>NC_069385.1:120097500-120403333 GCF_027475565.1 Acinonyx jubatus | reverse complement strand
CTGTGAAAAGCAGCAACCAGGTTATCTGCCCTCTGCACATGCCTCAGTCCCCTGCTGATAAAAGGCCATTTGCTGGCACCTGCTGGGTTTTTTGTCCTACGAAAGGCAATATACCCTCTTCCAAATGTTCTATAGGAAGGGGAATGTTCTTTCCCAGTGCGTCCTGGAGATCTCTACGCCATGCTATGCACTGTGGGGCCAGAGCCCTCCTTCTCTCGAGCCCAGTCCATGGCTCCGCTCCAGACAAAGCTGTGCACTTCCAACCTAAGAGTTTGAGTTCCACACTGTTTGCAAAAAACCTGAGATGATACTCGGTATCCCTTGCTCCCTGGTCTGTGGTCCAGAGAGGTTTTTGTCTTGTGTGACCCAATGCCACACTTTCTCAACCTCTCATTCTCTTCCTTTTCTCTCCACAGAAAGGGTTGCCTCTCCTCTACAGCACCACCACTTTTCTCTCCCCCAATTCACATCCACGCATCTCACACCTGCCAAGCTGTCTCCCTCCAACGGTGGAGATCCTTCTGCCAGTCCTCAGATAGATTTCCTGGGTTTTCCAAGTGATCTGACCTCAATACAGCTGTGTTTGAGGGTCAAGGAAAGCAGGGGGTCCCCCTACTTCTCCATCATCTTAATTCCTCCCCGTTTCCTTTTTAAATGGATGACAGAGAGCATAAACTGAGGATAGAAAACAAAAAGGGCAACATGGTGAAAAAACCACACAAAACATATCTTTTTTTAAAATTTTTTTAACGTTTATTTATTTTTGAGACAGAGAGAGACGAGCATGAATGGGAGAGGGTCAGAGAGAGAGGGAGACACAGAATCTGAAACAGGCTCCAGGCTCTGAGCTGTCAGCACAGAGCCGGACGCGGGGCTCGAACTCATGGACCGCGAGATCATGACCTGAGCTGAAGTAGGACGCTCAACCGACTGAGCTACCCAGGTGCCCCAAAACATATCTTTTGGTGCATGGAAGCATGATATCACAGCCAATAAAACTCCTTCAAACAAAACATATTAGAGTGGAATAAGGTGGAACAAGGAAAATATTCATGGCACAGAAGGAATTATGTGAAATTTTTATTGTTGAAGATAAACTTGCTTATATGCTATTAAAAAGGATATTGGTGACTATTAAGATGCTACAGTATTCAGAGTCTGAAACATTTTAAAAAGTAGTGAAACTTTTATTGTTTCAATGTTTATATTTACAATATGGTAGAAATTACATTATTTGCAATTACTAAACTTATTTAAACACTAGATTAAACAGAAACAGATGAGGGCATATACAGTTTTTCAAAATGCTTATTGAGAATATATGAGTGGAAAAGTTGAAGACTGTTGCTCAAGCACACAAAGACATTTCCATACAGTGGTTCAAGGTATTTGATGAAGTCTTAACAAACTCATGAGAGAGCTTCACTCCTAAATCCAGGGATGACGGCTTCCATCAGAGGGCCAGCTTGTAGAACGATGGGTCACAGACATAAATCATCTAGGTCTGTATTTCATAGAAGACTGTGTTTCTTTTTATGTTATTTTCTGATAAACCATATATCATATGGAAAGACAGTTTTGTGACTCCTTATACTGACAAGAATTCTGCTGGAATTGAGGATTCAGAAAAAGAAAGGAGACTCTTATCCAGTCAGTTTGGAGAAGCACATGTTGAGGTTGGAAGACAGGCAGTGAGAAGCTGGAACTCAGGAATTTCCTAAATAAAATGCTCAGCACAAGAGAGAGGAGGAATTTCACATCTGCACTAGGTGTTTACAAACCCTCACTTTACATAAGTACTTGGTTCCAGAAATTCCTTAAGCTGTGATAAACTAATCTCTTACTCTGCAAAACAAACAAAAGTTCTAAAACTTCAGCCTCTACATTTTCTTTCCTTAAGTCATCAGAACTGACTCTCCAAACAGACACTCAAAAAATGACCTCTGACCAGGTAGCTGGTCCTAACACATTTACTCAGGCAACCTACTCTTAACACGTTAACTCTTCTGACCTGTGCCTTCTCATGACTATTTCATCTATTTTTTAATAGACCACATGGCTGGGCCTCTCCAGCTTCTGTGATCATATATTTTAGCTTTCCAAGAGTGACAGCTCCCGAAGTTCTATATAGGGTGAGGTTGTGAATAGGCAACCTGGCTGCAAGAAGATAGGTATAGAACCAGCCAGACTTAAGGCCTAGTTTGTGCATGACACACTAATGGCTAAAAGCACATAGTCTGAAGCTGGCTTCTTAGTTTACTTCCTGCTTGTGGCACTTATTAGCTTTGTGAGTTTGGCCAAGTTACTTGCTTTCTCTGTGACTTAGTTTCCTCATCTATAAAATGGAGACAACAGTAGCACTGTGTCTTAGGGTTGTTGGATGCCAGCACAGGTTCCAACTGGCCAGATCAGATAAGAGCAAGCTCAAGAGAGACCTGCTTGAAGGACCCAAGTCTTTTCTCCACACTACCATTAGGAAATATAAATTCCCCTCAGAGGACATGTGGAAAAGAAGTGGAGGGGAGACTCCACTTGAAACTAGAAAAACAGAGACGGGGCAATGGAATTAATATGGGCTGGAAATTTACCTAAAAGTCCTTTAAGTTTTTCTTTTTTTTAATTTTTAAATTGAGACTAACATATATAAGGCTAAAATAAAGTGGACACATCATAAGTGTCCAAGTTGTTGAATTTTAACCTATTCTTAGACCTTTACATCCTCCATTCAGACCCTACTGTGAAGCATTCCCATCATTGCTAAATGTAGTCCCCATCTGTCAGCATACAACATCTTATAATATTATTGACATATTTACTATGCTGTACCTTCATCTCCATCACTTATTTATTTTATTACTGGAAATTTGTATCTCTGAATCTCCTTTATCTATTTTACCCATATCCCCACCCACCTCCTCTCTAGCACCATCAGTTTATTCTCTGTATTTAAGAATGTTTTTGTTTGGGGGCACCTGAGTGGCTCAATTGGTTGAGCATCTGACTCTTGGTTTTACCTCATGGTTTGTGAGTTCACGTTGGGCTCTGTGCTGCCGGTAGAGCCTGCTTGGGTTTCTCTCTCTCTCTCTCTGTTGTTCACACACACAGTCTCTCTCTCTCTTTCTCTCAAAAGTAGATATGCTTTAAAAAATGTTTTTTGATTGTCCATTGTTGTTGCCTTTTTAACATTCCATTTATAAGTATGGCATTTGTCTTTCTCTGGCTTATTTTACTTAACATAATGCCCTCTAAGTCCATCCATGTTGTCACAAATGCCAAGATCTCATTGCTTATTATAACCAAGTAATATTCCCTACATATATATCCATATACTATGTGTGTTTGTGTGTGTGTGTGTGTGTGTGTGTGTGTGTGTTTACATTCTATAACACAGGAGGCAAGGATATACAATGGAAAAAGACACTTTTTTCAATAAATGGTGTTGGGAAAACTGGATAGTAACATGCAATAGAATGAAAATGGACCACTTTCTTACACCACACACAAAAATAAACTCAAAAATAGACTAAAGATCTAAATTTGAGACCTGAAACCATAAAATTCCTCTAAAAAAACATAAAAAGTAAGCCCTTGGATATTGCCCTTAGCAACATATTTATGGATATGTCTCCTCAGGCAAGAGAAACAAAAGCAAAAATAAACTATTGAGTTGCTTCCATATCTTGGCTCTTTTAAATAATGCTGCAATGAAAGTAGTGGTGCATGTATCTTTTCAAACTAGTGTTTTCATTTTCTTTGCATAAATATCCAGTAGTGGCCATGCAGCATTTAGCCTCATCTAAAAGCTACAACCTGACTGCCTTCATTTCATGCATAATAATCTGTGGGTTCCGCTCAGGCAGGGACAGTATGCTGAAGGTTGCAAAGAATCAAGGGGGGATTTGCACTTGAGGGTCTCAGCTCAAGTGTCCCACCGTTTTGGTGTGACCTCCCCTTTACTTTCACCCAGCTGAGGGGATGCTTCTGGGGATATCTGTCCAGATGACCTCTATGTTTTCAAACAACACATTTTCTCCTTCATCTGAGCTCCAACAATCCTTCGTGTTAGAGAAATGATATGCAGTTTCTGTTTGTGTTGCCTCCTTAACATCTGTTAGATTTTAAGATTCACCTAGGCGAACAGCAACAAAAACCCCACAGAAACCAAAAGACTGAGGACCCTGATTAGCAAAATTCTTGAGGAAAGAAGAGTGTAGAGGTGACTGATCAAACGATTCATTCAACACAGAAGCACAAGTGACTCAGCAGGCGTGCCCACAGCATCCACATTGGGGGGGGGGGGAGATTAACTGCAGTATAGATACCAGTAGTTCTGCTGACTTAAAGGAAACAAGAATGACAAATTTGCACAATATTCTTAATTAAATATTAAAAAAATGCAAAAATTAGGGTTATTCCTGAATAAAAATTAATGTATTTTAGGGAGGACTACAACTCCTGGGTC
The DNA here is from genome assembly GCF_027475565.1 of Acinonyx jubatus. Lineage (NCBI taxonomy): Eukaryota > Metazoa > Chordata > Mammalia > Carnivora > Felidae > Acinonyx > Acinonyx jubatus. Next base: position 120,398,871 of record NC_069385.1, on the reverse strand, counting down.
CACCATAGCCTCTGAGCCCTCCATACCCTTGATCACAGCTGCCAGGCACACTACCAAGACAACCACGGCTTCAGGAGACACCACAGTGTGTGTCCACAATGGGCTCCTCCCACAGGTCCTCAGAGCAACTCAACCTCTCAGGCCATCAAGGTCTCCACCACAGCTTCTGAGACCACACAACCATCACCACAGCCTCTGAGGCACCACACCCTCCACCACAGCATCTGTATCCACCATGACCTCTCCCACAGCCTCTGAAACCACCACAGGCTCTGAGACTACCTCAGTCTCCCGTACAGTTTCTGAAACCATGAAGTCCTTCACTACACTGTCTGTGCCAATGATGGCCTGCACCCCAGCCTCTGAGACTACCGTGTCTTCCATAATAACCTCTGTGCCTACCATGGTCTACAACTCAGGCTCAAAGATTACAACAGCCTCTGAGACCATCATGGCCTCTACCACCACCTCTGAGACTACAATACCTGCCAACACAGCCTCTGATATCAGTACAGTTTCCACCAAAGCCCTTGTGACAATTTTGAAGTCTGTGCCTTCTGCAGTCACCCCAATAACTGCTGACACCACAGCATCTCTGTCCTTCACAGCCTCTGAGAGCACTGCTCCCTCCGTGATGACATCTGTGCCCACCACAGTCTTCACTACAACCTCTGAAATCATCACAGGCCCCAGGGCCACCATAGATTTCACCGCAGCTCAAACACCACTGCAGAGTCTGTGTCCACCACAGGCTCTGAGATCACCATGTCCACAGAGGCCTCTTCCTTTGCCTCTGAAATCTCCATAAGCGTGGACACCACCATAGCTTCTACTATAGCTCCTGAGATCATCACACCTTCCACTACAATGTCTGTGCCAACTACAGCCCTCAGCATAGCCTCTGAAGTCACCATAAGTTCTTCAACTACCCTAGTCTCTCAAATAACTTCTGAGGCCCTCAGGTCCACCATTGCAGCATCTGTGTCAATGATACCCTCTATCCCAGACTTTGAGGCTTCTGGGGCCTCTACCAAGGTCTCTGAGACCACCACAGCCTCCACAATTACATCTCTGCCCACCACAGACTCTAAGAACACAGCTTTTGGGACTACCATGGCCTCCCCCACCACTTCTGAGACCACCATGACATCTACCACCACTGCTGATACCACTAAGGCCACCACTGATCTCTCTGACAGCAGTGTGGTGTCTACCTTGGCCTCTGAGGCAATGACAGTATCCACTAAAGTCTCTGACACCAGAAGAATCTGTGCCCTCCACAGCTATTCCAATGTCTGGAGAGACCCTAACTGTCTCACCTACAGCTTCTTCTTTTTCTTTAACTCACCCCTTTATTTAAAAAAAATATTTATTTATTTTAAGAGTGAAAAGGAAAGAGAGAGAAAGTGTTTAAGTAGGGGTGGGACAGGCAGAGAGGGAGAGAATCCCAAGCAGGCTATGTGCTGTCAGCATGGAGCCTGATGTGGGGCTCAAACTCACAAACTGTGAGATCACGACCTGAGCAGAAATCAAGAGCCTGCACCTAACCAACTGAGCTACCCAGGCGCCCCTCAACGACAGCTTCTATGGGCACCACAGTTTCTTTCTCAGAATCCGGGTCCACCATATATTCTTCAACAGATTCTGGCAACACCGAAGCTTCCACCTCACCTTTTGGACCTACCACAGCCTCAGAGGTCACCAAACCTTTTACTTTGGCCTTACCACCTACCTTGGCCTTTACCTCTGCCTCTGAGGTCCCCACAGTCTCCACTAGTGTCTCTGGACCTTTCATGGTCTCTTCTATCACCTTGGTGCCCACCAAGGTCACTGACTTTTCTACTCAGACCATCACCAACACAGCTTTATCGGGTACTGACCACCATGTCTTCTCTAAGCACACACATTTACCTCCAGTGACAACCATCACCTTTTTGCCTGTTTCTGTCATTTCTGCTCTAGACTCTAGTCAAGCCACCACTCCTATTAGATATAATTCTGTTCCTTCTTTTTGAATCTTACTTATTTCTGTTCTGGTCTCACTTTCTTTTGTTCAGTGTTCCTCATTTCCATCCCAATCAGATTCTTTGCAAATAACCGCCCCCCCCCACCCCAACACACACACATTAATTATATTCCATCACTTCTGCCTAGAGGGAACTCGCCTCAACTGCGACAAACATCTCGGTTTGTTAGATGCTATCACTTCTGTGCCAAGCCCAATCAGCTCTGTCCCACCCACCGCCTGTGACATTGCCACCTCATCTTCAATGTATTGAGCGCTGGCCCAGGGGCTGCTAACTACACTTCATGGACCAAATCTGGCCTGTTACCTGCCTTCTCAAATGAGGTATTATTGGAGCACAGGTGCACGTTACGTCTATAGCTGCTTTCCAGCTACTTTGCATACTTGTGAGAGAGACTTTGTGACTCAAATAGCTTAAACATATGCCACCTGACGACGCTTTACAAGAAGAAGTTTGCCAACCCTTGCTCCAAGGTTGATTAAGACCAAAGTGATTTTTTTTCATATTCTTCCACTTGCTCTGAATAAAATCACCTCTGCACTTGCCATCAGCACTCATGGAGAATGTGATTCAACCCATTTTGTTCTGAGCCACTCACTGCTATTCCAGTGACTGACACTGCTCTTGTATCAGGGTAACCACTTCCAGTCTAAGCACAATCCTTGCTGCCAATGCCACCTGCTGTATGTATTAGTTCCCCCCGCCTTATTCTGAGCCAGCCTCTCCTGTCCCTAGGGCCAGCCTCCTCCCTGTGGGTCAGGTTCTTCCACACAAGTTCTGAGCACACTCACCTCACCTTTGTTGACCACCACGATTGTGTTAGATTATGTAACCTGTGCTCCCAGCCATGGCCACTGTCTCACCCCTGAGTAAATCTGAGTCCATCATCCCGTCTTCCAGCAATGTCCTTATGCCCAGTTGAGTACATCACAAGAATATCAGACTCTGCCCCTTTTATCCCGGCCCACCTTCTCTATTTGGGTGATCACTTCTAAAATTGAATAAATCTTCTCCTACATCAATCACAGTCACATTTCCTCAGTCTTAGCCTTCACCATCACCAGTGGACATAGTCTACATCCTCTTCTCTAAGACACTCACCTCTACTCTGGGGACCATGGCCTCAGGTGAATCACTTTCTAACATCTCTCCTCTCACCACAACAGCTCTTCTCAAACCACCACTCCCATTAGTGGGTTATATCAACCTTTCTTCTCTAAGTACACCCGCCTCCCTTTTGATTACCTGTTTCCTAGGCACCAGGACTCTGGAGTCAGGAAAACTACCTCCCCCCACCCCGTCACCATGGCCCTTGCAATGGACTCTACACCCCTGCCACCAGGAATATTGTCCCTGAGAGAGCCCCAAATGCTCTTACCTGGGCACATCCACTGTTGGAACACCATCTACCACCTCTGTTCCGGGTACCAGGAACACCAGGATGAGATCCACCCAGGAGTCAATCTCCACTCCTGGAAGAAGCATTACCTCCGCCCAAATAGGCCCAGTCACCACAGGCACAAACACAGTTACCAAGAGTCAAATGCCAACAAATGAGAGTAAACAAGTGGATATTTGCAGCCCTGGGGCATCATCCTCATCTCTCTGTCTGGAGTCATAGCGGCTATTGGACTGTTAGTGGGACTGAGTTTTGTCTGGTGAGTATCAAGGTTGAGTTAATAGAGGAGCCTGCTAAGAAGGCAGAGTATGAATGGGAGAAGAATTCATGTAGATAGTTCCATTAAGATATCCAGAATGAGAGAGAAGAATAAATTGGTATGCTACGAGGAAAAGAATCACCTAGTACACTATAAAGACTAGAGAGAATGATTAAATAAGGGAAAGTGATAAATTTAAGGTAGAAAAACAAGAAAAAATATAAAATTAGGACTAATGTGAAAGGATATTTTGTGAAAGGGGGAAAACAGAAGGTATTTTTTCGGAAATCATGTCTCTTAATGAAACAAAATCTGGAAGTAAAGCTGTTTTAGCACTGGAAGAAGAATCTCCAGGGAGTAAGGGATGGTTAGGCCCTCACCTTGTTTACAAATTTCCACTGCAAATGTTAGTACTGGTTATCCAGGCAGAGATAGTCTACCTTGGCTTTCCTTAGCTCAGCTTTTAGAGTGGCAATGTCAAAACATTTCACTAAATCTGAGAGAGAACAGGAAAGAAATAAACATAAAGAAAACAGGAAACATGGGGATGTTCAGCCGCCCATAGTGCAGTTTTCCAATGTTATATCCTAACAAGCACTCTGCAGTTCCTAGTTCTATCTGGGCTAGTCAATCTCTGACTTCCCACAGCATCTCTGCTTTCTGGTCTTGATCTTTCTGTAAATACACATTTGTACTATTCTGATTTTGAAATTTATTTATGTTTTTCCTGTTTTCTGTAGTTTCTGTTACTAAGCTCATATCTGAGGAATGATTCAGAGAACAATAGGTGGTGTGCAGAAGTGTGTCACACTGCCTCACAAGAGACTGCATCTCTTCCCACTCTGGGTTCAGGAATGTCACATTGGTAGTTTAAAATAAGCTGTGGTGGAAGTATTTATAGTCTAGAAACCAGAAAATTCTACATAATGTCTTTTAACCTCTGGAGAGCCAGTTGTTAAACAATCATCAGTAAAAACAAATGCAACACATTCTGAAGCCAAAAGCTGGCATAATATAGTCAATTTACTAGCATTCCTTAGTTCAGAATTTTCAGTCTGCCTCCATACGTAGGCTAAAAAATAAAGTCCCATCATCCAGGAATGACTTCCTAAATTATTATTTTATGTGCAAAGTTAACATATAATGAAAACTAAATTAATTGAGTTTTTACTAAGCGTTAGGCTCAGGTCTGAGTGCTTAAAATGCATCATTTCATTTCATTTGCTCTACAGTCCTAAGGGGATATTATAGCCACCTGATACACTAGGAGCCTGGAGCTCCATGATCTTAGTTATTTGCTCCAGCACATATAATCTCAAAGCTCTACATGAATATATTCTAAGGTCTCTCAATTCCATGCACCTGTCTTCAGCTTCCTTAGCTGACTAACAAATTGAAAGGCTCTCTTAAGTGAGTCTCCACAATTTCACATATAGATGTGGATTCACTTTTGTCTTGATAGTCCAATAGCACATAAGCTTACCATGCTGGAAAGGATGTATTAATAAAGTGACAAGGAAAGTTGTTTACTCAGATAGAAAGATGGGAGAGACAAAGACACAATAAGGATGGTAACAAGAGGAGAAAATAGGTGGCTCTGAAAAGTAAAAATCTGACAGTGAAAGAGATGATAAGGGAGATAAGGGAGAAGAGATAAGGTTGGTGATAAGAGAAAACATAAATTAATTTTATAATATTATATTTTTTCTTTTTTAGAGGGACTTTTACTTCCCCCTGATAAATAGTGGTACTTACTACCTTCATGACTACAGCCTTGACCTTGGTCTGGACCTGGATTATTCAGAACTGGGCTCTGGCATGTTCCACAGCTTGGAAAATGAATTGGTCCATGGAGGAGCACATGGCTTTGGACACAGAGTGGGCCATGGTATCAACCATAAATGGAGCCATAGCTGTCAGAGTGGTTATGGCATGAATCATGACAGAAGTTATGGACACAAAGAAGCCATTACAATAGCCATTACCACAGAGGAGGCCACTGAGGAAGCCATGAAGTGGGCCACAAAGGAAGATACCATGGAAGCCATAGCAGGACAAGATGGTCATGGCCATAAACTGGATAATATAGGAAAATATGGAAAACGAAAAGTTGAGAGGGTGTCATGGGGGAAAAAGTGATCATGAAATGATTAAAATGAAGTTATAGGGGCACTTGGATGGCTCAGTCAGCAGAGCATGAATTCAAGTCCCACATTGGGCAAAGAGTCTACCTAAAAAAAAAGTTAAAATGGAGTATAAAAAGGTTCTCAAGGAGCAAGGAACAAGGTCAAGGTAAAAAAAGAATGAGCAAAAAGATCTCAGAGACCTTGACCAACATTGGGAAAAATCAAGCAAAGACTAGGTTTAGAGTAGTTGCACAGCTTTACCAGGCTTGGAGATGACTTCAAGTCAAAGCTTTCTTGAGTTCTACCTGACTCTCAGACTGTATTGTAGGGAGTCATAGTGATCATCCGCAGCACTTTTTCTCTATCTCCCACCACCAAGTCATGGCCAGTGTTTCTCATCCTTATGTTTCCTCAGGGTGCTATAAATGTTACCACACCGTTCTAAGAAGCAAAAGCACAAAGTAAGTATATTATCAGGACTACAGGCTTATTTGGTTTCCTTGTTTTCCTGTTTGTTCTTTTAGTATTCACTGATATTTTTTTTTTTTTTTTTTTTTTTTAGTGATTGCTATGTTCCAGGAGCTATCCCAGGAGCCTTTAAATACATCATCATTTAGGATTACTGGGAACTTATGAAGATAAAAAGCTTCTGCACAGGAAAGGAAACAACCAACAAAACTAAAAGGCAACCAACAGAATGGGAAAAGATATTTGCAAATGACATATCGGACAAAAGGCTAGTATCCAAGATCTATAAAGAGCTCACCAAACTCCACACCTGAAAAACAAATAACCCAGTGAAGAAATGGGCAGAAAACATGAATAGACACTTCTCTAAAGAAGACATCTGGATGGCCAACAGGCACATGAAAAGATGCTCAACGTCACTCCTTATCAGGGAAATACAAATCAAAACCACACTCAGATATCACCTCACACCAGTCAGAGTGGCCAAAATGAACAAATAAGGAGACTATCGATGCTGGCGAGGATGTGGAGAAACGGGAACCCTCTTGCACTGTTGGTGGGAATGCAAATTGGTGCAGCCACTCTGGAAAGCAGTGTGGAGGTTCCTCAGAAAATTAAAAATAGACCTACCCTATGACCCAGCAATAGCACTGCTAGGAATTTACCCAAGGGATACAGGAGTACTGATGCATAGGGGCACTTGTACCCCAATGTTTATAGCAGCACTCTCAACAATAGCCAAATTATGGAAAGAGCCTAAATGTCCATCAACTGATGAATGGATAAAGAAATTGTGGTTTATATACACAATGGAGTACTACATGGCAATGAGAAAGAATGAAATATGGCCCTTTGTAGCAACGTGGATAGAACTGGAGAGTGTGATGCTACGTGAAATAAGCCATACAGAGAAAGACAGATACCATATGTTTTCACTCTTATGTGGATCCTGAGAAACTTAACAGAAACCCATGGAGGAGGGGAAGGGAAAAAAAAAAAAGAGGTTAGAGTGGGAGAGAGCCAAAGCATAAGAGACTGTTAAAAACTGAGAACAAACTGAGGGTTGATGGGGGGTGGGAGGGAGGGGAGGGTGGGTGATGGGTACTGAGGAGGGCACCTTTTGGGATGAGCACTGGGTGTTGTATGGAAACCAATTTGACAATAAATTTCATATATTGAAAAAAAAACTTTTATTTAAGTAATCTCTACACCCAACATTGAGCTTGAACTGAGGACCCTAAGATCAAGAGTCACACGCTCTTCCAACTGAGCCAGCCAGGTGCCCTTCCTTTGTTTTTTAAGTTAATTTCACCACATATATCAGTAACTCTCAACAATGTTATTGTATTTACCTATTTTCAATAAACAGGTTTAATCATTAAAAAAATAAATAAATAAATACATCATCATTTAATCCTTAAAAAGTTCGAGGATGAGGGAAGATGGCGGTGTAGGAGGATGCTGGGTGTCCACCACCGCGTCCTGCTGATCACTCAGATTCCACCTACACCTGCCTAAATAACCCAGAAAACCACCAGAAGACTAGTAGAACGGATTCTCTGGAGCCAAGTGCAGACGAGAGGCCCACGGAAGAGGGTAGGAAGGGCGGAGAGGCGGTGCACGCTACACGGACTGGCGGGAGGGACCCGGGGCAGAGGGGCAGCCTGCGGGCCAAGCAGAGGCCCCAAGTCTGGCTTGCAAAAGTGGAGAGGCTGGATGGAGTGTGTATTGACAGCAAGCAGGACTTAACATCTGGGAGGTTATAAGTTAACAGCTCTGCTCGGAGAGCGGGAAGGCTGGAGGACAACGGGAGGGAGAGTTGTTGAGCCCCGTATGACAGAGCTCAGCTTGGCAGGGAACAAAGGCGCTTGCCAGCGCCATCTCCCTCGCCCATCCCCCAGCTGAAATCCCAAAGGGAACCAGTTCCTGCCAGGGAACTTGCTTGCACTGCTCAATCACCCAACGCTGTGCTTCTGCAGATCCATCCCTCCGGCGGCAGGTCTGACTCCCTCCTGGTGCTGCAGGGCCCCTCCCAAAGTGGATCACCGAAGGATAAGCGAGCTGAGCCTACCCCTCCCACCTCCGTGCACCTCGCTGATCCACCAGATCCCCAGCACCACAAACCTGGCAGTGTGTAAGTAGTCCAGACAGGCCACGCCACCCCACAGTGAATCCTGCCCCTAGGAGAGGGGAAGAGAAGGTACACACCAGTCTGACTGTGGCCTCAGTGGTGGGCTGGGGGCAGACATCAGGTCTGACTGCTGCCCTGCCCACCAACGCAAGTTATTCAAGACAGCACAGGGGAAGTGTCCTGCAGTTCCACACCACTCCAGGAACTATCCAAAATGATGAAACGGAAGAATTCCCCTCAAAAGAATCTCCAGGAAATAACAACAGCTAACGAACTGATCAAAAAGGATTTAAACAATATAACAGAAAGTGAATTTAGAATAATAGTCATAAAATTAATCGCTGGGCTTGAAAATAGTATAGAAGACAGCAGAGAATCTATTGCTACAGAGACCAAGGGATTAAGGAACAGTCAGGAGGAGCTAAAAAATGCTATAAATGAACTACAAAATAAAATGGAGACAACCACGGCTCGGATTGAAGAGGCAGAGGAGAGAATAGGTGAACTGGAAGATAGAATTAGGGAAAAAGAGGAAGCTGAAAAAAAGAGAGAAAAAAATCCAGGAGTATGAGGGGAAAATTAGAGAACTAAGTGATGCACTAAAGAGAAATAATCTATGCATAATTGGTATGCCAGAGGAGGAAGAGAGAGGGAAAGGTGCTGAAGGTGTACTTGAAGAAAAATAGCTGAGAATTTCCCTGATATGGGGAAGGAAAAAGGCATTGAAATCCAAGAGGCACAGAGAACTCCCTTCAGACATAACTTGAATCAATCTTCTGCATGATGTATCATAGTGAAACTGGCAAAATACAAGGATAAAGAGAAAATTCTGAGAGCAGCTAGGGATAAACGTGCTCTAACATATAAAGGGAGACCCATAAGACTCGTGACTGATCTCTCTTTTGAAACTTGGCAGGCCAGAAAGGAATGGCAGGAGATCTTCAATGTGATGAACAGAAAAAATATGCAGCGAGAATCCTTTATCCAGCAAGTCTGTCATTTAGAATAGAAGGTGAATAAAGGTCTTCCCAAACAAAAACTGAAGGAATTCGTCACCACTAAACCAGCCCTGCAAGAGATCCTAAGGGGGATCCTGTGAGACAAAGTACCAGAGACATCGCTACATGCATGAAACCTACGGACATCACAATGACTCTAAACCCATATCTTTCTATACTAACACTGAATGTAAATGGACTAAATGCGCCAACCAAAAGACATAGGGTATCAGAATGGATAAAAAAACAAGACCCGGGGCGCCTGGATGGCGCAGTCGGTTAAGCGTCCGACTTCAGCCAGGTCACGATCTCGCGGTCTGTGAGTTCGAGCCCCGCGTCGGGCTCTGGGCTGATGGCTCAGAGCCTGGAGCCTGTTTCCGATTCTGTGTCTCCCTCTCTCTCTGCCCCTCCCCCGTTCATGCTCTGTCTCTCTCTGTCCCAAAAATAAATAAACGTTGAAAAAAAAATTAAAAAAAAAAAACAAGACCCATCTATTTGCTGTCTACAAGAGACTCATTTTAGACCTAAGGACACCTTCAGATTGAAAGTGAGGGGATGGAGAACTATTTATCATGTTACTGGAAGTGAAAAGAAAGCTGGAGTAGCCATACTTCTATCAGACAAACTAGACTTTAAATTAAAGGTTGTAACAAGAGATGAAGAAGGGCATTATATAATAATTACAGGGTCTATCCATCAGGAAGAGCTAACAATTATAAATGTCTATGTGCCAAATACAGGAGCCCCCAAATATATAAAACAATTACTCACAAACATAAGCAACCTTATTGACAAGAATGTGGTAATTGCAGGGGACTTTAACACTCCACTTACAGAAATGGATAGATCATCTAGACACACGGTCAATAAAGAAACAAGGACCCTGAATGCTACATTGTATCAGATGGACTTGACAGATATATTTAGAACTCTGCATCCCAAAGCAACAGAATATACTTTCTTCACGAGTGCACATGGAACATTCTCCAAGATAGATCACATACTGGGTCACAAAACAGCCCTTCATAAGTATACAAGAATTGAAATCATACCATGCATACTTTCAGACCACAATGCTATGAAGCTTGAAATCAACCACAGGAAAAAGTCTGGAAAACTTCCAAAAGCATGGAGGTTAAAGAACACCCTACTAAAGAATGAGTGGGTCAACCAGGCAATTAGAGAAGAAATTAAAAAATACATGGAAACAAACGAAAATGAAAATACAACAATCCAAACGCTTTGGGATGCAGCGAAGGCAGTCCTGAGAGGAAACTACATTAATCCTTAAAAAGTTCTTGAGGATATTTTGAGGTAGGCAAAGGTATTTAAATAAGACACAAAAAGCACTAACTGTAAAGAAAAGTTTGATGGTTTGGACTTCACTAAAGTCCAGTATCAGAATATACCTGGGGTACCTGGGTGGTTCACTTGGTTAAGCATCTGATGTCAGCTCAGGTCATGATATCACAGTTGGTGAGTTTGATTCCTATGTTGGGGAACTGTGCACCTACTCTGTGATGAAGGCTCAGAGCCTGGAGCCTGCTTTGGATTCTGTCTCCCCCTCTCCCTCTGCCACCTTCCCTGTTTGTGCTCTCTCTCCCCTTCCAAAATAAATAAATAAATTAAATTAAAAAAAATTTTAAAGTATATACCGGTAAGAGAATAAAAAGGAAAGCCAAAGATGGGATCATATATTATAATACATATATCTGACAAAAGACTCATATCCATAATATAAAAAGTACTATAAGTCAATAAGAAAAAAAAACAGTGTAATTAAAAGTTGGAAGAAGATTAGATAAATATTTAACAAAAGAGTATATCAAATACTTAATGAACATTTGAAAAGGTGCTCAATATTATTTTTTATCAGGGAAATGAAAATCAAGACCACAATGAGATACTGCCACATATATATCAAAATAACTAGGATTTAAATGACTGATAATACGAAATATTGTCAAGGATGTTGAACAACTGGAATTCTTATATGTTGTTAGTGGGAATGTAAATTGACACAATTATTTTGGGAAAATGGCCACACTAAAATTAAACACACATGTATCCTATGTCCCAGAAATTCCACTCCCGAGTAAATATATCCAACAGAAATGAACACCTATGTCCACCAAAAGACATGTCCCATAGCATCTTTACTCAAAACAGTGCTGAGTTGGAAATTACTCAAAAGTCTATTAACATTAGATTGGGTAAACACATTGTGACATGTTTGTACATGGAATGCTATGCAATATGAAGAAAGAATGAATCACTGAATAATGCAATTACATTAATGAATCTCATAGACATAATGTTGAATAAAATAGGTCAAAAAACAAAAAGTACGTACTATGTCATTCCATTCACATGCAGTTCAAGTACATGTCTGGGAGAAGGCATGAGTGAATCTTTTGAGAGAGGGATATGATGCTGTTCTATATTTTGTCTGAGCGGCGATTACATGAGTGCATACATATGTAAAAGTTATTGAAATGTGCACATAAGATTTGTGCACTTTACTGTGTGTAAGTTGTACCTCAATTTAAAAGTGAGAAAGGTATCCTCTGGGACCTTTTTCAGGCAATGTTATGATTTATTTGGTCAGAGGATGTGGCTGGGACACACAATGATAAATAAGGTATTCTGTAAGCCCAGTGACAGTGGTGCTGTTGGAAGATTTCTGTGCAGGGATGGCAAATATCTATTTCAATGAGGACAGATCACCACTTCTTCCAGGTTGGAGGAGGTTCAATGTAATCAACCTGACACCAGGTTCTCTGGACAATGATGCCATACAGTGGATTAACATTGATCTCTGCCAGGTGAAATAAGCTAGACACAGAAAGAAATACTGTATGATCTCAGTTATGTGTAGAATCTAAAAAAGCCAAGCTCCTAGAACTGGAGAATAGAATGGTGGCTGCCATGGGCTAAGCGGTGGGAGAAATGGGAAGATTTTGATCACAGGGTTTAAATTTTCAGTTATAAGATGAATATGGTCTGAAAAGCTAATGTACAGCATAGTGACTGTAGCTGACAGTACTGTATCGTATAACTGAAATTTGCAAAGAGAATAGAATGTAAGCATTCTCTCTCATACACACAACAAAAGAAAGTTGAGCCAGTGCAAATAGTTGCTGGGAGTTCTTGTGTGCCTAAATAGAATCACCTCCTTGTTTTGTATGGTCCCAGAGGACTTGTGAATGCCAAGCCTTATCAGCTCCCACAACTGCGTGGTTTAAGATCCAGTCCCTCAGATAGCAGATGTAACAGTTGGGATGCTAGATGTATAAACAAGCTTCTTCCAGGGAGAAGCTGGAGACTTGATTTTACCATTGGAGTGAGCCAGGAAGGAGATGACAAGGACATGTGCACCAACTCTTTCAGGCTCCTGGGAAGATGCCAGTCAACACTAAAATGCAAGCTGGTTAAGAGCTAGACTCTCAGGAAGCAGCTGGAGTACCAGTCAAACCTCTCCCAGGAAAAAAACTGGGGATGAGTAGTTTTGCCTGCTCCCTCTGTGCTGACCCTAGTCGGAATAGTCACAGGGAGTGCTCTTGTGCCCATTTAACAACTGCTTCTTGAATAGTCTTGTGGGATTTGTGAATGCCAAGCCTTATTGGCTATCAGAGCTAGATGATGGGGTTTCTCCCCTGGGTGACAGCCATAAAAGTTGGTGTGGCAAGTAGCTAGTGACTTGGTTTTATTGTTGGAGTCAGCAGGAGGGAGAAGACTGCAGGAAGAGCCCACTAGTTTGTTTGGGCTCCAGGAAGTATCCCAGTTAGCATCTAGATGTGGGCTAAATAGAAGACAGACTCCTAAACAGCAGCTGTTCAAGTATGCAGTCAAATATGTTCCAGGGAAAACAGAGATTGTCATTTTTGCTTTCTTGTTCTGCATTGAGCCTAGGGGGGAATAGTGGAGTGAAGTGCTTGCATTCTCCTTTAACAACTGCTTCTCTGTTTGCTATAGGCACTCATGAATGCAAACCCCATTGACTCACAGAGCTAAGTAATTTGGGAGCCCATTCCTCTTGTGGCAGCCTTAAAAGTTGGGGCACTACATGTGTGGTCCAAACTCTTTGCTTCTCAGGGACTAGCTGGGAGTTGGGGGCTCCCTCTGATTGTAAGGTTCTATGCCAGGGGTTGGGTTTATGATGAAACTATGTCAGCTTTTCCTACCCATTTTGACGTGGGTACTTTCTTAGTTGCCCAATGTGTAGGAGTCACTCAACTAGCTTCTGGATACCTTTCAGAGTAAATTGATCCATGTATATTATATTAGTGCATCTACAGGAGGAGGGAAAGTCAAAAGCCTCCTATGTTGCCATCTTGGTGATGTCACTCTGGAGTAAAATAATCATCAAACTTTGGTCTTTCTCCACACATCTCTTCCTTATAACTTTTTACTCTTAGGAATGGGGTTCCAAACTCAGGTGATACCAGTTATGTCAAATAATGTGACATATTTTTCTTTACGTGCAGGTTGTTACCATGTAACTTTTTACTACTCTGACATATGTAAGGCTTAGACCTTCAGCTGGGACTTTTGCTCTCTGCTCAAAAAGCCTCCACTAGAAGTGTGGCTAGGGAGACCAGTAGTAACTCCCAGCTACAGTATTGAAAACTTCACTCAGTGGTTGTGTGTTGGTAAATGTTTAACAAACAACTCTCCATGGGGAAAAGCCCTGATATATAGCATTTGCTGATTCCCTGCATGGCCCATTTCAAGTTACCAACATGATGTCATTGAACAGGTATTTGTAAGAGATTCACAATAGCAAACCAATATATAGTAACAGTAAACAAATTAGAAAGTGAAGAATTTTGATTACTTATTACCTTATTTTTAATTTATTTAAACTGCAGGTTTATATAATTTAATTTTTTAGATTGGCTTCAGGTTCACAGCAAAGTTGAGCAGAAAGTACAGAGTTCCCATGTGCCCCTTACCCCCCAACACGCACAACTTCCTATAACTTAATTTTTAATAATGGCTGCATTTAAGAACAGCTCACAAATTTCCTGAAACTATAGCAATCAGCTCATGCAAGCCAGTATGAGCCAGCTCCAGGACTCACTGTCATTTACCCCACACCCGGAAAAGCTACTGAAATGATCACCATGACGTCTGCTACATGGATTTTGGAAACCAGTATTATGGAGAAAAATTTCATCTTGAGGGTAAAGGCACCTTTATGCCTTCCAAATCCCCAGCTTTCATGGAACAGAGACCCCCTGAGTTTTAGAAAAGTTAATTTTCTTCTTCCTTTCTACTGCTCTAGAAATGAAACTTACTCAAGAAAACCAGGATTCTGATTATTTCTGGCTCAAGGGATGGATCTCCTCATATCTGAAAATTATGCTGTCCCTGTTCTGCTTCCCTCCTTGTTTCCTCCCAGAAGGAGGAGGGCCAACTGTCCTCTTTCTCCCCATAACACCACCAGACACGCCTTTCTCCAAACAAAAACGCACCCTCCCATCTCCCTCAGTCCTAAATAACCACATTGACCAGCCAAAATTTGCTCCTCCAAAGGGAGGGGAAGCCCAGAAACACTGGCTTCCTTTACCTAGTAGCAGCCATAAATGCCACAGCTATGCTCAGGTGAGAAAAGGAAGAAAAATAGGAAAGAGAGAATATGGAGTGCCTTGTGGTTCCCAGGGGTCCAGCTCTCCCAGCTCCCAGGACTAGCTCCCAGCCAGTCTTCACCTCTAATCCAGAAACTTCACTTCCCAAGCATATGATCTTTGACTGTCCCCCTCTGTAGCCCATTTTTGCTTTGGAACACAGGTGATTTTTTCAAGGTAAAAAGAAGAAAGTTCTCTTCTGCCTTCTGGTTCCTGTGTTGCTTTGCTTTGACCTTCTGGGACCTGGTAGGTGAATTACTGGATTACCAAAAAGAACAACATGCAGACCACAAAAAGTCTAAAGGAGATGGGGTCCCCTGTATCAGGCATCATAGCCTCAAATTCTTATTCTTTTTCCAGAAGCAATGATGATTACATTTTTGCCCATTTCTATGAAATTCATTACTGATTCCACTCCTCAGACCACAATGCTGATCCCACATTTCTCTTGAAGCAAATCCATTTTCATCTCCCCCAGCCATGTGCCTGGTCAGGAGGCAGGGACTGAGTCTCATTTCTCTGGGTAGACTGGATTGCAGGAGATAACTGATGCATGCTTTATACTGAACCAGGAGATACTAGTTTTGATTTATCCTCAAGTCAAAATCAGTACAAGGCCCGCATCTAAGGGCAATGCAAGTGATAATATTTCCTCCACAAATGTTGTCCAATATCAAATTGTTAACCTTAATAATCTCTGAGGATGTCCACCTGTGCCCGGGGTGGCATGAGCGCAATTAGTCCATGGGGGAAACAAACTGGCCTCCTGTGTGAGTCCAGCTGATGGGCCTGCAGGTTTGGCTGACTCATATCCCTCTTGGAATTCAATGATTTTCAGGTCTCAATAATTATAGACTACTTTAGCTCACATATAGCCTTTTTATCTCCATTGTCAAATGAAATTTTTAAAAAAAAAGATAGGGGAAATTTAAAGAAAGGGTTTAGGTTGAATGAAGATGAGGATTTTAGGTGTTTCCCCCGCCTCCCCCTCCCCCCAAACTTGCACTGTGCCTGGTTTCCTTAACTGGAGTCTATTCCTCTTCCCACACCAGCGCTGAGACCGACCCCAACATTGTCTGCAACTATGGCAGGCACTTCTTTCCCCTCTCACATTCAACTGTTAAAGTAGGAGCTACCACTGAAGTGGAAACAACTGCTTCTGCTTAAGGCATAGGCACCACTGACATATATGACTACCTCCATCTTGATTACCACCAACCCTATAACAAAATCTAGCACTCCTGTTTCAGAGAAAAATCAACATTGGAATAGAAACAACCTTGACTGACCTAGACATCACTGCCACTAAAGTGGGCATTAGCACTTCTGCCCGAGGTATAAGCACTTCTGGAACAGATACACCTATTCTCGTCTCAGGTACCACTTATCACTGGAATAAACTTATTCTCTAAGGAATAAGACAACTCCAACCATCTACTAAGGAAATAGGCACAACCACAACAGCTAAGACTCATCCCCCCCGCCCACTGAAATACCATCCTCATCTCCATCTCAGTCACCATCAACCTAGAACAGAATCAGCCACTCCTGTTTCAGATAGGGCCAGCACTAGGACAAAAATTACCACCTCTGACCAAGGCACAATTTCCACAAGAACAGGTACAACTTTTGCCTAAGGCATAAGCACTCAAGAGTCAAATGCATCCACCCTCAACCCAGGTACCATCTTCATTGGAAAAGGAACAACCATCTCTGCTTAAGGATCAGCCACCATGGAAACAAGCATAGCAAATCTGCTCAAGGCACAGTCAACCTTGGAATAGTACAAACTATGTTAACACAGTCATAAGCACAAACACCATGGGAGCTGGCACAAGTTTCACCCAAGGCACACTCACCCATCCATCAGGCACATCATCCTTATCCCATATACTACCATCCCATACACATTGTTTTCGAAACAGGTACCATTACCTCTTCCCAAGAATCAGCCACTGCTGAAATAGTATCAGTCTCTCCAGTCCAAAGTCTAACCATTACCAAAGTAGGCATAACCACCCTAGTCCTTGACCTAGCCATTGTGGGAAGAAGCACATCCATTTTTGCCCAGGACACAACCATCCTGGATTGGGCACATCTCCCCTTACCCCAGACACCACTATGATCAGAACAGGAATCACAGTCTTTGCCTGAGGATCACCCAGTACTGAAAAAGGAGCTTCTGATTGAGCCTAAAAACAATTGGATCAAGCACATCCCTAAGCCCAGGTCCAAACCATCATGAGAAAAGACACAGCCCTCTCCATCTCCATCACCACAAGCTCTGTCTCAGGTAATACCATTTTTTTTTTCTGGAAGATGAAAGTTTTTCTGGCCAAGGCAACAGCCTTCATGGGAATAGCGTGAATACTGCTTCTTAAGGACACCCTGCACTACAACAGAGACTGCCACTTATGTCTTAGGCACCAACTGTATTCCTGCGGCTGGAACATTACACTCTGCCCTGGGCACAACCCCCCCACTGAGATAAGCACAACCATTCCTACTTCAGGCACCACAGCCCAGTGACCCGCCTCTACCTCAGTCACCACAGTCATGGAACAGGATCTACCCTTGAAATAATCAATACCATTGGACTCATTGAAGGCACCTATGAAGCAGACCAGTTCCTTTCCAGTGCACACACAGTGTGAGCCACACTCCAGTGACTGTGGTAAAATCAAGATATTTATGGCTTGGGGCACATCCTCATTTCTCTGGCTTCAACTGCAGCTGCTGTCATTCTGTTGGCAGAACTTTGGATTTTGCCTGGCAAGTATTTGTAACTGGTTAATGAGGAGGCTGTTGGTGACAACAGATCACAGTTTTGGGGTATATGTGGAATTCATGGAAAAAGTATCATTTAAAGTGTTCATAGTTAGAGATAATAAATGGTAAAGATTGTCATAACAAAATAAAAAGGACACTCAGAGACAGAAAGCATTGCATCTTATAGAGAAAAGGTAGAAAGGGTAAAGCAGAAAACAAAAGAGAGATGGATAAAGGAGATAAAAATGAGAGCTGAGGAAGGGTTGGCGTCTAGGAGAATAGAGAGGCAAGGGAATAGGGAAACAAAACTCTAAGATTCCCAAAATTTAGCACCAAAGTGAACCTTTTTAGATGCAAAGGAGGGGAGAATCAAGTGTTCTACACTGGTTTCCTTTTGGGTTCTACCCTTCAATCCAGTTGTGTTCTCCAAGAGCACAGTCCTTGCCCTTTAATGTTTCCATCCCACTGGGAGTGAAAACTGTGTTCGTATCTTCTTAGCAGAGCTGAATAGGTTGGCACACAAAAGCCTGTGGCCATATCAAGGCAGAATAACAGGGACAAAGCAGAGAGAATGGGAGACAAAATGGTCAGCCTGATCAAGTGCTGAGATTTGCAGAGCTCAGCCAGAGCTCCCCTGGTTCTCCATCATTCCTCCTTGGGACTGAGAGAGCAGCATTCAGTCCCAGACTATATTCTGCATTCAATATTCACCAGGACTTTCTATCATATCCAGTGTGTTTTCCTCTTGTTATGAATTTTGTTTTCTATTTTTTGTTATAGAGAGGTTACCTTACACAACATGTGGAAAATGGCAGGGTATAAATGATGAAGACAACTCCAACCATAAATGGTTTCTTCACTTTTAAACTCTTCCATCTGGGTAACATTGCATATAGACTCACATCTACTAGTCTTCTCCCAATTGTGCTGGCACTCTCTTATTTAAAACCAAGGCATAATAGCAATAATAATGGCGGGCAATGTTTATAAAGCACTTACTTTGTTCCAGGGACTATGTGAGTACTTTAAATGTGCTATTTCATTGTATCCTCTGAACAACCCTGTAGGAAAATGTGCTATTATCTCCATTTCATAGACAAGAAGACATAGATTGGTTAAGTAATTTACTTAGGGGCACACAACAGCTAGAACTCAACTCAGGATTTTAAAAATTCAGGAATCCACAGTCTTAACTGCAAGGTTATACGATAGATTTCAAGACTGTGGCTTTTCCAGATCAGTTACTCTTAGTCTTCTAAACACACACTTCTTTAGTTAATACAATGACTGATTCCTGCACTTTGGTGGGGTCCATCCTCTGAACATTGGGAGACTGATGTTTTGCTTTGCAAATTCTACCATATTGGCACAGCATAATAAATGAGAATTCATAGGCACAGAAAGGTCATTTTATTTTATTTTGCTTGTTTTGCTATCTTCTCAGAGACAGAAATAATAACACAGTTATTACAATGTTACAAAGGTTACAATACAGTGATACAAAGAGAAACACAAAGGAAGTAATGAGGTTGAGATGAGATTTTTGTAATGGATTTTCCTAAAAAGTGAAAGTTTGTGACTTTAGTCAACAAGGTGGGCTATTAAATGGAAGACAAGAATTAATTTCTTAAAATATTTATATATTTTTTCCTTTTAGAGTGATACTTCTGCCCCTGAGAAATATTAGCACATATTACATCTATGACCTAGGCCTGGGTCCATTTTCCTGCAGCTTCAACAATAAAATGAGCTATGGAGGGGTCCTTGGTCTTGGGCATGAGGAACCATGAATGCAGGCCATGAATGGAACCACAGTCATGACGGTGATCATCGAATGAGTCATGAAGTATCCACAGAGGAGGCCAAGTGGAAGCCAGATATGGGACCATGTTGGAAATGATAGAAACAACCACAGGGTAGGCCTCAGAGGAAGTCATTGAAGAGGGCATGGCTATAGCCACTGGAAAATGGGAGACATTCTAAGGGACACCTTATGGAAGGAGGGGGTCATGGAGGAGAAGACAAAGCTCCATAATGGGGGAGTGAGTCAAGATGGGGGACCAGAATGTTCCCAGGGAAAGGCCATAGGTTATGGCATAGCTCAAGAACAGAACCAAGGAAAGTCTCTCAATATCTGACCAACAAAGCTCAAGCAGAGTGTGGTTTTAAAAGACAGCCACAGTTTTTCAGGCTTAGAAATGACCTCAAGTAAATGTATTTCCTGGACTCTCCCCAGAAATCAGAATCTCAAGATCAAGGAGTTTGCTGGCCCTTGATAGAAGTGGGGACGGGTACTGTGACTGCACTCAACACAGCATTCCAGTACCCTCCATAGCTTGACTTTGTGTTTGAGAAGAGTCTTCTTCTCTTCTTTTGTGTCTTCTTCAGATGTTGTATGACTAAGAAGAGAATTACTAGATACTCTAAGGAATAAAAATTCATTAACATATGTGGTATCCAGATTAAATGCTTATCTTTTAAATTTTATTGGTTTGGCCTTGTCCTTTGTTTCTGAGTGACTGCCTGTGCCACTCAGTGTGCTAAGAGCTTTTACATGTACCATCATCTGGCCCTCACAACAATCCTATGAAGTCCAGATTACAATCCCCACTAAGCAGAGGAGAAAACTGTAACTCAGAAAAAAAGTTAATAAGTGAGTAAAATTACACTGTAAGACAAGTTCTCTAACTCCAACTCCAACTGGTTCTGTGGTGGGGAGGGGATATTTTTCTATTTAGAAGTATTATAGGGATTTTTACCCTTAGAGCAGAGTACTGAGATCCTAGTACCAACTTGTGACTGACCACACCACTCATCCATCCCCCTCATGGAACTTCCCACTACAGACAATAGTCAGATCAACTGCCAAGCCCAGGGCATCCTAGAATCCAGAGTCCTGACCTCTCCCCTTTCAACACCTCATTTTCTACCACAGCTCATTCTCTTATAGCTTCTAGGACTCAGTCATTCACAGTTCTTTCATATCTTAAGATAAAAACTCCCCCAAAACATAAGTTTATGTTTTGTTTTTTTGGAGTACAATGTCCAGCACATAGCAGGCAACAACTAAGTATTTGTGGGATGAATCCCCAACTATCTCTTGTTAGGTCATTTCCATCAGGCTTCATATGTCACGAATATTCTTCCACCCAAATGTCTAAATGATCTGAAATGGCTCCTCTGCCAGGAAACCTTGCTAGATTTTTGGAGGGAGTGGAAACAGCTTGTTTAGACTACATATAGCATAAAATTAAAACTTTCACAGGGTGTATTCCTAATTTTCTTTCCATGAACTGTAGACGAAGGAACTGTGAATCCTGTTAGCTCATTACTATCTTTGTTTTGTTTTCCTTGTTCAGCTGTCTATGCATCATTTCTGTTGGCTCCATCTAAGTGTCTAAACAAAATGTACTTCAAGCCCTCAGTTCCCCAGCAGACTGTCAGTGTTTTTCTTGATGATTCAGCTTACCTAGCATATAGAACTGATGAGAAAAGCAGCTGAAGTTCCCCAGAATGTGAAAATTCCTATGAATTCTTCAAAAATAAGAGAGGGGTGCCTGGGTGGCTCAGTCGGTTAAGCATCTGACTCTTCATTTTGTGCAGGCCACAAATTCACAGATAGTGAGTTCAAGCCCTGCATTGGGCACTAGATTCTCCCTCTCTCTCTCAGCCCCTCCCCCGCTCTCTCTCTGTCTCTCAATATATATATATTTTTTAATTTAATTTTTATTTTTTATTTTTTTAATTTAATTTTTTATATTTTAAAATTTACATCCAAATGAGTTAGCATATACTGCAACAATGATTTCAGGAGTAGATTCCTTAATGCCCCTTACCCATTTAGCCCATCCTCCCTCCCATAACCCCTCCAGCAACCCTCAGTTTGTTCTCCATATTTATGAGTCTCTTCTGTTTTGTCCCCCTCCCTGTTTTTATATTATTTTTGTTTCCCTTCCCTTATATTCATCTGTTTTGTCTCTTGAAGTCCTCATACGAGTGAAGTCATATGATATTTGTCTTTCTCTGACTGACTAATTTCACTGAGCATAATACATTCCAGTTCCATCCACGTTGTTGCAAATGGCAAGATTTCATTCTTTTTGATTGCTGAGTAATACTCCATTGTATATATATACCACATTTTCTTTATCCATTCATCCATCGATGGACATTTGGGCTCTTTCCATACTTTGGCTATTATTGATAGTGCTGCTCTAAAAATGGGGGTGCATGTGTCCCTCCGAAACAGCACACCTGTATCCCTTGGATAAATGCCTGGTAGTGCAATTGCTGGGTTGTACGGTAGTTCTATTTTTGGTTTTTTGAGGAACCTCTATACTGTTTTCCAGAGTGGCTGCACCAGCTTGCATTCCCACCAACAATGCAAAAGAGATCCTCTTTGCATCCTCGCCAACATGTGCTGTTGCCTGAGTTACTAGTGTTAGCCATTCTGACAGGCGTAAGGTGGAATCTCATTGTGGTTTTGATTTATATTTCCCTGATGATGAGTGATTTGAGCATTTTTTTGTGTGTCAGTTGGCCATCTGGATGTCTTCTTTGGAGAAGTGTCTATTCATGTCTTTTGCCCATTTCTTCACTGGATTATTTGTTTTTTAGGTGTTGAGTGGGTAAGTTCTTTATAGATTTTGGATACCAACCCTTTATCTGATATGTCATTTGCAAATATCTTCTCCCATTCTGTCAGTTGCCTTTTAGTTTTGTTGATTGTTTCCTTCACTGTACAGAAGATTTTTGTTTTGATGAGGTCCCAATAGTTCATTTTTGCTTTTGTTTCCTTTGCCTCTGGAGACGTGTTGAGTTAGAAGTTGATGCAGCCGAGGTCAAAGGGGTTTTTGCCTGCTTTCTCTTCGAGGATTTTGATGGCTTCCTGTCTATGTTTAAGTCTTTCATCCATTTTGAGTTTATTTTTGGGTATGGTGTAAGAAAGTGGTCCATGTTCATTGTTCTGCATGTCGCTGTCCAGTGTTCCCAGCAACACTTGCTGAAGAGAGTGTCTTTATTCCGTTGGATATTCTTTCCTTCTTTGTCAAAGTTTAGTTGGCCATACACCAATGACAGAAATCAATACATTCCAATACACCAACAATAAAGCAACGGAAAGAGAAATCAAGGAATCGATCCCATTTACAGTTGCACCAAAACCCGTAAAATACCTAGGAATAAATCTAATCAGACGTGAAAAATCTATACACTGAGAACTATAGAAAGTCTATGAAAGAAATTGAAGAAGACACAAAAAAATGGGGAAAGATTCCATGCTCCTGGGCAGGAGGAACAAATGTTGTTAAAATGTCGATACTATCCCAAGCAATCTACATATTCAAAGCAATCCCTATAAAAATAACACCAGCATTCTTCACAGAGCTAGAATAATCCTAAAATTTGTATGGAACCAGAAAAGACCCTGAAAAGCCAAAGCAATTTTGAAAAATAAAACCAAAGCAGGAGGCATCACAATCCCAGACTTCAAGCTATACTACAAGGTTGTAGTCATCAAGACAGTATGGTACTGGCACAAGAACAGACACTCAGATCAATGGAACAGAATACAGAACCCAGAAATGTGTGGCCAACTAATCAAAATATATTTTTTATTTTTATTTTTTATTTATTTTTATTTCTTTTATTTTTATTTTAATATTTTATTCGCACATAATTGACACACAGTGGATAGAACTAGTTTTGTATAGATTGTTTACAAGGTCTCTCAGTCCTCTTACAGTATGAGTTTTGGTAATCTTTAAATTATATTGCAACAAAATTGAAATAAACAACCCTATTTTTTCTTATAATTAGCCTTATTCAAGTGTTTTCAAAAATTTACATCTGAGAAGAGTCAGTGCAAAAGTTCAAATCTCCCAGATACTCATACTGACTATAGGTGAACTCAAACTTCCTTTTAGTTAAGCAATGTCCCTGGTCAATTGTGTGCTCTACATGCATTCCTTAATCTTCACCACCACCATCTCCACTGTGATCCAACAAATATGCCTGTCTTTGTGAAGCTTACATTCTAGCAGGGAACAGGAAAGAAAGAAAGAAGAAAGAAGGAAAGAAAGAAAGAAAGAAGGGAGGAAGGAAGAAGTTTATTTTAATAAAAGGAGCATGGCTGAATGGGGATGCACAGTTAAATTAATTTTTTTTGTAAAATGAAGATCAAATAGAAACTCATTTTTTCTCAATCTTTGATGAAAATATATCTCAAAAGCATACAGCTACTCTCATACTTTAATACTGAACATGCAAAGGTTAGCTTGACTCAGTGCTGATTTTGGGACTAATCTGAAAATCAAAGAATATGTGTATATATATATATTTTTTAAATATATGAAATTTATTGTCAAATTGGTTTCCATACAACACCCAGTGCTCATCCCAAAAGATGCCCTCTTCAATACCTATCACCCACCCTCCCCTCCCTCCCACCCCCCATCAGCTCTCAGTTTGTTCTCATTTTTTAAGAGTCTCTTATGCTTTGGCTCTCTCCCACTCTAACCTCTCTCTCTTTTTTTTTCCTTCCCCTCCCCCATGGGTTCCTGTTAAGTTTCTCAGGATCCACATAAGAGTGAAAACATATGGTATCTGTCTTTCTCTGTATGGCTTATTTCACTTAGCATAACACTCTCCAGTTCCATCAAAATATATTTTTTAAAAAAGAGAGAAGAATATCCCTATGAAGGGGGTTTGAAAGCAGAAACATTCTTCTCCAATTGTCGTTACTCTCTGTAGGTCTCATCCAGTGTGTGTACTGGTAAATGTTTAACAACCAGTTTTCTGTGGTGCAAATGCTCCCACCATAGCTCATTTTAGGTTACCAATGTGACAATGAAAAGGAGATTGAGAAGAGATGTACACACACCATTATACACTATTTCCACCAGATACAATAGATGTACATAACTTCATGAGCATAGATAATAGTAAAATGTAGCAAAATAATTAGGAATTAATGAGTTTTGAGTATTTTTAGCATTGTTCTAAATATAATTTAGTTCACAGTAAGCTAAATGTTTAAGTGGCTGTGTTGCAAAAAATCCTGAAAATGCAACAATTTAGGGACCTTGAAAACAGGTATGCACTGACACCAGGATACCACAGGTCTCATCTCCACAATAGTCCACAGCCCCACTCCTTCCACTCCCTACCTCCCATGCCCCAGAGATTCTAAAGTCTGTCCTTGAGTCTCTCTCCTGTCTCATTCAAGATGTGTCTTACATGCCTATGTATGCTCAGCAGCTCCCAGAGGTCCAGTCCCCAGTTCCAATTCACATTGAATCTCACTTGATATGCCCTTCCTACTAAATTCGGTTCATGAGGGCCTACTTCTAACACCCAGGCACTCAGGACTTCACATCCAGGAAACAAGGTGCTGAGTCAGAATAGGTTTTCAGCCCCATCTCTGCCTCAGAGGGTGGGTCCCCTCCACTTTGACAACTTGATCCTCTTGAACTGTCCTACTTCCTGCTCCTCCCCAGGCCCTGCCTAATGGGATCATGTCATTCTCCATTCTCATGTACCTCCTGACCTCTGTACCCTTCCTCTCTGAGTTTAAGTATACTGTCACCTGCTTACATCTAGAAAAACAACAAGCCACATATCCTGCTCCTGCCCAGCCCAGATGATACTATAAAGACTTTCTTTGAAAGATAAAGAAAGAGGTGACATTCTATGGAGGAAACCCAAGGCACCAGGCACCAGCATCCCCACTCTGCAGCCCTAAGTGCTCTTTCCTGGTGGTTTTCTTTAGGTTAAGGACCCATTCTTTGAAGACTCAAACTGCCAGCACTCCAGCCTCAGATCTCTACCTGCTACCTGTTCTCTCTCAAGACCCTCTGTTGTGTTTTTTTCTTTCCCTTCTAGGCTTTAGTCATATCTGGGACTCAGGAGTCCCCCTTCTAAGCTTCACAGGCAGATTATCTCAAGATGAAGAGAAAAACATTTTCCTTTGCATGTTGGCCATTGTTTCACCTTCTTCTACTTATAGGAAATGGTGAGTTATTTTGTTTAAAAAAGGATGTTCTTGGAGTTTAAGTACAGTTTAAGGAAATTTTTGACAACCCCTGGGATGCACACTCTGTCCTGTTAGTTCCCACTTTCCAAAAAAGGATTAGGGCCATTATCTTGCTCTATTCTCTCCAATTCACCCCAGCATTTATTCTCCATTCTGTTTCCAGTAGCAGCTCTTCTGCCCAGAAATCTGGCCTATTTCTTCTTTCGCAAATCAATATCAAATGGAGACATATTAGAGTTGGCAGAGATCTTAAAGTTACTCTCTGACCACCTACAGTAGGCAAGGATCCATCTCCAATATCTCTGACACTAGTCACCAAGCCTCTAGTTGAATGTATCAGGAGCAATGCTGTTCCACATTTGCATGGCTTTAACTTTTTCTAGAGTTTCCTCCATCCTGTCTTTGACTCATTTGTTTTATGCCCCTGAATAACACAAAATAAATCTACTCCCTCTCAGAAACCAGCTATTCATCTCAATTTCTCAGTTTCTCCATGAACTCTAACCCTAACCCACTTAGAGGCATTAACACAGGCTTTTGGATTCTTCCCCCAAATCTAAATTTGCAATCCTTACATTAGTCCAGACAACACACACACACACACACACACACACACACACACGGGTAGGGTGAGGGGAAGAAAATCTAAATCCCAGTGGAAGAACAGGGCCATTAATGAACCATGGATATATAGACATATGGGAGGTCAAGTTGTTATTGGGATGGAAAATCAGGGGGTAGAAGGTAGTCATGAGATACAGGGTAAAAGTATGGCTTCACATTAACTCTAACTCACTAACCAAGAAGGTTTAGTCCCTTCCTTGAATCACAGATTATCTATTTGAGCTACATGTGTCTAGTTCTTTGATAGACTAAGTACCAAGGCCATTTGGATCCCTTAACTGGTGGTCCCAAAATTTTGTGTGCATAAAAATTACCTGATAGTAGTAAAATGTCCATCACTGTCCTTTCCCAAACTGATTCCCATTGATTACCTTTCCCATAGAAAAAAGGTATAATTCTATTTGGAGACTTAATATGTATACACAGTCCTATCTAGGATGTGGAATAGTATATGGGCTAAGAACTGGCTCTGTGTCAGACTGCTGTGGTTTAAATCCCTGTCTAGGGTGGCTGGCTGGCTCAGTCAGTGGAGCATGCAACTCTTGATCTCAGGATTGTGAGTTCAAGTCCCACATTGGGCATGCACGTTGGGCATTTATGCATAAATAAATCCCAGTTCCATGATCTGCTAGCTACATAACCTGGGACCAATTGCTTAACCTCTCTAAACCTCAATTTCCCTAGCCATAAAATGTGAGTAATAGTCTCTATATCATGGTCGTAGTGTGAGGATTTGAAATACTAATTCATACATGGCACCTAAAACAATGCCTGAAACATAATGACCACTCAATAATGATAGTTATAATTATCAGTAGTAGTAGTTGAAGAACCAAGGTTTCCAAAGGAATTAACATGCCATCCTTTCTTAATAAGCTGTAACTTTCAATGTTAATGCTACAACGACCTACCCTGTATCAACCACACCATCCAGCAGGACCATCACAACCACCCACCCCGGAACAACTGCACCACCCAGAGGGACCATCACAACCACTCACCCTGGAACAAGCACACCATCAAGCGGGACCATCACAACCACCTACCCTGGAACAGCCACAGCCTCCAGCAGGACCATCACAACCACCCACCCTGGAACAACTACACCACCCAGTGGGATCATCATAACTACCCACCTTGGAACAACCACACTATCCAGTGGAACTAAAATAATACGTATGGCCTCTAATGTCACCAGCACAAGCACTGCCACTCCAGAGAATGAGGAAAATCCTAACAGATACTTCAGGCCATGGGAAATTTCCCTAATCACCCTGGCCTCCATTGGAATGGCTGTGATCCTCTTCACTGGGCTCCTCTTTTGCTTTGTGAGTGCCTGAAGTACAGGAACCTCTTTTTCTGAGAAAAAGAGAGCAGGAAAGTGAGGAAGGAAATATAGTAAAGAGAGCAGGGTCACTGTAGGGATATTAGGGAGTGGGAAATCAGTAGATAGAAAACAAGACTTAGAAACAGCAGGTTAGAACCAGCAAGACAGATGGTTAGAAAAGCTAAGACATATTCAGAGGAGATGAGAGAAAGGTGGAGTCAAAAAGAGCAATGGGGAGTAGTGCTGGCAGGGAGGAGGATGCTTGGGACTGGAGAACACTGGAAGAGGGGGCATAACTCAGAAATGATTCATCCTTTTGTTTTCTGGAGAAACTTTCTACGCCTAAGAAACCTTTTCAACACAGATCTCTACTACTCCTATGGTTCCAACCTTGGTCCACATCTTACAGCTTTTATGGAGTCCATCATGGGTCTGTGATTGAGTCCAGTGGAGACCAGTCTCCCCCTGCAGCCATGTAGCTGACTGACTGAGAGACACAAGTGGCCCTGAATAGCCCTGAAGGCAGAAGCATCACCTCAGGGGGAGAGAGAGAGAGCTGACCTGGATGACTGGAGGGTCTGACTTATGTCCTATATGCCCCCATGGCTGCTCCTCCCAGCTCTAACACTCCTCCCTCTCACTGTTTTTTTCCAGACCATGAAAAGGAGGCTGTAGTTGTAACTGAATTATTAAATTAATGTGTCAAATACATGTGATAGCCAAACAGTATGTGTTAGTGTTTATATATTGCTGTGAGTAGAAGTTCCCTGTATCCCAAAGACCACTCTTTCCTGTATCCTCTCAGCTCTTAAATCCCTAGAGTGAAATCCAGAGACCTTATAGCTGCCCCATTTTCTTCCCTGTCTTGTCCCCATTCCCTTAAGGCCTCTAGGTTGATGGAAGAATTGAATCAGGAAAAATGAGGGAAGGCAAGTGTTGGACTTCACAGATTTGTGTTGCACAATGAAGAGATGGTCTCTGTGTGAGCCTAGAGTGTGAAGGATTGGGGTTGCTGTGAGGTAAAGACTTAACAGTTAATGGGGCTAATCCCAGGAATGGCCACATTGACTGTTCATATATG
This sequence comes from Acinonyx jubatus, assembly GCF_027475565.1. NCBI lineage: Eukaryota > Metazoa > Chordata > Mammalia > Carnivora > Felidae > Acinonyx > Acinonyx jubatus. Next base: position 120,370,000 of record NC_069385.1, on the reverse strand, counting down.
CTATGGGCTTGGACTCTTTACTGAAAAGACAGGTTTGAGTGGCCACCTTTCTCTCCTGTGGGCTGCCAGCCTCAAGAGGGCTACCAGACAAGGAGACCATGCTCCCAGTTTCTGCAAGGATGGGCCCAGCCTGCCCTGCCAGGAGCTGCAAAACCAGCCTCCCCTGCAAACCATCCCCTGCAGCATCCCCTGCAAAACCAGGCCTCAAAGCAGAGACACAAAGCTTGTGTATTAACACTATGCTCTTGCTGAAGGCCACCGCCTTGTTAAGGCTTCTGGTGCAACTTGCTCCTCACACACATTCCACTAACCCTCCTGGCAGCAAATGAATCACTCACCTTAACTTAACCTTATGTCTTAATCCTAAGTCTCTTCAGCCTCTATCATTCTCAAAGTCTGGATCTTTGCCAGAGCCTTTTTAACAGGACCAAAGCTGTTTATGTACATTTTATAACACTATTAACAAAATAGTTTTAAAATGCTGTATAGAAGCCAAATGCAAAAGAATACCTATTGTTTGATTACATTTCTTTCAATTTCAAGAATAAACAGAACTAACCTATAGTGACAGAGATTAGATCACTGATTTCCCATGGAGGTGAGAATTTTTATAAAGGGAAAATTTCTGGGTGATAGAAATGTTTTATATCTTGGTTGGTCTTTTGGTTACACATGTAAATATATCTATCAAAACTCATCTGAGTACTTAAGATATGTGCATTTCACGGTCTGTAAATTTTACCTAAACAAAACTATATGGTAGTTAGGGTTGTGTTTTTTACCACATAACAGTTTAATGCTACACAATTCTTAAAATAAATTATACTATATAATTTTACTATGTAGTGGTCTTATACCCGAAGTTTCTAACTAGTTATCTCTTCAGTTTTAATAGTCCCCAGTCCTTTGTCTTAAAGTAATTATCACATTTCTCATTCATTTCTTCATTCATTCATTCATTCACCATATTTACTCAGCATGTGCTGAGTGCCAGGTCTAGAGAAGTTGGGGAGACAAGGATGAATGTGTAGGTCACAATTTGATAAAGAGGACACACTTGTAGACATAAGTTTAGGCCAATGCATCAAGTACTATTAATTAAGGTACTCCAAGAAAAAACATGGAACTTGACCAAGGGAAGAGGGGCTGACTCACATAAATGACTTTGATTGAGATCATAAAGAGCTGGCAGGCATTTATAAGGAGGAAAAGGAGAAATATCAAGCAATCACCTTGTGCAAGACGAGGTGTGGCACTGCTAGTGAATGGTCAAAAGAACTGTGGGACTAGGTAGGACAGCACAGGGAAATGAGGCCAGAGAATTAACTATGTGGTTTTGGATGCCACACCAAGGTAGTGAGATTTCCTTCTGTAACACCAGGAAGCCAACAGATTGTTTTAAGGTGTTGTGGGATTAAATATTTTTTCCAAACAAGAACATTCTGCCTGAGTGAGTAGAAAATAGAGGCTGGAATCCAGTAGGGACTGAAATTCAAAAGCTCTTGTAATGTCCCAGCAAAGAAACAAACAAATCCAAGAGCACAATTGGAAATAGGAATCAAGAAGAAAAGTGGATTTCAAGAGGTTTCTGCCTAGCAGTTTTTTAAAAATCCCCTTCTCCAGAGCCCATAGTGACTTTTTTTTAGAAGTCCTGTTTCAGGGAGGTCCTCTTCTAACAGCTGTAGGCAATTTTCTTAAAATTAATTTATCAAATGATTAATTCTTTGAATTTTTTGTCTTTAAACAAAAATCAACATGTCTCCCACCTGCTGTAGCTAAAGCCTGGACTGGGGGACAAGCAGAGGGGAGACTGAAGAATATCTTATTGCTTATGACATGTTTTATAGACAAGAATACAATAAAACCTTGGTTTGTGAGCATAATTTGTTCTGGAAACATACTTGTAATCCAAAGCATCTGTAGCTTGTATATCAAAGCAAATTTCAAGAATCATTGACTCAGTTGTTTTCATGTAACATTCGGTGTTACATACTACTCATATTGCAAGATGTCACTTGTTTATCAAGTTAAAATTTATTAGAAATATTTGCTCATCTTGTGGAACACTCACAGAACAAATTACTTGCAATCCAAGGTTTTACTATATACTCAAGAAGATATATTTATTTATAAAAATCTTCATATAAAACACTATATTCAAGAACATATGCAAGAAAATAGTTTATTCTTGGGGCGCCTGGGTGGCTCAGTCAGTTGAGCGTCTGACTTCAGCTCAGGTCATGATCTCACGGTTTAGGAGTTCAAGCCCGGAGTCAGGCTCTGTGCTGACAGCTCAGAGTCTGGAGCCTGCTTCAGATTCTGTGTCTCCCTCTCTCTGCCTCTTCCCTGCTCATCCTCTGTCTCCCTCTGTCTCTCAAAAATGAATAAACATTAAAAAAAAACAAAATAGTTTATTCTTGACTAATGAATAATTGCAAACATTATTTCCATGTATAATATATAGATTATGGTAAAACCAATAAGGCTACAGACTATATAATTTCATTCATACAACTTTCTGGAAATAGCAAAATTATAGGGACAGAAGCCAGGTCTGTTTTGCCAAAATCTGGGTGTCGGGGTAATTGAGGTAGGGTTGACTATTAAGGAACAGCATAGGAAGGGTTTGGGGGGGGTGAGGAAATATTTCAGAGTGGTGAAGACATGACTCTATAATTTATCAAAATCCATATAATTGTACCCTACAAAGAGTAAATTTTACTGTGTGGAAATTTAGCAAATCAAGCAGGGTGTAGGGGGAGAGGTGGAATGCAGACTCTGACAAATGAACCACATAACCATATCGAATGAGATAGGGAAGGAGCTGACCTCAGTAACTTTGAAAAACAGTGTTTTGACTGTTAGACTAAAGACACAAAGAATTGTGCACAAATACAGTACTCTAGTTGACAAATTTGTCTTCTCACATGGGTGTGGATTAGCAATTCCAAAACTACTATCTGTTTAATAGGGATGAATAAATAAGTACTAGAAATATTGTAGGGACACCTGGCTGGCTCAGTCAGTAAAGCATTGTGAGTTGTGAGTTTGAGGTTGTGAGTTTGAGCACCATGTCGGGTGTATACATTATTTAAAAATAAAATATTTTTAAAAAATTTAATGTTTATTATTTATTCTTGAGAGAGTTAGAGAAACAGAGACGGGGGGAGGGGCAGAGAGACAGGGAGACAAAGCCCGACACAGGGCTTGAACCCACAAACCATGAGATCATGACCTGAGCCAAAGTCAGATGCTCATCCGACTGAGCCACCCAGGCACCCCTAAAAATAAAATATTAAAAAAATAAATATTGTAAATATTGCAAGCAATGTCAGAGAAAGAAATTACAAATAGGGGAAGGGGAGAGGGTAGAATGAACTGTGTGTTACTGGACTGGAGCTAGATGTATCTTAATTGACTGAGCCACCCAGGCGCCCTGGAGCTAAAGGTATCAAACTGGACTCATGTTTGTGTTTAATATATTTGCAGATAGATAATACAGAAATAAATACAGGTATGTGTTTGCGTATAAGTTAGCATTTATTTATTTGTTTATTTATTTATTTATTTATTTCCTGGCTCTACTGTGACAGACAAGAAGCAGCAATTCCTAATTAACAATGGACACACCTAGTGCCCAGATCTTGGTTTCTAAATATTTTTCCCTAATAAACAGAACCAGAGTTGCATGGAGAAATGGCTGATTCCAGGGCCTGGGCAGAGAATATACAAAATAAGCATGGAGTTGGGGCGCCTGGGTGGCTCAGTCGGTTAAGCGGCGGACTTCGGCTCAGGTCATGATCTCGCAGTTCGTGAATTCATGATCTCGCAGTTGGTGAGTTCGAGCCCCGCGTCGGGCTCTGTGCTGACAGCTCAGAGCCTGGAGCCTGTTTCAGATTCTGTGTCTCCCTCTCTCTGACCCTCCCCCGTTCATGCTCTGTCTCTCTCTGTCTCAAAAATAAATAAACGTTAAAAAAAGTTCAAAATAATCATGGAGCATTTCGTGATGACAGGATGTAAGAAAATACTTTAAAAGAGGGCGCTGGTTAGCTCAGTCAGTAGAATATGCAACTCTTGACCTCAGGGTCATGAGTTTGAGCCCCACGTTGGGCGTAGAGCCTACTTAAAAAAAAAAAAAGAATATTTGCATAGTCTCAAAACATCTCCCCCACAATATTTAGTGATTACAAAGGGAAAAATAGTAAATTTACAGTGGGGATCCTGTCAGGCACCACCTTAACAGAGTGTTCAATGTTAACATCACCAGTAATAAGTCACATTGATATCATGATCTCCCTGATACAAGGCACCGAGAAGGGCACAGCACCTTTGTGGTATACCTCCCAATAATTCATAACACCAATTTAATCATAGGATATCAAATAAATGATAAGAAATCAGACAAACTGAGGCGTCTGGGTTAGTCAGTCAAGCATCCAACTTTAGTTCAGGTCATGATCTCATGGTTCTGGGTTTGAGCCCTGCATTGGGTTGTCTGCTCTCAGCACAGAGCCCACTTACGATCCTCTGTACCCCCTCACTCTGCCCCTCCCCCACTTGTGCTCTCTTTTCCTCAAAAATAAATAAACATTAAAAAAAAAATCAGACAAACCAGAATCGTGGGGCATTCTATAAAATGTGCGACCATTGCTCTGCATGAAAAACAAAGAAAGAGAGAAACTATCACAGATTGTAGGAAGGAGCCTAAGGAAAGGTGATGAGTGAGTGCCATGTGGAATCCTGGATGCAGGTCAGAGAAGGAAGGAATATGAGCATTCTCATTCCAGGCCTGAAGGAACCTTTGGAGGTGAGCTAATTTCATCTAGTAATTGAGGCAATCTTGATAGCATGAGGGCACTGAAGCAGTAGGAACCAGGAGCCCAGCATCTGTGGGCTGCAGACAAGCCAATGAAAAGGATCTGTGTGATGACTGAGAGAAGAGAGTGGTTTTAAGACAGTGAGATCAGGTGTTTACATCCCCCTCATCAATGTCACTCCTTTCTGTTAAGGACCAAGGTGCTCTACACCCTCTGACATCTAGTTCTTCTCGTACCATGCACTATCCCCCCAAGAGAGGCCTAGCTTATACCTTCCTTGTCCACCTTGACCTTACCACTCCCACCTGTGGAAGGGAAATCCTCGCCCCTCTCTGAGGGCTGAGACATTGTGTGGAGAGCAGCTTTCATCCAGGGCTCTACATCAGAAAGTGATGCCACCCATGCTGATAAGCTTGATATCATTACTGTTGAACTCTGGGCTCTGGGCCAGAGCCAAGAGCCCCTTTTGCACCAGCGACATCTCTCTTCAGAATATCAGAGCTGCCACTTCAGAATATCAGAGCTTGACTGACAGTAATGGAGCAGGCTGCTCCTCCCTGCAAGAAGACAGAGGAGTGCTGGATTCCCTTGGCAACAGTACATTTAAATTCCACAGCCACTGTGGGCTTAAGGAGAAGGAAAGAGAGAGAGAGAGAGTAGAAGGAAGGAGGGAGGAAAAAATGCTTCCAGCCCTTGTGGTTTCTCTCGAGATGAAAAGAAGAAACTTCTCTGCCACATCCCTTCTCCTGCTACTCCTGCTTCTACTTGGGGGTTCAGAATTGGGTGAGTGAATTAACTTTGAAGAAGATGCAAAGGTTCCTCAGGGCCTGCAGAAACAGGGGTTGGGATCTGTGGAGAACAAAGATCCTGGGACTCAGGCAGGGCCAGTCGTGAGCAAAGCTATGGAATAAGTAAATGAACCTTGGGAAGTTCTGGACCCTGCTATCTGCCCCCAACCTCCTGTCTCAGGTAAGCAGAGCTCCCAGGGACCTGTTAATTCTCTTTCTCACATCCTCTTTCAAGGAAATGGTCTACTTTTGATTACTTACACTTTATTTAAGTTTCTCTATTTCAATTCTCCTTAGAAATAAAGGATTTGAGACTTATTAGAGGAATTTGGGGAATCAACAGCAGATAGGGAGGAATTCTTTTGGACAGAAAGACCCAAAACTCCAAAAGTAATGCCATGTAGGCTGCATTTATTCATAAGAATAAATACTCCCAGTTCTGATTCCCTGCAGGTGGGGGCAGTGGGAGGTGCAGATGCTTCATGTCTTCCTTCTACTTATACCCAGCTCAGTGCAGCTGTCAACCTCAATCAGCTCACACATCCCTCATGATTCATGCAACCCAAGCAACCTTGAATCTTACCGGCCTCCAATCTTTCCACTTCAGCATCAGAACAGAACCAGGAACTGATTTAGAAATCACACACCAAGCCATGACCTGAATTTAATCTCTAGTATGAATCACAGGTCCCGCCTCATTTGTTTACCAGAGCCCCAGACAGAACTGAATGAGAGGCAACACATACAAACACAGAGTAAGAATACCTAATTTGCTGAACTACTATCCCCGGGGGCAGGAGTGCAAGGGAAGAGTGACCTTAAGGAAGAATCGGGTTTACTATTCCACAGAAAGAGACCAGAACTGCAAAAAGTAAAATCAAAGGCTGGTGAGCAGACCTTGTAAGATTATGACTTAGCTCTGGATACTCCATATTATAAAACAAGAGGAAGCCTTGTGGAATATGTTTTATCAGAATTAAATCCAAAATACCAAATGATCCTTAACTCGAATAAGTCCAACCACATTATATGGGGGGACCAGTTATATAAATGGGAGGATAACTATTAAAAACATTAAGCTGAGCAGATGATGACAGGGCATCAAAGATCCACTTAAAAGAGATTATTTTTTAGTAGGAACAAGCCAAAATGTTTCTACTAAGGACCCAGTGGGTAGCCCTGATGACTCACAGACAAAAGAAAAATATACCAGTGATGACCTGAGGACCATTGAGGACTACACTACTGAACACGTGGTGACCCCTGAGGACTACACCTCTGTAGATGCAGGGGCCACCCAGGACTCTACCACTGTAGATCTGGGGATCACCAAGGACCCTCCCACTGTAGACCCAGGGAACACCGAGGACTCTACCATTAGACCTGGGGACCACTGAGGACTATACCATTGTAGATCCAAAGACCACCAAGGGCTATACCACTGTAGATCTGAGGGCCACCCAGGACTCGACCAGTGTAGATTCAGAGACCGCCGAGGACTCTACCATTAGACCTAGGGACCACTGAGGACTATACCACTATAGATCCAGGGACCACTGAGAACTATGGCACTGTAGATCCAGAGACCACAGAGAACTACACCACTACAGGTCCAGGGACCACTGACTGCAGACCCGAGGACCACCAAGGACTATAGCACTGTAGATCTGGGGACCACAGATGACTATTTCACTAAAGACCTGAGGGCCATCAAGTGCTATTTCACTACAGACCTGGGGTCCACCAAGGAGTACTTCACCGCAGACCCAGGGACCACAGAGGAATATATCACTGATGACCTGGTGACCAGTGAGGATCATGTCATTGAGGGCCCGGGCATCACCGAAGACTACACCACTAAACACCTGGATATACCTGAGGACTACATTTCTTCAGGCCTGGGAGCAGCAAGCTCTACACCACTAAACATCCAGACACTCGTCCTGAGGGAACAGATTCAGTAACCTCAGTGAACCCCACTGGATTGCTGACACCTATCAGAATCATCCTTATTTCCCTGGCTGCCACCACAGTGGCAGTTGCATTCTTTGTTGGACTCAACTTCTTTGTGGTGACTATCTGCCTAGGAATGTGAAAGACATGGGAACGAGGGTATTGAGGAGGAGGATGTGGGCATGAGTTGAGGCATGACAAATTGTCAGAGGTGAGGAAACCTACATAGAGCTTTGGAAAGATACAGAGAGAGACAGAGATGGAGAGAAAGGAGAGGAGCAGGTAACATAAAAAATAAGGACAGAACTAAGGGAGAGAGGAAGTTGTTAGAGACAAAGGGAGAAGGAGAGAAAGAGGGAAGGAGAAAAGAGTATGGAAGAAAATAAAGCAGACAGAAGGAAGAACATAAAAATACAAATATAGTAAGGTATGGTGAGAGCTAGAGCAAGGTATAAACCATTAAGTAAAGATAGATGTAAAAATTTGGAAATTTTCATAAAAAGACAAGAAATTGGTGGTAAGAGGAGAGAAGGAAATAGAAACATTCTGAATGGCCCACTCATCTCAAAAATGATATTATTTTGTGTTGATTGCTACCCACTCTGAAATTCTGCAAAAGATTTTTTAAAACCAGGTTTGGGTAGGTTTTATGAACATGGGCTACAAAATATCAGAGAGACAATTGGTAAGAGCTCTCAAAATGGGGTCTCTATGTATTTTTATGCCTCTGCCATTGCTTCTACAGGGAAGATAAGAAGACTCCACACCAGTCTTGTGGTTTGCTCTTACTGACTTTTGGTTAAAAACCTAAGCCTCCAATGTTTGACTTCTGCTGAATGGGAAAGGGCTGGTCCTTTTTGGCCATACTGACCTAAGGATTAAGTTCCTGTTGAAATCTTTAACAAGTGGTGGCTTACATGAGTAGCCAGCTCATGCAGGTCATTAAAGCCCCATTAATTCATTGATGCCACTGTGCATTGACCCCAAGAGGCAAACCCACAGCTTGGGATCAGTTTGGAAGTGTGATTTAAGTAAAAAATAATGCATTATTCAGTTGAGGTGTTCATGTTTAATTCCACCAAAAACACTATGAAATTTGAACATTCTGATGGATGGCTGACAAGAGGAAAAGGGGAATAATAGCCTCCATATGTACTTGACACACACATGAGTCACATTCAGTATTCACCAGTAGAGGGAGGACCTCCTTGACTTCACTGTTACACAAACAAGTGGATTTTTAATTACGTGGATCAGGATGAAAAGCCAGACACTCTTGCTCCAGGTTGGTGGATACTCTCCTCCCTCCAAACCAGACCTCTAAGTGCTGATACAGAGTAATCACTAACAATGGCACCTTCTTAACCTCTTGTAGAGACTAAAAATGAGATGGCTAAAAAGGCTCAGAGTACAGAGAGTAAGAGGAAATTCTGTGTTCCCAAACTTGCTAAAATTTTAACTTTAAAATTTTTAAAAATATTTTTATTTATTTTTGAGACAGAGACAGAGCATGAGCAGGGGAGGGGCAGAGAGAGACACACACAGAATCCAAAGCAGGCTCCAGGCTCTGAGCTATCAGCACAGAGCCTGACGTGGGGCTCGAACTCGCAGACCGTGAGATCATGACCTGAGCCGAAGTCTGACACTTAACTGACTGAGCCACCCAGGCGCCCCTAAAATTTTAACTTTTAAACATTTAACCAAAAATGTTTATGGGGCAGCTGGGTAGCTCAGTCGGTTAAGCATCGGACTTCAGCTCAGGTCATGATCTCACAGTCCATGAGTTCTAGCCCTGGGTTGGGCCCTGTGCTGACAGCTCTCTTCCCCTCCCCCACTCATCCTCTGTCCCTCAAAAAATGAATAAACGTTAAAAAAAATCTTTTTAATGTTTAAAAGATAAGAATTATCTATATTTTCATCTCTCCCCCAATTCTATTTATCAAAACAGTTTTATTTTCCCTACATGACTTCGATATTTTTGGAAATTATGTATCTCTAGGGGTAAGTGTCAAGATCTAAAGAAAATGGTGATACAGGTAGGAGTCATAGAGCTGAGAAGAGGAGGTGGATTGATCTTGATAACTCACACATCAGTTAAGAAAGAAACTGTCTTAAAACCAAACCACTTCCTTCTCCTCTATAAAAATTGATTCCTGGAGTCATTAAATCTATCCACCAGGTTTCTTTATTTTCCCCATGCCATGGATTGGAGTGCACCATGAAAAGGATAACAGCAATAACTATAATGGGTTCTAGAGCAAATCAATTTAGACCCTGGTCAGTCTCTGCAGGACCATGAAGTGGATCCTCAGACTTCTACTTTTCTACCCCATTCCAAAGCCCTGGGACCACCAGATGAGGAAGGCAGCTGGCCCTGGGAATAAGCACATCAGAGGCACCCAGAAGGATGTCTGTCTGCTCTGAGTATCCCCTAATTCTGACTGGCCATAGTTGCTTCCTCAGGAAAATTGCCTTTCCCTGTCTACCAGGTTTAGTCATGAAAGCTATTTGAAGGAGACAGACAAAACTCAGCTAGAAGAGATATTCATTAATTCTCACCAAAGGAATAAAGCAAATGTTCATCTATTTCTGTCCGGGTCTCATATCTAAATTTAACAAAATGGTGAAGTACCAGGCAGAGGCCGCTCTATACCTTTCTGTCGGTCCAATTTGAATCTGTGTACTGAAGGATACAGCTTTCTGGTCTCTCAAGAGCACTACACCCAAGTCCTGTGCACACCCAGGCCAAAGGATTATGTTTACAGGATGTAGCTAACTGGTCACTCAGCAAGTATCAAGTGAGCACCTACTGTAGGGATGGGCCACCATAGCAAATAACTGAGTTTCATTTCAATCATGGTGCAAAATGAGCAACAAAGTCTTGATCTGACCTCTCACAGAATAGCTGTGCCTATATGGGTCACACAGAGAGAAATTCATGGAAAAGCCTACAAATGATATGTAAGATGGCTAAGACCACAAACAAGGCCAAAGTATCAAACATAACAGCTCCATGAGGAGTTTAGGACAAAAAGCCAAGAGAAAAATATTTGAAGATAGCTGATTTTTGGTTTCCCACCCAGCCACTATTATCAGCATCACCACCACCGTTTAATAATGGAATTGTGGTATGGAATTCCTTGGTGGCTCAGTCGGTTAAGCATCCAACTCTTGGTTTTCACTCAGATCTCACAATTCATGAGAGCGAGCCCTGCTTTAGGCTCTGCACTGACAGTGTACTGAAGTCTACTTGGATTCTTTCTCTCTCTCTCTCTCTGTCTCTGCCCTCCCCTGCTTGCACATCCTCTCTCTCACTCTCTCTCTCTTTCTCAAAATAAATAAATAAACATTTTTTTAAAATAATGGAATGATGGCATTATGGTATATAATCAGAAACACAGAATAATAATTAAAATATTAGACTCCATTTTAAGTATGTTTCCAAGATTTAGAAAGCAAAGCAAATCTCCTTTGCCATGTGATGTCTCTGTTCTTTTATGGGTTTTCCTGTGCAAACTATCTCAAAACCTTCAGTCTCTCAATGAGTTATCAGATTGTCTGGCATTCACTTAAGGCAAAGGCATCATTTAAATGTTAAGTCAGTCCTTGTTCTATTCTTGTTAGCCTGTGAAAATTGTAACATCTAACAATTTCTATTCACTTTATGTTGGTTTTATATTGGTCATAATAGGATCCAGAAAATGTTTACATTATGGGGATTTTAAAGATTACCATCTAAAGAAAACACATGTGGGGCACTTGGCTGGCTCAGTCAATAGAGCATGTGACTCTTGATCTCAGGGTCATGAGTTCAAGCTCCACATTGGTTGTGGAGCCTACTTAAAAATATAATTTAAAAAATAAGACACATTGGCATAAACTCCTATTTGCTATCCAAATTCCATTCTCCCTTTCTTTCACACTTAGGGAACCCAAGTTTGTGTGGGGTGGCAATGTACCCAGCTGAAAATACCCCATTTCCCAATCTCCCTTGCAGCCAATAATGGTGATGAGATACAGTTCTGACCAATGAGATGCAGGCAGAGCCTCTGGGGACAGTGTTCCTTCTGAAATGAAAAGGCAGAGAGAGACCAGGAGAAAGCACTTCACCCTTCAGCCTTCACTGTTATTCCCACCTGGAGTACAAGTATGAGAACTGGAGATGCAGCAAACATGCTAAGACCAAGTGGCGACAAGCAGGAAGTTGAAGGGCACCATGCTGAGAGTGGAGTAGAGGAAAGAAATCACTTGGGCTCCTATGGTGCTTCTGTGGCCTGGCTGCTGCTCCCAGACCTTTGGTATATGAGACGAGTAATGTGCTGCAGCTCAGTTAGGTGACATTCTGTAATTCCAGCCCAATGGGATCCTAACTGATATGACATGCTTTTAAATTATCATGGAGAACATGTGGACTACCATAGACACCATTTAAGGAAAAACTGTGTTAGGTCCTTCGAGTGCTAAATGCTAATCCATATTATACTCATTGTATACCCACTTATGATTTGTTGCATGTATCTATGCATGCCCTCTCTTTAGTGAATGTATACAGCTCATCCCATCGTGTGAGTCCAGCCCCCCTCAGCTAATCCTATTTCTTTATAAAGTCCAGTATTGAGAGGAATTCTTTAGGTATTGTTTAGGAGTGGTGTCAAATCCAGATGACCCCAAGTGACCAGGCAAGCACACACCTTACAGAATTGTGCCTGAACAGGATTTATGCCTGTTTGGGCATGCCACCCCTCACAAAAATGTCTGTGAATGTACATTCTGGTCCAGTAACCTGTCTTTACAAACAAGAATGTTTGTGAAGTTATCCAGCAATATTGATTCAGCATTCTCCCTACAGAAGTGTTGTGTGATACCTTAGTAAACACATAATTATTTCTCAGATCTAGCCATGACCATTTCTGTGATTTATTTACAACTTTTCTCTATAGTCTATATATATCACCATATTTGCTTCCCTTATGGAGTGATAACAAGCTGAGCTTATCTTTATGTTTTGATTTATTTGTTCTCTGTCTTCTTCCACTAGAATCTCAGTTCCTTGAGAAAGAACAGGCATTCAGTAATCACTGTACTTCATTAATCCTAAAATTCACATTCTTCCCCATTGCATATAGTTTAATATGGAGTCTAACATGGAAATGTGTCTTACCACTGATGGCATGTCATAGTTGGCAGCACTTTTTCTTTCTTAGTGGGACATAATATGGTACATATTGAGCTCAGTATCATCTTAGATTTGATTAAATATTTTTGGAATAAATGAATGCATAATTTATTTTGATGCTATCCCTTTGGTTTTCATCTTGTTTGGAAACAAAGAAGTTAAAACTCCTTTAATGAGTGTCTAGTATGTGCTGGGAATTCTTTTGAGAACAAAGATGGCAGACTAACATATGTGAATTACATAGTCCACTTAAAGTTTTTGAGGCAGCAGCCCTGAATCAAGGCGCTTTAAGGTATTTGTGAATTTTTCTACACAGGAGTGTTTTTTAGTTTGTATACTCTACACATTGTGGAATGTGATGATTTATTTAACCATCCATCAGGTCTTTACTGAGTATACCTATGCAAGTTACTGTGTGTGGCTCTGAGGACATAGTGGAAAACCATAGAAAGATCTACCATCAAGGTGTCTGGTGGAAGCTAATGAACATTTCTGTCATGTAAATGCAAAAGTTGTGAAATAACTCAGTGTTCCACACCCTCTTTGGGAACCTTTAAAAAATTCAAGACTTTAAGGAGTGACATTTATCATCAGCAATGTAATCATATGGTGCATCAAGCAAGGTGAACTACAGATACACCCCTGAGCAGAGGCATTCATGCTGAGACCACAGCAGACCCATCCTTTCTCATTTTGATTAGTATTCACTGCTGTGTCTAGCTGCTTGTAGTTGATACCTGATTTGTAAGTGGAATGCAGTGTTAGATACTGGATCAGAGGCTGCAACTATTTTATTTTTTTATTTTTTATTTTAGAGAGAGAGAGAGAGCATGAGCGAGGGGGAGGGGCAAAGAGAGAGAATCTTAAGCAGCAAAGGGAGAGAGACCCTGGGATCATGGCCTAAGCCAAAATCAAAAGTCAGATGCTCATCCAACTGAGTCATCTAGGCGCCCCTAGCTGCAACTATTTTAAAAAGCAGAACTCATGGGGAGGCCTAGGTGGTTCAGTTGGTAGAGCATGCAACTCTTGATCTTGGGGCTCTGGGTTTGAGTCCCACGTTGGGCATAGAGATTGCTTTAAAAACTTTTTAAAAATATTTTTATTTATTTTTGAGACAGAGAGAGACAGAGCATGAGCAGGGGAGGGTCAGAGAGAGAGGGAGACACAGAATCTGAAGCAGGCACCAGGCTCTGAGCTGTTGGCACAGAGCCCGACGCAGGGCTCGAACTCAAAGACTGTGAGATCGTGACCTGAGGTGAAGTCAGACGCTTCACCAACTGAGCCATGCAGGCACCCCAAGATTGCTTTAAAAAAAACAGAACTCACTAATAAAGTCAAATAAATACCATAAATATCACAGTTGATGAAAAATAACTGTCAGAAAACTTTGGATATTGTTAAATTGTTAAACTGACATGGATGAAGATTTAATTAGACTATATATTCAGCATGGGAGAAGAGATAATAGGGAGGAATGCAATGACAGTCTAAAGGTCGAAGCAACTGCAGAAATGGTATCCATGGCAACAAATGGCCAGGACAGAAGAAAGACTCCTAGACTACCTGTATCTTCCTGATGGTTTTTTTAAAATTAAGATATAATTGACATATAGCATTATATTAGTTTCAAGTATACAACATAAGAATTCTATATTTGTATATATTGTGAAATGATCACCACAATAAGTCTGGTTAACCTCCATCACCACACACAATTACAAATTTTTTTGTGTGTTGAGAACTTTTAAGATCTACTCTCTTAGCAACTTTCAAATATGTAATACAGTATTATTAACTATAGTCATCATGCTGTACATTACATCCCCAGGACTTACTCATTTTATCACTGAAAGTTGGTACCTTTTGGCCATCTTCATCCATTTCACCCACCACCCACCCCCTGCCTCTAGCAACCACCAATCTATTCCCTGTGTCTATGAGTTTAATTTTTTTGTTTTGTTTTGTTTTTTGTTTTATTGCTTTTTTTAGATTTCACATACAAGTGAGATCATATGGTATTTGTCTTTCTCTATCTGGCTTACTTGACTTAGCCCTCGAGGTCCATCCATTATTGTCACAATGGCAGGATTTCCTTCTTTTTACGGATGAATAATATTCCATTGTCTTATATAGCATAGCTTCTTTATCCATTCATCTGTTGATGGACACTTAGGTTGTTTCCATATCTTGGCTATTGTAAATAATGATGCAATAAATATAAGGGTGCAATATCTTTTCAATTTAGTGTTTTCATTTCTTTTGGATAAGTACCCAGAAGTGGAATTGCTGGATCATATGATAGCTCTATTTTTAATTTTTCAAGAAAACTCCCTACTGGATGCACCAATTTATCTTCCAACCAACAATGAAACAAGGGTCCCCTTTTCTCCACATCCTTGGCAACACTTGTTATTTATTGCCTTTTTAGTTATTCACAGATGTGAAGTGATGTCTTGTTGTGGTTTTGATTTGCATTTCCCTGATGAGCACCTTTTCATGTACAAATTGGCCATCTGTATGTCTTCCCTGGAAAAATGTCTATTCAGATCCTCTGCCCATTTTTAATTGGATTGTTTGGTTTTTGATATTGAGTTGTATGAGTTATTTATACATTTTGTATATTAACCCCTTACCAGATATATGGTTTGTCAATATTTGCTCCCATTCAGTAGGTTGCCTTTTCATTTACTTGATGGTTTCATTTGCTCTGCAGAATGAAATATCTTCATGAGCCCTCTAGTGGCAATGGCTGGGTAGTATCCCTCTAAGAGATGAGCACCTCTTGGAAATTGCCTGTTCTGAATGTCTCAGGGGAAGTTGGCTTGCAACTCTTGCTGAGCACTGAGGCACAGCATATGTCTATAAAGAACTACAATTTTGGCAAGGGAATTAAAAGCAAAAATGAACTACTGGGACCTTATGAAGATAAAAAGCTTCTGCACAGCAAAGGAAACAACCAACAAAATTAAAAGGCAACCAACAGAATGGGAAAAGATATTTGCAAATGACATATCGGACAAAAGGCTAGTATCCAAAATCTATAAAGAGCTCACCAAACTCCACACCTGAAAAACAAATAACCCAGTGAAGAAATGGGCAGAAAACACGAATAGACACTTCTCTAAAGAAGACATCCAGAGGGCCAACAGGCACATGAAAAGATGCTCAACGTCGCTCCTCATCAGGGAAATACAAATCAAAACCACACTCAGATATCACCTCACACCAGTCAGAGTGGCCAAAATGAACAAATCAGGAGACTACACATGCTGGATAGGATGTGGAGAAATGGGAACCCTCTTGCACTGTTGGTAGGAATGCAAATTGGTGCAGCCACTCTGGAAAACAGTGTGGAGGTTCCTCAAAAAATTAAAAATAGACCTACCCTATGACTCAGCAATAGCACTGTTAAGAATTTACCCAAGGGATACAGGAGTACTGATGCATAGAGGCACTTGTACCCCAATGTTTATAGCAGCACTTTCAACAATAGCCAAATTATGGAAAGAGCCTAAATATCCATCAACTGATGAATGGATAAAGAAATTGTGGTTTATATACACAATGGAGTACTACGTGACAATGAGAAAGAATGAAATATGGCCCTTTGTAGCAACGTGGATGGAACTGGAGAGTGTGATGCTAAGTGAAATAAGCCATACAGAGAAAGACAGATACCATATGGTTTCACTCTTATGTGGATCCTGAGAAACTTAACAGAAACCCATGGGTAAGGGGAAGGAAAAAAAAAGAGGTTAGAGTGGGAGAGAGCCAAAGCATAAGAGACTCTTAAAAACTGAGAACAAACTGAGGGTTGATGGGGGGTGGGAGGGAGGGGAGGGTGGGTGATGGGTATTGAGGAGGGCACCTTTTGGGATGACCACTGGGTGTTTTGTGGAAACCAATTTGACAATAAATTTCATATATTGAAAAAAACCCAAAACAAACAAACAAACAAAAAATAAAATAGCTTATAATAAAAACACAATTATGATGGGACACAGTGAAGGCGGTCATAAGAGGAAGAAAGATCCCAGATACACAACCTAACCTTACGCCTTATGGAGCTGGAAAAAGAACAGCAAATAACGCCCCGAACCAGCAGAAGACAGGAAATAATAGATTAGAGCAGAAATTAATGCTATCAAAACCAAAAACCAAAAACCAAAAACAAACAAACAAACAAAAACAGTAGAACAGATCAATGAAAACAGAAGCTGGTTCTTTGAAAGAATTAGCAAAATTGATAAACCACTAGCCAGTCTGATCAAAAAGAAAAAGGAAAGGAACCAAATAAATACAATCAAGAATGAAACAGGAGAGATCACAATCAACACTGCAGAAATAAAAACAATATTAAGAGAATATCATGCAATTATATGCCAATACAATGGGCAATATGGAAGAAATGGACAAATTCCTAGACACATATACACTACCAAAACTGAAACAGGAAGAAATAGAAAATTTTAACAGGCCCATAGCCAGTAAGGAAGTAGAGTCAGTAACCAAAAATCTGCCAAAAAACAAGAGTCCAGGGCCAGATGGCTTTCCAGGGGAATTCTACCAAACATTTAAGGAAGAGTTAACACCTATTCTCTTGAAGCTGATCCAAAAAATAGAAATGGAAGGAAAACTTCCAAACTCACTCTATGAAGCCAACATTACCTTGATTCCAAAACCAGACAGAGACCCCACTAAAAAGGAGAACTATAGACTAATTTCCCTGATGAACATGGATACAAAAATCCTCAACAAGATATTAGCCAGCCAGCTCCAACAATACATTAAAAAAATTATTCACCACAACCAAGAGGGATTTATATCTGGGATGCAGGGCTGGTTCAATATCTGAAAAACAATTAACGTGATTCATCACATCAATAAAAGAAAGGACAAGAACCATATGATCTTCTCAATAGATGCAGAGAAAGCATTTGACAAAATACAGCATCCTTTCTTGATAAAAACCCTCAAGAAAGTAGGAATAGAAGGAGCATAACTCGAGATCATAAAAGCCATATATGAATGACCCAATGCTAATATCATTCTCAATGGGGGAAAACTGAGAGCTTTCCCCTTAAGGTCATGAACAAGACAGGGATGTCCACTCTCACCACTGTTATTCAACATAGTATTGGAAGTCTTAGCCTCTACAATCAGACAACACAAAGAAATAAAAGGCATCCAAATTGGCCAGGAGGAAGTCAAACTTTGACTCTTCTCAGATGACATGATACTGTATATGGAAAACCCAAAAGATTCCACCAAAAACTGCTAGAACTGATTCATGAATTCAGCAAAGTTGCAGGATATAAAATCAATGCACAGAAATCGATTGCATTCCTATACACCAACAATGAAGCATCAGAAAGAGAAATCAAGGAATCGATCCCATTTACAGTTGCACCACAAACCATAAAATACCTAGGAATAAATCTAACCAAAGAGGTGAAAAATCTATACGCTGAAAACTATGGAAAGCTTATGAAAGAAATTGAAGAAGACACCAAAAAATGGGAAAGATTCCATGCTCCTTGATAGGAAGAACAAATATTGTTAAAGTGTCGATACTATTCAAAGAAACCTATATAATCAATGCAATCCCTATCAAAATAACACCAGCATTTTTCGCAGAGCTAGAACAATCTTAAAATTTGTATGGAACCAGAAAAGACCCTGAATAGCCAAAGCAATTTTGAAAAAGAAAACCAAAGCTGGAGGCATCACAATCCTGGAGCTCAAGCTATATTACAAAGCTGTAATCATCAAAACAGCATGGTACTGGCACAAAAACTGACACTCAGATCAATGGAACAGAAGAGAAAACCTAGAAATGGACTCACAAATATATGGCCAACTAATCTTTGACAAAGCAGGCAAGAATATCCAATGGAATAAAGACAGTCTCTTCAGCAAGTTGTGCTGGGAAAACTGGACAGCGACATGCAGAAGAATGAACATGGACCACTTTCTTACACCCTACACACACACACACAAAACTCAAATGGATGAAAGACCTCAATGTAAGACAGGAAGCCATGAAAATCCTCAAGGAGAAAGCGGGCAAATCCTCTTTGATCTTGGCCGCAGCAACTTCTTACTCAACACGTCTCCAGAGGCAAGGGAAACAAAAGCAAAAATGAACTACTGGGACCTCATCAAAATAAAAAGCTTCTGCACAGCAAAGGAAACAATCAGCAAAACTAAAAGGCAACTGAGAGAATGGGGGAAGATATCTGCAAACGACATATCAGATAAAGGGTTGGTATCCAAAATCTATAAAGAACTTATCCAACTCAACACCCAAAAAACAAATAACCCAGGGAAGAAATGGGCAAAAGACATGAATAGACACTTCTCCAAAGAAGACATCCAGATGGCCAACTGACACATGAAAACATGCTCAACATCACTCATCATCAAGGAAATACAAATCAAAACCACCATGAGATACCACCTTACACCAGTCAGAATGACTAACATTAACAACTCAGGCAACAACAGATGTTGGCAAGGATGAGGAGAAAGAGGATCTCTTTTGCATTGTTGGTGGGAATGCAAGCTGGTGCAGCCACTCTGGAAAACAGTATGGAAGTTCCTCAAAATATTAAAAATAGAACTACCCTACACTCCAGTAATTGTACCACTAGGTATTTATCCAAGGTGTGCTGTTTTGAAGGGACACATGCACCCCAATGTTTATAGTAGTGCTATCAACAATAGCCAAAGTATGGAAAGAGCCCAAATGTCCATCAATGGATGAATGGATAAAGAAAATATGGTATATATATATATATACACAATGGAGTATTACTTGGCAATCAAAAAGAATGAAATCTTGCATTTGCAACTACGTGGATGGAACTGGAGGGTAGTATGCTAAGTGAAATTAGTCAGGCAGAGAAAGACAAAAATTGTATGACTTCACTCAAATGAGGACTTTAAGAGACAAAACAGATGAACATAAGGGAAGGGAAACAAAAATAATATAAAACAGGGAGGGGGACAAAACAGAAGAGACTCATAAATATGGAGAACAAACTGAGGGTTACTGGAGGGGTTGTGGGAGGGGGGATGGGCTAAATGGGTAAGGGCACTAAGGAATCTACTCCTGAAATCATTGTTGCACTATATGCTAACTAATTTGGATGTAAATTTTTAAAAAATAAAAAATAAAATAAAATAAAAAGGAAGTGGTGTACACACACACACACACAATGGCGTATTACTTGGCAATCAAAAAGAATGAAATCTTGCCATTTGCAACTATATGGATGGAACTGGAGGGTATTATGCTCAGTGAAATTAGTCAGTCAGAGAAAGACAAATATCATATGACTTCACTCATATGAGGACTTTAAAAGACAAAACAGATGAACATAAGGGAAGGGAAACAAAAATAATATAAAAACAGGGAGGGAGAAAAGCATAAGACCTCATAAATATGGAGAACAAACAGAGGGTCACTGGAGGGGGTAAGGAGGGGGGATGGGCTAAATGGGTGAGGGGTATTAAGGAATCATTGAAATCATTGTTGCACTATACACTAACTAATTTGGAAGTAAATTTTAAAAAATAAAATTTAAAAAACGGAAACCGATTTGACAATAAACTATATTAAAAAATAAAAGTAAATAAAATATGTAACAAAATAAAAAATAATAATAAAAAGAAAATAGATTAAACAAAAATGACAGTTAAGTGAAGTACGTCAGTTGGAGAAAGACAAATATCATATGATTTCACTCCTGTGTGGAATTTAAGATACAAAACAGGTTAACATAAGGGAAGGGAAGCAAAAATAATATAAAAATAGAAAGGGATCATAAGAGACCCTTAAATACAGAGAACAAACTGAGGGTGGCTGCCAGGGTGTTAGGTTGGGGGAAAGAAGGGCTAAGAGGGTGAGGGACATTAAGGGGGACACTGGTTGGGATGAGCACTGGGTGTTATATGTAAGTGATGAATTACTAAATTCTATTCCTTAAAAAAGTATATATATATATATTTTTATTAAAAATAAATAAAAATTTAAAAATACAACTAAGGGGGTGCTTGGCTGGCTCAGCCAGTAAGAGCATGTGACTTTTGATCTTGGGATTGTAAGTCTGAGCCCCATGTGTTATGGGGTACCTGGGTGGCTCAATCAGTTAAACATCTGACTGTTGGTATTGGCTCATGTTGTGAATCTCATGGTGGTGACACTGAGCCCCACGTTCTGCTCCATGTTGGGCATGGAGCCTGCTTGGGATTCTCTCTCTCTCTCTCTCTCTCTCTCTCTCTGCTCCTTCCCTGCTTGTTCTCTCTCTTTCTAAATAAACATTAAAAAAAAGACACTTGTCTTTGCATTTTAAAAAATTTAAAAAAAAATAAAAATCTTACAAAAGAATTAGAAGGGAAAATGAAAAGTTAGAAAAATCAGATAAAATGAAGAGTACAAACATGCTGGGAAGAGGTCCACATATTCAGAACTTCCCTTTCCTAGATCCCATAGAGGCCACCCTCTTCTGCAGCTACATTCTTTCTTCAGATGGGGCCCAGAACCATGGATTCCGTTTTCTCTTCCTGAGTCATGGTATCCATCCAGGCATACTTTCCCGGGTTACCCTTTGATTGGACTTGATTATTCCCAAATTTCCTTAGCGTCACCCAACCTAGATGGTTCCTGTCATTCATGGTGTGCACATTTGCCACAACTTTCACTCATTGGGTGATGAACTTCCAGCTAACTTCCTAGGAAGCCCTTTACTAGCTGTGTGACTTTAGGCAAATTTTTCTGGGCCATATTTTCCTCATTTCTAATATTGATAATGCCTATCTTGGGAGGTTGTTTGGAATTAGAGTGAATTGTAATAATGTAACAGCAATTTGTTGAGTTCTTATTGTACTGGACTCAATGCTCAGCACTAAACATGCAATTATTTGATTGAGTCATATCAACAACCTTAGCTCAGAGACCAAAAAAGGAGACCGAGCTGTGTATCTATATTATTTCTTTTTATGTTTTTTTTTTCTTTCCTGATTTTCACTAAAAGGATTGCTTTCTGTGTTGTCATTTCAGATCATCCATTGGTTTAAACATGGACCTTTAAGTTCTAGTGGAATGTGTGGTTACCTTTAAATTTTTAACAAAGCTATTTAAAGTTATATTTTCATTTAACATCAAAGATATAATCAGTACATTGAGTCTTTCCCCTCCTATTCCCCCACTGTAACCTCCCAGGATTCCCCAGGTTTTGTTAAAATCTTTTGGAACTGGACTCTCCTGTGCTTGAAAGGACCATTTAGCAGGCAGAGAAGGAAGAGGTGGATGTGAAGCGGGAGCAAGTCCTTAGAGTGGCCAAGGGCTTGAGGGCTGGGCACCCGTAGATGGGCTGGGCAGGGGTTTGGTGCATGAGTATATGAATTCATTGCTTCTGCAGACCCTCTCTGAGTTCCACTGGTGATGTCTCAGATAGCACAGAGAAGGACCCATGGATGAGGCTGAGGAGAAGAGGAAGCCAAAATACAGAGGGGCAGTTGGCCACACAGGAATGACCTTCAGTGCAAGTTCCAGGCTCTACAACAGCTGATAATTGAGCAGGGGAGTGGTCTGACAGAAACAAAATTTGTGTATGTGTATTAAAATACACACAACATAAAATTTACCCTCTTGACCATTATTAAGCGTACAGTTCAGTAATAGTAAATCCATTCACACTGTTGGGCAGCCCTCACCACCATCCATCCCCATAACTCTTTTCATCTTGTAAATGTGAAAGTCTGTTAAACAGTAACTATGACTCCCTCCCCCCCAGCTTGAGCTGAATTTAGGATGGGCTGGAGAAGGTGAAGCTTATGGCTTTAAGGCCAATTAGGAGTTGCTGTAACAACCCAGGCAGGAGGCCAAGAGGCCATGTGAGAAAGAAGGACAGAAACAGGAAACAAATTTAATAATTAAACAGAAGCACCTCCTTGTACGTGAAGCATGCACAGCACCATTCAGCCATGTGGAGGAGTCATTTCCTGTCAGGGTGACTTGCCCTGCTGGCATCAACCCCTGGCAAATACAGAGCATCTTATCTTGCTGTCAGTGCTCTAAACAGCCCTTTCCTGCACTCATTTCTCATATTATTGAAAGTCCCCAGATGGTCAAAATCTATCCCTTATTAGCTCATCTATTGCCATTCCCCTTCAATTCCTTCTCCATCCAGAGAAATCATTTTAAAAGGCAAATATGATCCCATTATTCTCCCCCCCCCACTTCAAACTATGAATTTCTGTGGTTCTTCAGATACAGATAAAACCCAAAATCTTTAAGAGGTGCTACAAGGCTCCCCACAGGATCTGCTTCTGCCCCTCCCCTCCTCTTAGCCTCCCTCTGTGGCCCTCAGGTTTCCTTAAGTTGTGCAGATGCTCCAGGGTCCACCCACAGGGTTTCATTTCGATGTTCCTTCTACTGGGAAGGTGTCTCACCACAGCTGCCATTACCCAAACCCTTTTATACACACACACACACACACACACACACAATGGCACATCTATTCTAAATAAAATATTCTGAAGAATATTTTAGATTCAGTATTCTTTAACTATGAGATCATTTTCTTCTCCTCCATTAGCCTGTAACTTCCAGGAGGTAAGGACCATGTGAATCGTGTTCCCTACTGCAGTCACAGTACCTGCACATAGTAAGTGCCCAATATTAACAGTGAAATGAGGGGCTCCTGGGTGGCTCAGTTGGTTAAGTGTCCAACTTCAGCTCAGGTCATGATCTCACAGCTTGTGAGTTCAAGCCCCATGTCAGGCTCTGTGCTGACAGCTCGGAACCTGGAGCCTGCTTTGGATTCTGTGTCTCCCTCTCTCTCTCTCTCTGCCCCTCCCCTGTTTGCTCTCTCTCTCTCTCTCTCTCTCTCTCTCCTTCAAAATAAATAAATATTTTTTAAAAGTAAAAAACAGTGAAATGAGTGAATAATGTAACTCTCTCCTGCTCTCAAAAAAGTATCTTAAAGCCAGTTACACTTAGTTGCAGGTGACTCATGACAACTTCGGTGATGATCCTGGAGAGAAGGCCAGAGAGGTGTATGTTAAAGGGTTTGTAATTAATTTTCTCAGGCTGCCATAACAAAGTACTACAAACTGGGTGCTGAAACAACAGAAATTTGTTGTCTCTGCATTCTGGAGTTAGAAGGCTGAACTCGAAGCATCAGCAAGGTTTGGTTCCTTCTGAGGGCTGTGAAGGAGAATCTGTTCCATGCCTGTCTCCTGGCTTCTGGTGGCCTTAGGCGTTCATTGGTTTCTAGATGACATTATCCTTGTGTCTTCACATTGTCTTCCATCTGTGTGTGTCTGTGTCCAAATTCCCCCCATCTTTATTTCTATTTTTCATTTTTTTGAGAAAGAGAGAGTAGGGGAGGGGCAGAGGGAGAGAGAGAGAGAGAGAGAGAGAGAGAGAGAGAGAGAATCTTAAGCAGGCTCAACGCTCAGAGCAGAGCCCAACATGGCGCTCAATTTCATGACTATGAGATCATGACTGTGAGATCATGACCTGAGTTGAAACAAAGAATCGGACGCTTAACCAACTGAGCTACCCAGTCGCCCCTCCCCCACCTTAAAAAATATTTTATAGATGACATTTTATTATTATTATTATTTATTTTTGAGAGACAGAGTGCAAGTTGGGGAGGGGCAGAGAGAGAGGGAAACACAGAATCTGAAGCAGGCTCCAGGCTCTGAGCTCTCAGCACAGAGCCTAACACAGGGCTCAAACTCACCAACTGTGAGATCATGACCTGAGTTGAAGTCAGATGCTTAACTGACTGAGCCACCCAGGCACACCCCAAAAAGATTTAAGTAATCTCCACACCCAATGTAGGGGCCCAACTCACAACCCCAAACCCAGAGTCACGTGCTCTACTGACTGAACCAGCCACATGCCCTTTCCCCTTTTTATAAAGGCACCAGTCCTATTGGATTAAGACCCATCCTAATTACCTCATTTTACCTTGATTACTTCTATAAAGACCCTCTTTCCAAATAAGATCATATTCTTAGGTACTGGCAGTTAGGACTTCCACATATCTGGGACATATTTCAACCCATAACAGGGTTTAATATAGTCTCATCCCAAATGAGTACAGCTCAAACAGGCCCTACCGAGTGGAAATATCACTGAGCACTTCACCCTGTCCCAATATGATCACTTCAAAATCTCTGCAGTGAACTGGCTCCCAAAACTAACCTTAGTTTACCTGAGTGTGCCTAATTCACATCCTCCAACCTTCCCCACACCTACATTAGCCTCCACATGTGCCTTCACTTCACATGAAGTGAAGTGCCTGGTGCCTGGTCCAGAGTATGTTCTCCTTTAGTTTCTTGGTGATGTCAAAATCTTCATGGTTTAATGACACACAGATCAGATAAAAGTAGGAAACAATTGACATATCATGTTAAGTTAGCAAACTCAATGTAAACTGTGTACCTTAAAAGTGGCCAACAGAGGACATAGCATTTTTTAATGTTTTTTTTTAAATTTATTTTGGGGTGGGGAAGGGAAGAGAGAGGGAGAGAATCCCAAGCAGGCTCCATGCTGTCAGTGAGGAGCCTGATGTGGGTATTGATCTCACAAACCATGAAATCATGACCTGAGCTGAAATCAAGAGTCAGATGCTTAACTGACTGAACCATCGAGGTGCCCCATACCTTAGTATTTTGGGGGCGGGGAGAAGAGTCAGAGAAAGAATGCATGCAGGGAAGGGGAAGAGAGAGAAGGAAAGAATCTTAAGCAGGCTCCATGCCTACCACAGAGCCCAACAAGGGGCTTTATCCCACGACCCTGGGATCATGATCTGAGGAGAAATCAAGAGTCAGATGCTCAACCTGCTTAGCCACCCAGGCACCCCAAGAAGGTAGCATTTTTAATCGACTCTCATATGGACATCCAACACCTTGCCTTTGATTTCAAAGACTGTTCTTTCCTGAAAGAAACTAGGACACCTTTGAATGCAAGGCTTGGTTGATACCTGGTCCATGTCTCAGGGAAGAGAAGAATCAGGACAGTAGTTGAAAGTTCTGTTGTTACCAGGAATCAAGAATGCCTCAAGCATAGCAAAGAACGTGCTAAAAAGGACAAAGGAAAGTGAAGGGATGGAACTCTTCAATAGACAGTGTTAGGAAAACTGGACAGCAATATGCAAAAGAAAGAAACTAGACCACTTTCTTGTACCATACACAAAAATAAATTCAAAATGGAACAGTAAAATCCTTAGAAGAAATCATAGGCAATAACTCAAAGGAAACAAAACCTCTAACTCAAAAAGATACGTGTGCCCCTATGTTTACTACAGAATTATTTACAACAGCCAAGATATGGAAGCAACTTAAGTGTCCAGCAGTAGATGAATGGATAAAGAAGATGTGGTACACACACACACACACACACACACACACACAGGGAATGGTATGTTACTCAGCTATAAAAAAAATAATAAAGTCTTGCCATTTGCAATAAGGTGGATGGATCTAAAAGGTATAATGCTAAGTAAAATAAGTCAAAGAGAGACAAATACCATATAGTTTCATTTGTGTGGAGTCTAAGAAACAAATGAATAAAGGGGAAAAAAGAGACAAATCAAGAGACAGGCTTTTTCCCCCCTTACATTTCTTTCTTTATCTTGAGAGAGAGAATATGCATGCATGAGTCAGGGAGGGGCAGAGAGAGAATCTCAGGCAGGATCTGCACTGTCAGTGCAGAACCTGATGCAGGGCTCAAATCCACATACCGTGATTCATGACTGGAGTCTAAATTAAGAGTTGGATGCTTAACTGACTGAGCCAGTAGGGTGCCTGCAGACTCTTAGCTGTAGAGAACAACCTAATGGCTACAGGGGTGGGGTGGGGGTGGTGTGGTTGGGTGAAACAGGTGATAGAGATTAAGCAGTGCACTTGTGATGAACACCAGGTGTTGAATCAGTATATTGTACACCTGAAACTAATATAACACAACGTTAATTATACTTGAAATTCTTTAAAGGTTAAATCAATAAATAAAATAAAAAGACAAAGGAGACAACTTAAAGGAGCTCCCATTGTTCACCTGAAGACAGTTAAACATGAGAAGAGAATGAGGGGAAACATGATAATTAGGGTTTATTGAAGTAAATTGATGCTGTAGAATGCCATGAGATCATTACAATATTCAAAAGATAAAAGTTAATATAAAGTGCACAAAAGAAAGCTTGTAATAGAGTAGAATGGTGTTCTTAAAAATTGATATTAATAAAAAGGGAATTGTTCATTTTGTTTCTTCTATCAATTATGTCTCTGTTCTGTTTATGAAGCAGAGAGAGATGCACTTTCATCTATGTAAATAGAAAAGAATTCTGAGGAAGCCAAGAAGCCCCACAGTAAATAGGAACTTTAACAGAAATGAGAATGTCTGACAAAGGGTGAGGTCAGAGGCAACAATGAAAGAGATGGTGGTTTCAACAGTAGATACCAAGACAATAAATTAACCAAAACATCACTAAAAAAGAGAGCTAAAAGAGAGCTAATAAAGTCAACCCAACTCCTCACCTCCTAGAAGATTCTAGATTGCCTTACTAATTACAATAAAGTATAAGTAAGAAATACATAAGATTTAATAATGCTAATAGATCTAGTGAGTATATCATAATGAGAGAAAACTGGTCAAAAGGGTTTTTTTAATGTTTACCTATTTATTTTGAGAGGGAGAGAGAGCATGCATGTGCAGGGAAGGGCAGACAGAGAGGAAGAGAGAGAATTCCAAGCAGGCTCCCCACTGTCAGTGAAGAGCCCCACTTGGGTCTTGATCCCATGAACTGTGAGATCACGACCTGAGCCAAAACCAAGAGTCCGACACTCAACCGACTAAGCCACCTATGTGCCCCAAGAGGGATTTAACTATGTTATATTAAGGCAAGAAAATAGGTTGCAAATTTCTAAAATCGATTCACTTTAAAAGGTTTGTTCTCCAGTGAGATACAATTTCACATCCATAAGCCCAGCTATAACAAAATGTAATAACAAGTGCTGACAAGAATATGAAAAACTTGGAAGCTTCATACACAGCTGAGGGGAATGTGAGATGCTGCAAAGGCTTTGCAATGTAGTCATAGAGTTCTTCAAAAGGGGAAGGAGAGTGAGCAGAAAGAATAGCAGTTCATACTGGTTACTAGCAGCCCAGATTTGAATTGTAAGCCATGTAACCAACCAGCCTCAGTTCTGGCCAAAACTCAGGTGGTCAAAATGCAGATCCCAAGATTATTGGAACCTCAGGATGGCATAAAAATAAAAAATACTGACATCCTAGAAAGGTAGTCCAAGAATGGAAGAGGAAAGAGAAGAAGAATAATGAAGGCACGCTGGGTGGCTCAGTCAGTTAAGCATCTGACTCTTGATTTTGGCTCAGGTCATGATCTCATGGTTCCTGGGATCAAGTCCCACATGGGGCTCTGCAATGATAGCATGGAGTCTGCTTGGGATTCTCTCTCTCTGCCCCTCCCTTGCTTGTGCTATCTCTCTAAATAAATAAATAAACTTTAAAAAGAAGAAGAAAAATGAAGAAATGAGTTTAAGTCCATAGAGCTAGCTTTCTGATTTTTAAAAATTTTTAATGTTTATTTATTTTTGAGACACAGAGAGAGACAGAGTGCAAGTGGGGGAGGGGCAGAGAGAGAGGGAGAGAGAGGATCCCAAGCAGGTCCCTCACTTTCAGTGCAGATCCCAATGTGGGGCTTGAAGCCATAGACCATGAGATCATGACCTGAGTCAGATGTTCAACCAATTGAGCCACTCAGGCACCCCTAGCTTTCTGATTTTTAGTGGAAGTGAAGTTATCAGTGTTATCAACTTTATAACTTTTGCATTTGTTTGTTTCATTGGGGGTTTAAGACATTTAAGAGCATCTTACATATCAGACTTGAAATTTTCATTAAATGCATGAGTTAGTGTAAATGTGAACCAATATTAATGTTTGCATAAATTTGGTTTATTAAATGAGTAAGTTTTTATGTAGGAGTTGTGTAAGTAGTACATAAACTGAGCAATGTTATTTAATGCCGTTAATTGTTTAATAAATTCATAAGGGTAACAAATTTTACATTAAAGTGCCTTGAAGTCCTTTAGACAATGGCAGGAGGAGAGGGGTCCTGAGTTTGCAGGCTGGGAGACACACAGCTAAGGGTCCACTAACATAGACTGTTTTTCTAGATTCATCACCTTTGCCCCTGTTGATCACTAACATGGTTAATTCTTCTGAATTCAGCATATTACAGTGTCACAGTGAACAGAAAGCCCCCAAAGGAACAGGTATAGGAGCAGTGGGTTTTGATGGGTTAAGGCAACAGAAAGTGCCTCACATGGGATGGACAGTCAGACCCAGCCAGAGAGGAATACTGATGGGTGGACCTGGGTAGCCAGGGGCAGTTTGAGCACAGAAAAGGAGATGGAGGGACAGCTTCCACTCCATCGGTTATGACCGCCATGCTGAGGCAAGAAGGACTAAATGGCCTTAAAACTATTTCACAATTTGTTTCTCCCACATTTCCACAGTAGAGCTTGCCAAGGTGGGCACCATCTGGGATCAGCAATCTTTTCATACCAGTCTAGTCTGCTCCTTTAGAACAAATAACACCTATAGCACCAGCTTAACTACCAGATTGGGTTAAACCGTATCCACCCCCTTGATCTCTGTCTACACGGGGCCTAAACAACCTGTAGAAGAGCCATTGCTACTGAAAGCATGAAAGTGGCCATTCCTACGCTGGTCACAACCACTTCTCTGAGACCTGAAGTGCGTACTCTGCTCCTACTTCCCTGGACTGTAGAGGCATCCATGACCAGGCTGCTCTTTATGTGGAAATCCTGATGTGTGATCAATATTCCTGAGGGCTTGTGTGCTTACTCTCACATGCAGCAGTATGGGTTAGTAAAGGTGTCTCCAGGGTATGTTCACCAGTTTTCTGACAGCAAAAAGAAAATGCTGACCTAGGAAGAGATAGGAAGAAGACAATAGGGGATGTCTTTCCAATAAGAGGAACACAAGAGGTAAGCATTTGGTCTTAGAGAAAGAAAACCCAACCCTGATTGCTGGCCTTCAGGTGACATGAAAAGATGGGTGAGAGTGGATTTGTTGGAGAAAGAACTGAAGGTGGCCATGAAGCTGTGTGGGCTGGAGAGCTTTGCTTTGACCTGGTCTGTGCAGTCTGCCCACCCATGTTTGCAGTTTCTAAATGGCACCATAACCAAGATCCACCTCTTACTGGCCGTGTGACCTGTGAGCCTCAGGTTCTTCACCTATAAGATAGAAACAATAAAATTTTATTTTTTTATTTACTTATTTATCTACATCCTAGAATTGTTGGAATGGAAATAACCCTGTGACACATTTTGTATGTGATAAATATATGATAAAGGAGCTATTACTATTAGCCAAGAGTATGTGTGTAAGCAAGGAACATCTGGGGGCTCTTGGCTGGCTCAGTAAGTAGGGCATGAGACTCTTGATCTAGGAGTTGTGAGGTTGAGCCCAATGTTGAGGTGTAGAGGTAATTTAAAAATAAAATCTTAAAAAAAAAAAGGACATCTGACTGAACACAGTTTCTCTGGGGAATGAGGTGCTTAAATGAGAAGCCAACTCTCCTTCCTGGATCTTGGAAAATTCTCTTAAGTGTAACTCCCATTGGGAACCATCACACCAGCCTCAACAATCAACTGTAAAGTCAGCTATGGCCACTTCACCAGACAAGCCTCCTACAGTGGGGTCAGAACTATCCTTCTGCATGGTCCCACTGGGACTGCCTCAGTGGGACCAAGTACTGTGTTGTAATCAATCCCTTGCTGTGCTTGGAGTTTTCAGTCTCCAATGCACTTTGTCATGATCTTAATTAAACTCCATGACAACTCTATGAGACAGACAGGATATCTGCTTTCATTGCCCTTTACAGATGAGAGAACTAAGGTCCACAGAGGTAAGTGACTACCTCACATTGACATGGCAGAGAAGGCTGGGTGAACACACAGAAGGAAACCTCGGTCTTCTGACTTCTAGATGAGTGCTCTTCATACCTCAGCACCTTCCCCCCTAGAAGAGAAATGACTCCTGCTGCTCCAGCTGCCACTTCCAACAATGAACTACTAATAAACATGGAAAAATCAGTGCACTAGCAGCAACTCCCACTGAAAACCTTGGGACCTTTATCATGTCAGCAATTACTGACCTATCCCTGTTCAGTTTTTAGTTTTTGTTTTTTAAGCAACAACTGACCTTAAGGCAAAGACCACTCTGGCAGGGCTGGCCACAGCTACCCAAGACCCTCCAACAGCAGCAAGTACCACTCCCTTGGCTCAGTGTTACCTCTGTGCAAGCCTTGGTTCTCTTCCCTCTCTGGGCCTTGGTATCTCCACTTGTACAGTGGGTCTAGCAGTGTTTACCTGATGGAACTGTGCAGATTAGCTGGAAGGGTGTGTGTGAGAGCACCCTATCCAGGGTCTGACACATAGTAAGTACTCAATAAAAGTTACATGGGTTTTTGTTAATTGAATATTGTACTTGAACACTCCCTGGACAGATCATGTTAAAAATTTGGTTTGAGTCACTGACTACATCACTTGTTAGCTATGTAAACGTGTACAAATTGCTTACGCTCTCTGGGCCGCAGTTTCTTCATCTTGTAATACCTTCCTCACAGAGAGTAATGAGGGTTAAATGATGGAGTGTACAGAGAATTTTATGAGCTGAGAAGTGCTATGTGGGATTTGTAAGGAAATGTCAGTGAGGCTCTGGGAAGGCCAGACAGGAGGACAGATTAGACTTGGTGTGCAGCTCTGTAGCTCAGGATAAGGTATAAGAAGAGATAAAATGGGCAGTCGGGGTGGGGAGGAATACACTGATCGGCCCTTGGTCCAGACTCTGTGGTGCTACGGGTGTAGAAGTGAACAAAAGAGACACATGGTGCCTACACTCTAGGAAGTATGGGGAACAGAAGAGGGGGGTGCTGACTTGGAATTTGGTTTTTTAAAGTAATATTTACATCCAATATGGAGCTTGAACTCACAACCCCAAAATCAAGAGTTGCATCCTCCACCAATTGAGACAGCCAGCCACCCCTCTGACTTGGAATTTAAAAGTGCAGATCATTAACCAGAAAGAAGGACAGAGAGAACTGAGACCCCAAGCCTGAGAGAATGAGCTTGGCCTTGTGGGAGAGAGAGATGCTGAAAACAGA
The DNA here is from genome assembly GCF_027475565.1 of Acinonyx jubatus. Lineage (NCBI taxonomy): Eukaryota > Metazoa > Chordata > Mammalia > Carnivora > Felidae > Acinonyx > Acinonyx jubatus. The sequence continues at coordinate 120,338,037 of NC_069385.1, read as the reverse complement.
ACCACCTGCCCCAGAACAGGAAGAAACCAAGAGTCCAAGGTGGGAAAGAATTGAGGGAGCAAGGTTTGAGTGATACAAAAGGGAGTATGGTTGGTAATGGAAGGTGCCCTGAGAAGGAGTTCTTGGAACAAGATGGAGTATTGTGGCAGACACTGGGATCCGAGAACTCTCTCTAAGAACACCCATCTCACAGTCAGGCACACAGCTCCCCATCTCTCCAATTCTGGTGTTTGTTCTTCTCCTACTTCTTACCCACAGCCTAACCAATTCTGGGACCTGGGGTGATCCCCACACTATCTGCCTGGATCACTCTGGTGAAGTACATGCATGGCACAGGGAAAGACATGGCATGGCCACCAGGAGTGTGCCCTTCTGGAAACCCCATCACACCTAGCCAGCTCCTGCTAACCTCCATCTGCACTTCTTGCCCCTCCCTGCCTCACTCCAACTCCTGTACAGGGTGCTGAGCTCCAGGGAAACCAATGGGCAGGCAGAGAGAAAACTGTGTGACCAGAAGAGACTGTGTCATCAACTGGGAATAAAAGCTGCAAACACAGCTGCAGGTAGGATTGTTGACTCCAAGGTTTTTCTTTCCTTTCCCTTCTCTCTTTACTTTCTTCCTTTATTGAGGTGTACTGTTCATTCAGCAAATGTTCAAAGTCTTGGTTCTCTAGGGCACAATGTGCCAAGTGATGCATGTAAGGGAAGACATCAATGCATCCTCTGTTTCCAAGAAGCTTGTGTTTCTGGGGAAGAATAGATAAGCAGAGACAAAAAATGAATTTCTCTGACTCTTATTCTCTGAATCAAAGGGTGTTCATTTCCCAGTTGGCTGTAGTACTAACTTCTTGGACCTCACCCTTCCCTCCTGTCACAGGTGCCATCTCAATTAGTCCTGCTGCCCCTTCTCCCCTCTTCAGATTTCAGGACAATTCTGGAACCAGCTCTCTCACCTCACCAGGGTGAGACCATGAAGCTCCACCCTCAAACATCCAGACTTTGATCTTTTGCAAAGAATAGGGGACAGCAAGAGAGTGTCTGCAGATCCTAGAGAGACATGGGCATGGCTAGAAAATGGGAATGGACAAAACTCACTTTACTTTGCACCCAGAAACAAAGATACAGTGAATGAGCAAATTTAGTAATTGCTTGTGTTTTATTGGAGATCAGCATTTGGGGAACAGGGGAGGCAGTGAAAAGTTGAGATGGTGCTAGAAAACACACTGGTTGAATCTTGATTTAGCTCATACTGCAAGGGGAGGGAGCAGGACTCCATTCTCTGGTTTCCAACTTAGGATTTTCTCTTAACCCCACTGTGACCCAGGGTTTTGAGGACAGGGGAAGCCAGCTGGGATGTTCCAAGAAAAGCCAGTAGGATGGAGAACTCTGGGAGGAAACTGATTATTAATAACTGGGCGTAGATGAATATTCCCCCAGCTGCCTCCTGGATACCAGTTAAGATTTCCCCAGCTAGTACCTGGATACCGGTTAAGATTCCCCCAGCTAGTACTTGGGTATTGACTATTGATACCCCAGATTCCTACAAGGTGTGGCATGGGCCTTGTTCCCCATCCAGTTCCAGGACCTCCACCTTCCCATGACACACCTGGATTTAGGGTTCCCCAGGGATGCCCAGGCAGCAGTGGCTGTTGAATCCTGTTAATAAGAGAAGGTGGGCGTTGGGCAAGGATTTCTCTCTGGGCTCCCAGCACATTAGAATGGAGTGGCCATCTAGACTCAGAGTCCTGGTGGAGGTGTAGAGCCTCAGGTACCGGGCCTGTGGAGCGTGCAGAGGACCCTGCAGGCAAAAGACTTCTGCCCAGAGGGAGGGCAATAGCGCCAGGAAGGAAAGACAGTTTTTCAGGCAGCACTTCCCCCACGTAATCCTCAGTGGCAGCAGCCCTCATCTGCCAACGATCCTCAGAGGGCCAGGGATCCATGGAGGGCAGCTCCTCAGTTGGGGGCCAACTCTGAACCCCAGAACCTCTTGCAGGTTGGGAGCCATCTGATGGAGAAACATTGGGCTTCAGAGGAACACTTGTTAAATCATTTAGCCCAGGGTCTGGCTTTGGCTGAGGAAGTTCAGAGTTGGAGTGGCTGGTCAAGGAAGGTTGCTCAAGCAGAGGTAAGCTGGTTCCCAAGTCTTGGAGAACTTTCTTCTCCACTGCACCAATGCTTCGGGCAAAGAAGCCTAAGGAAAAGGGAAGAGGAGACAGCCAATGGACTGGATGTTTGGTTCCAATGCCTTCCATAATTCCCTGGTTCTCTTTGCTCCAAGCCCCTTCATTTTCCCCAGGGACCCAAGGGACCCTCCTGCCTTTACCCCTTCCCTCAATTCCAGCTCTGCTGGGGTCCCCAGTCTTCTCTGGTGCAAGCGTTGGGCACCGCCTCCATACCTGGGAAATGAAGGCAGATCAGAAGAAGGAGGCCCAGAAGAGCCCTGCTCCCCACCATGCAGCCCTGCATCTTGTTCAGCTCTAACATTTCCCTCTGCACCAAGACAACCAGCCCTTTATGCTCTCAGTGGGGCAGAAACAAGCTGAGCCAGTGGTTGTGCAAATAATAAGTCTTTACATTCCACTCTCATTCCTAATGCAGTCTGTGGCAACAGGTGCCACTTGAATGTCCCAGGGAAGCTGGGTGTTTCCACTCCCAGATCCTTTCCTCAAGTTCCCCACCCCTTCCTGACCCAAGTGTCCTGGTTCACAGCTTATCACTGATTGCCAGTCCTACCCTGCCCTGGCTCCCTACACCAAGCATTGGAGGATCTTTGCCATTGGGGTAGCAGTATCTTCATTGCCTTCTCAGTAATAGAAACACTTGATTCTCTTCACTTTCTCTTTGGGATCCAGATCATTCTCTTCCAGCACCCCTTTCTCATGCATCCCTATAGCTCCTTTACCTTGACCCCAACCAACAGGAGTTGTGCAGTGCAGAAATGCCCCCCATCAGAGAGGCTACTCCTAGATGACACCTTGTATCTAAGGAAATAGATCCGGTTTCCATCCTTAAGAGATGATGGTGTATTGGGAGCACCTGAATGGCTCAGTCGGTTAAGCTTTTGAGGGTCCAACTTTGACTCAGGTCACGATCTCACCATTCGTGAGTTTGAGCCCCACATTGGGCTCTCTGCTGTCAGCACCCAGCCCACTTCAGATCCTCTGTCCCTCTCTCTCTCTGCCCCTCTGCTGCTTGTGATCTCTCTCAAAAATAAAATGAATGGGGGCACCTGGGTGTCTCAGTCGGTTAAGTGTCCAACTTTGGCTCAGGTCATGATCTCACAGATCATGGGTTTGAGCCCCACATCGAGCTCCATGCTGACAGCTCAGAGCCTGGAGCTTGCTTCAGATTCTGTGTCTCCCTCTCTCTCTGCCCCTCCCCTGCTTGCTTGGGCTCTATCTCTCAAAAAATAAATAAACATAAAAAATAAATTAATTTAAAAAATAAATAAACATTAAAAAAATAACAAAATAAAATAATATAAAATAAATAAATTTTTAAAAAGAGAGATGATGGTATATTAATTTCCTACCACTGCTGTAACAACCACAAACTTAACGGCTTTACAACAATACAAATTTATTATCTTACAATTTTGAAAATCAGAAGGCTGACATAGTTCACACTGGGTTAAAATCAAGGAGTCACCAGGGCTGTGTTCCTTTCTAGAGGCTCTAGGGGAGAATCCATTTCTTTGCATTTTCCAGCTTCTAGAGGCCACCTGCATTCCTTGGATTATGGTCCCCTTCCTCCATGTTCAAAGCCAAAAACAACAGGATCTTCTTACATTGCATCACTCTGACCTTTTCTTCTTCCCCCTTCCACATTTAAGGACGCTTATGATTACACATTGACCCACCCAAATAATCCAGGATAATCTCTCTAAGGTCAGCTAAAAACCTTAATGATGTCTGCAACCTTAATTTCCCTTCACTATGTAACCTAACATATATACTCACAGGTTCTGGAGATGATGTGGGTATCTTTGGTGGTGCTGGGAAGGACACCATTCTGCCTACCACAGATGGTCAAATGGGTCCACAGAATATAAGAAATACTGAAAGGGAGTAGATATTCCCAACTAACAGTACAGGAGGATGTTTAAATGTTGTCAAATGGCCATGAATTGATAACTGAAGCTGGGTGGTACAAGCATAGGGTTTCATTAATTCTTTTGTCTACTCTTAAATATGTTGAAAATTTTATAATAAAAAGTGTTTAAATGACTTCATTTTCTCTGTTGCTTCCAGGAGCACCTAGACTAGACTTCCCTGGTTACATGAAGTCTAAAATAAGCTGTTAGATTTTCCTTTTCCATCCTCATCCCCAGCCCCTGATGAATGGGAGCTCCTCCTCAGAACTGGCCAGTGGGGGGCAGTGTCCTTTTTGAGTGACATCCAGCAGATTTGCAAAAGCCCTTGACCTTGACCACACCAGAGACTAGAGGAATCCTCACATCAGAGTCTGTACCCATCCTTCAATTGTGGTGCATGGAGCCTCTAAGGGCCTTGATGCCTTGCACTGGCTGCAGTCCAGGGCTAGATGCCAGGCCAAGTGTGACTCACCAGTGATGAAAGAAATAGGACTATTCTGCAGCCCTTCTCTGTCTTCAGCCAACCCTGCAGGTGGCTCAGCTGCCCCAGGTCATTTCTAATCAACGCAACACATTTCTGCTGATTGGGACTTGGAATTTCAATAATAGTCCTAAATTTGGGACCAGCTAACACTATCCAATAGGAGGGAATGAATTAGATCCTAGGGTTGGGAAAAATTCCTTTGTAGTCAAGTAGAGGTTCCAAGAGGTGGCTTGTGCTTTGTGGTGAGGCCCTTCCTAAAGGGACAAGCATAGCCTACTCTCCCCTCCTTGGGTTATAAGAACTTCCTTGGCCTCAGCCTCCTCCCTCTTCCCCCCCCAACCCTCACCTGCTGACCCAGTCTCCAAAACACAGTTGTCTGGCCCTCACCACCCTCTGCTTTCTCTCTCTTCTCCCAAAGAGGCCACTCCCATTTTCCACTATAGTTCTCTGCCTTCTCACCTCCCATAGGTCTTACTCTAGAACTGCAGCAGAGGCAGCAAGAGTGTGGAGGTGGAGAGGACACTTGACTCTGTTCTACCATGGGCTGGGGCATTTTTATGTAGGCTAGTGAGTCATCATGCTTGGCTGTGCTCCCTGTCATGCTCCCCTCCTCTCTGTCTTTTACTCTCTCCACCTCCAGCTCCCAGAATAACGCCCACCTGGGCTCACACTCAGTCACCAGGAATCTGGTCTTGTTGTTGTATTCCAGCCTTCCCAAGGTCCCAAGTGCCCCCAGAAACCCGGAAACCAATGCTCAGACTCCCAGAGAGGACGGCATCTAGTAAGTGAGGCAAAATAATGGTGGAAAGAAGGAGTCTACATGGAGGGGGGATGGAGAATAATTAGGGCCCCATATAGGGAGAGGGGAAGACCCCAGGGTGAATGGGGAGTGGAAAGAGAATGGATTTCCTGGAGCAGTGAGAGAGGAAAGAAAAGGAAGGAAGGACTTTGGAGACCACCCTCTGCTTTCAGTTCAACAAATATTTATTGTTTTCCTCCTTTGTGGGAGGAGCTATAAAGTATAAGGGAAATACTGGTCCAACTTATGAGTGAAAATGGGGGACACGAGGATCTCTAGAAGCATAGGAGTGCATTCCTCAGGCCCTATGAGGGCCTAAAGGACTCCAAGAAGGCAAAAGTCTGCATCTAGTTCACACAGTTTATTGAGCCATCTGTCCAGGGTCCAGAGAGAGCAGGAAGCCTACTTCAGTCTCCAAGCATGTCCTGGTGTCTCCCTCACACAGGGAAGCATCTGAGCATTGAGGGAAATTGCAGGCAAGAAAGGGGTCTAAGACGGAGATCTAGAGAGTCAAGGAGCATTGGGAACTCACAGAAGATGTGATGAGCTCTATAGCGGAGGGTGACAGTGGAATTGGGAATGTGAGAACCCCATGACATGGCATGTTGGTTGACCAGATGGCAAAGGGAGGTCAGTGAAAAGTGGTCGTTGCTTTCAGGTAACAGTTTGTACTTACTATGCTTTATTTGGCAAATAAGGAGAGTGGGCATGACTTATTCAGGAACCAGAGTTACTCTGAGACATTTCAGGGGTTTCCCAGGCAAAAATCTGAATGGTAGGATTAGCTAATGGATTGTATTATCTGAAAGAAATGACAGAGGAAATTTTAGGGAGTGGTTATCTGGCAGGGAGGGCACTACAGTACAAGGGGAATCTAAACAGTAGGAGAGAATGAGGAAATGGATTTGGAGTCTACAATTTGGGAAGATGAAGAAAAAAGAGGTGATAAGGGGCCTCTATCATAATGGAGCAATGGAGGAAATAGAACAGCTCTCTTGGGAAGGAGGAGGGAAACTGAGCTAACCCAATGCCTGGGCCCCTGGACTTCTCCCAACTGAGAGATGGTGTGTGTGTGTATACGTGTATGCCCACACATGCACATATGCAAAGGACGACTTATGGACTGTCAAGTACCTCTCCTTGGGGTAAGAAAACTTCAGGGTCAGCTAGCTGGGGTCCCAGAGGCTTCACTTGGGCCAGGATATCCCGGATGGATCGGCAGGGGATCTTTCCAGAGCTGCCGGAGCCACAGGGCTTGGCACCAGCTGAAGGATCAGGTTGGGGAGAACCATCGGGACCCCCACTCAATGTTGAGGAGGAGACAGAAATGCAAGGGTGACCAGAAGAGCTGGACTTGCTGCCACAGGGCTGAAGGATGATTTTGCCACTGGATTGGGAGCTGGAGCTGCCACTAAAGGAGCCAGTGCCTGGTGAGGAGCAGGGCCCCTGTGAAACACCGCCACAGGGATGGAAGGATGAACTGCTGGAAACGCTAGAGCTGCTGTGGACTCCAGAACTGGAGAGGGAGCAGGGCCCCTTAGAGCCAACACCACAAGGCTGAACCCCACCAGAGCCCACTGGCTGGAACACAATAGCCGAGGAAGCTCCTGATGGGTAGATGTTGGAACTAGAAGAGCTGTGGCTGGGGATGATGGGATTGCTGGAGAAGTATTTGCCCTCAGAGATGGGGGGCCCAGCTGCAAAGGAGGGGACCCCTGGAGAGCCTTTGATAGGATTATCTTTGGTGAAGTAGCCCACAGGGTAGATTTTGCCCCCACTGTACGTCATGCCTGGGACCAGATAACTGTCAGAGGAGCCACCCACCACCTCATAGCTGCCATAGGATTTGTCTACAGAGGTGATAGGGGGGCAGGGCTTGCCTGGAAGGCCACCACTGCTACAGGGGGAACCTTGAGCCAATCCAGGGCCACCAGAGCCATGCTGCTCCACCACCACCACCACTGGCCTTTGACCCCCTGACACGGAGTGGGAGCTGGAGATGTAGGAGCCTGAGTGTGAGACGATGGGCCCCCCACTGCAGGGAGAGTCGGAGACATCTGAACTACAAGGGCGTAAGTTAGAGTTGACTCTTTGGCCACCGCTGCTGGATATCCAGGAAGTTTGGGAAACAGATGAGCTTGAGCCTTCTCCAGACTGGGAAGAGCTTATTAGTAAGCGGGAAGAATCACCACTGATTGGTAGAGCTGAGCCAGACCCTGGCTGGGAACTGCCGCTTCCCGACTGGGAGGAGCTGCTGCTGCTTCCTGATTGGGAGGAGCTGCTTCCCGACTGGGAGGAGCTGGATCCTGAGGAGTAGCTGATCTGGGAATACCCTGTTCCTGGTTTAAATAACGAAGATCCTGAAGAACCACCCTGGGCGACACTGGATCCGCTGGAGCCACCACTGGAGACACCAGAACCACTGGGGCCACCACCAGAGCTGCCACTGGAACCGGAAATGGAACTGCTGGAGCTGCTGGAGCCACTGTGGCCACTGAAGCTACTGGAACCACTCTTCCCAATGAGACAGGGGTCATTGGGGGAGGTGATACGCACGTCCTTGCAGGGGTCTGAGAAGGTCCCGATGCTCTTAGCCAAGGTCCCTGAGGAGGAAGTAGTGGTTAGTAAGGGCCAGAGTGGCTTGGCTTGCCCCCTCAGCTTTCAAGCCCATCTGAGTCATCTGCTTCTGACTTCTTTCAAGCCCATCTGCCATCTTCTCTGGCTTCTCTGAGAGGAGCCCAGGGAGAGCTTGGGGTGGAAAAGGAAGGGAGAACTGGCTGTTGTCTGTAAAGGTAGGGCAGTTTCAGTGTTCTGGGAGGGGGCAGAGACAGAAGCCAAACATCTACCAGAGAAAAAGAAAATGAGACTCCAAAGCAGGAGGTATTAAAGAAAGATAAGAGAAACAGAGAAGTAACAGGAGCTAATGGGTCCAAAAGGAAGGACCCCAGAGAGACAAAGCATGGGAGTGACAGAGACTCCTCAAGATGGGGCATAAGTCCTGAGGGAAAGAATCCCAGGTAAGATCGAGGGACCAAATGGAAAGAGAAGACAAGACAAACAACAACGGACTGGGAAGGAAAGGAAAAGTAACAAACGAGACTGAGAAAAGAGGAAGCCAGTGGCAGAGGGACTAAGGTAAGGGCTAAGGCACTTGAGGACTAAGATTCAGTCACCAGCCTCCTTGGGAGGGTCCAGGCTTGGATAAAGGGTTGGAGTTCTGTTCCCATCTCAGCATTGCCCACGCCAGGAAATCTGGGTGGGGGCCAGAGTGTGGGGGCACTCACTGTTGCTTCAGAACCTGCTGGTACAGCATGACAGGACACCGCACCCTGAGCCACCCTTGCTGTCCTGGCACAGCCCAGGGACACAAAGATGGAACCCTCCTCCCAGGCTCATGACCATTATCAGCTTCCTTCTCTCCCCACCCAGCTATCACACCATGCCTGCCTGCCCCCCAGTCTCCTGTCTTTACATCCCTGACAGATGTGAAACCACTTCTTTCTTTAACCAACCCTTTGTTTCTAACCCCAGGCTCACCTTACCCCCAGTCTTCCTCCACTCAGCTCCTAAAGGTCCCAAGCAGTGTGGGCAGAGTTTCATACTAGCGAGTGACTAAACCTCTCTGAGCTTTAGTTTATACATCTGGAGAGGTCAAATCTGTCCACCAACAACCAGTTTCTCCTCAGTCTGTGATGTCCCCATTCTCTCCTCAAAGAGAAGTTCTCTGTGTCCCCCTCCACACCAAATCCCAACTCTGCCTGCAGCCTCCCTCATTCAGCTGCACTAATCATGGAGAATTCCTGCTCTCCTTCTCTGCTCCGCCAAGCCACATGGTCTGCTTTCCACCCACGGGGCCATGGGCAGCGTCACTGCAAATACCTGGTGGTCAACAGCAAAACCCCGGTTTGGATGGAGCCTGGCTTTACTGCTTTCTAATTTGTGATCTTGAGCCAGTCTCCTAAATTGGCCTAGCCTCAGTGTCTTCAGGGGTACAATGGGAATAACAAATCTCTCATACAGTTCTTCCGATCAAAAGTGCTAATGTAGGGGTGCCTGGGTGGCTCATTCTGTTAAGTGTCCAACTCTTGATATTGGCTCAGGCCACAATCTCACGGTTAGTGAGTCCAAGCCCCATGCTGTCAGCAAAGAGCCTGCTTGGGATGCTCTCACTTCCTCTCTCTCTCTGCCCCTCCCCCGTTCACTTTCTGTCTCTCTCTGTCTCTCTCAAAATAAATAAATAAGCTTTTTTATAAAAGTGCTAATGTAAAGTGTTGGAATAGTGTCTGGCACATGAAAAGCATTCTATAAATGGTAACAATTATTACTATTAAATATACAGTCTTCATCTTCTAGTATTCTAATAATTGATAATAGTAATAACAACAATGACCAACATTTATACAACCCAACCCTCTAGAATTTCCAAAGCACTTACATACATACATTATTTAATTTGAGACTCAGAGAAACTAGAGCTAAGTGTTATCATTAACCCTGTTTTAGAGTCTCAGAAACTGTGGCTCAGAAAATTTACGTAACTTACCTGGAGTGACAAGGCAGTGAGGAGCATTCCCCAGACTGAAGCATCAGATTCCAGAGTCCCTGCCCTTCCCCCTTGCCAGGTCTTCTCCCGGTTTCTCCCTGGATGGTGCTTCCTCCCACCTCCCACCACTGGATCCCTCCAGTCTCCTCTGACCTGGTGTCTGCATCCTTCCTCTGCTACCTCTCCCTGCTTTCCTTCACTCCCAGGGTCCCCAGCCTCCTACCTGGCAGGAGGAGACCAGCCAGCAGCAATGCCATCATTCCTTGCCCTCCCACACGCCCCATCTGGGGTGCCCGCGAGGAGCCCATCTTGGACTGTGCAGCCTTCTGACAGCAACTCGTGGACAGCCCAGGGCCTTTATGCCAGGGCTGGACATTCTCTGGGCAGGAGTCACTGTGGGTAGGGGTGGGGAAGTGGAGGGGCAGGTGCCCGGGGCAACTTGGTGTGGTTGGGAGGAGCTGAAGTAATCAGTTGGGGCATCTGCCTACTCAGCAGCAGAGGTGGCTTCAGTGTGGGGTACCTGTGGCCACGGAGCCCTTAACGATTCCTGCCGCCTGACCAGCCTACCCATGTTCTTCATTGCCTAACCTGGAACTGGGGGCTCTACCCACTCAGGTGGCCACTCTCACCACAGGACCCAGTCACCTGGCTCCTTCGCTCTCCTGCCTGCCCTGGTGTTGGCCTGTCCCACTCCTTCCATGCACAGACATGGACCTTTCTACTTTCCTGTCCACAACAGAGTGCCTGCTCTGGTCCCACACCCCACCAATGGTTAACCCCACCTGGTTTCCCATCCACAGCCTCTGAATCTGTCCCTTTCCTTGGGATCCATCACTCCTCCTCCACTTCCCACACTGCATCCCCAGTACCCCCCTCCTTCCCACCTTGTTGTCATTGTCCAAGTTCCATGCCTGCCACACCTATTACGTGTTCCATCAATGAATTGAGCCTTTTCCCTCTTAACTAGGAATCTGCACTCCAAGCACCAGCTCTCTGATCTCTCCCTTCTGGGGGTGCTCCTGGGATAGTACGAAGGGTGCTGGTTGCAAGGGCCTCAGCCTGAGGAGAGGCCTGGGCTGGGAACCACTGTCATAGCTAGGTCTGAAGTTACTCACAGGCCACTCATGGCCTCTCCCCGACAGCTGCTGACCCTGACTTCAGTGGGTGAGCCACAGGCTAGTGAGACTAATTGGGAAGGTGGTGGCCCTGCAGACCATCAGCTGGCTCCCTGGCCTGGATGAGTGAACAGAAAACAGCCAGCTCCTGTCTGAGGTGGATAAGGGAGGGCTAGGCAGATGTCAGGATCCCTGAAGGATGAAAGGCAGGACTGGCAGATCAGAGCCTTGAGTTCAGCAAGAAGGGGGGCAGGTCATCCTCCATCACATTCCCCTCCCTCCTGCTTTGGTCCTGGCCCCACCCCAGCCAATTAATTGCTCACTAGTATTGCCCAGAGTATCAGTATCGGAGGGAGAGGCCTGGGAGTCAGGTCAAGCTGCCTCTCCTCCTCCCCCACCCTGCTCCCCTCACCCAGACTCTCATCTTCATACTTCCCCAGTCTCCTCACAAAAGCAGTCTATGTCCAAGCCCTTGGCTGCCCTCTCCCATTCCTTCTTTCCTGCCCCACCTTTAATTCCAGCCCAGTGCTATCCATAGGACTTTCTTTGGTGATGGGAATGTTCTGTACCTGCCAAGTACGGTAGCCAATAGCTACATGTGGCTATGAAGCATTTAAAATGGGGTTAGTATAGGGAGCCTGGGTGGTTCAGTGGGTTGAGCGTCCAACTTCAGTTCAGGTCATGATCTCATGGTTTGTGAGTTCAAGCCCCACGTTGGGCTCTGTGCTGATAGTTCAGAGCCTGGACCCTGCTTCAGATTCTGTGTCTGCCTCTCCCCGACTCACACTCTGTCTCTCTCTGTCTCTCAAAAATGAATAAAATGTTAAAAAAAATTAAAATGGGGCTAGTATAACCAACCTAAGGAACTGAATTTTTAATTTTACTTATTTTTAATTTAAATGCAAATAGCCATGTGCAGCTAGTGGCTACCATCTAGTCTAGTCCTTGACCTTGCCAGCATTCAAGATAGGAGTGGGAAGGAAGAGGGGCCTGGAGCTACCGCAGCAAGAGGAGATAATGGTACAGTGTCCCCTGAAGAGGGCTGACGCAATGGGAGGAAAAAAAAAAACACTGGCTTTAGACTCTGGATGACCTGAGTTCAAGTCCCAGCTAACTTCTGGCTTTAGGCAACTGTCCAAACCTTTCTGAACTTCAACATCCTCCTCTGTCAAATGGGGATATTTTAAGTCATCCTACCTTGCAGGTTTGTGAGGATCAAATGGGAAATTATCAGACAGATTAAAGGGGACTAAGGGCGCAGCCCCCCTGGTGCAGGCTTATCACGTGAAGCCTGGCAATGTCCTGTCTGTGTCCCACACTGGGACACAGCAAGTAGGATGCACAGTCCCAGGCTCTCCCTTTGGAGTCTCCAGTCTGGCTGACCTTAGGAGACCTACAGCCTCCTTGCCCCTCTGCCCCTACAGAGCAGTGACCTGCGTGTGTCTGTCCCGGCCACATCTGTTCCCTCCCTGGACTCCTGGCCCCACTGGAGCCCATCTCCCTGAGGAGGAGGGGAAGGAGGGAGGGGTGCCGGGAGCAGGGAGGGAGTGCCCGAAAGAAGAGGTGTGTGGAGCCTTGTGGGTGAGGAGGAGGGGAGGAACTACAAGGCCTGTGGGATATTCTTTTTCAGAACAAACAGAGGTGGCAACGTCTGTCCTGTTTTCTTCCTCTCATTCCTCCTGGATGCTGTCAGCCTCGGCCAGGAGAGCCAGGGCTGGAGGAGGCACAGTCTCTCTCTCTTTCTCTCTCTCTCTCTCTCTCTCTCTCTGCCTCTGTCTGGGTCTCCAGCCACCCACACAGCCTGGTGTTCAGCCTCAGAGCCCACCTCTCATTGTCCTCCTGTCTGCTGTATCCACCCCTTTCCACCCAATCCCATCACCACATCTGCCCACTTGTGGGCCCTCCCAGCTCCTCTCCACTCTCTCTTTTCTTACTGGAATCCTATCTGCTCTGCTGTTTTACTATGCTATGTCCCTGGGACTCATTACTAACCCTTCTCTTAGCTCAGACAGTGAAAATCTGAAGCTAATGGGCCTGAGGAGGGCAGGGAAGGGACACTGGCTGAGTGCCTGCCCAGCCCAGGGCCACCTTGAGGGACACTCACCAATTAGACAATGCCCACGGAGGTGCAGGTGGGTCTGCTGTGTTCCCCAGCAGCAAGTGTCCTGCCCAACAGGTGGACTGGGTGAGACAGCACTGGTGGTCCAGGGCAACCCCACACACACCAGAGAAAATAAAACTTAAAGCATGTGCCTTCCAAGGACAAGAGATTGGGAGTTCTTGCCCCACATTTATGAAGAAGGCAAGTTGTGTCCACTCTAAGCTGCCCTGGGCTACTCTTTGCTGCTGCATTCTGCACTGGGCACTGGGCATTCTGCACTGGGCACTGGTTCAGCATGCTCATCCTACACTGTGCTTTGGAAGTTGCACAAGGAGGAAGATGAATTGCCGTTGTCCTTGAGGAGCTGAAGTCCAGCTGGGGACAGACAGCCTAGAAAGAATGCTGACATGGAGAAAAGGGACAGGCACTTGGCTTTGAGGAGGCAGCAGGATATTCCCTGGGCTTTGGGGAAGATAAGCAGGGAAGGGAGCAGGCAGCTCAGACTCGGGGCCCTGGTGGTGCTAAGAGTATATTTAGAACAAATAAGTAGGTTGGGAAGTATAAACAGAGGAAGAAAGAGATGGAGAAAACAGAACGGCTGTTTGGACCAGCATCAGAGACAATCTATAACATCAGGCTAAGGTAGGAATGTGGTATGTGCAGGAGGATGCAGGGAACTGAAGGTTCTGAGTGGGGGGACAGCATAGTCAGAAAGGAGGCTTGGGGAGTAGAGAAGAACCATTTCCTCTGTCCCAGGTCCCCCACGAGTGTGCTGGTGCTTAATCCTTACACTAGCCCTGCAGAGTAAGAGTTCTTTCTCCCCCATCTCACAGATGGGGAAACTGAATTTAAACTAGTTGCTCAAGGGGCGCCTGAGTGGCTCAGTCAGTTAAGTGTCCAACTCTTGATTTCATCTCAGGTCACAATCTCATGGTTGGTGAATTCAAGCCCCTCATCGGGCTCTGTGCTGACAGCATGGAGCCTGCTTGGGATTCTCTCTCTCCCTTTCTCTTTGCCCCTCCCCTGCTCATGCCCTCTCTCTGTCTCTCTCAGAATAAACAAACTTAAAAAATAAAAATTAATTAATTAATTAGTTGTTCAAACCAGCTGGTAACTAGAAAAAGAGTTTGGAAAGGATGCAAACCTGCCTATTGGACTCCAGAGCCCATGTGAGTACCATTACTCAACTGACACCAGGCCACAAATTAATGGCAGTGGTCCATGGACAGACTTCAGAGGTTCCTTAAGCCCTGTATGGGTATGTGCAACATTCCTTGTGTGATATCAAAGTCTCAAAAGTTAAGAGGTCCTAAGTGAGAAAGTCAATAGCACATGCTGTCCCTCCCACTCAATCTTTTCTCCTCTCCTTTTTACCATGGCTCTCAAAGATGAGACTGAAGTTCTAGAACGAGCGTTCCATGCAGGGGTGTTTGGCAGACCTAGGGCTACTGCTTGAGAGAAAGAACAAGGGAGTGAAAACACAGGAAGGGAAGAAGCCCAAAAGATGAGCTTGTTTTGTTGGGGGGAAAGGGGAAGAGGCCACACTGCACCTCAGGCCCTGAGGGCTCCTTCCCTCTCTGAGCCTCTGTGCTCTGCTCCAGCCATAGGCACTTTCTTCTCCTCCTCTCTCTTCCTCTGTTGCCCTTGCTCTGCCTGTGGTGGGCTCCTCTCTCCAGCAGTCATGCCCCCCCTCAACAGATGGCAAGCTGACACTCCCTGCCCACTCCCAGTAGGGTCTCCCTGAGTTGTTTCCCTGTAGTGGGATGTGGGGATGGGTGCCCTGGGCCATTCATACTCTCCCCCTGGTCTCTCTTGTGACGTAGGTCATCGGTCCAGGAAGGAAAGGATGAATTTGTACATGGGAGATCCGACCTGGTCTGTGCCCTCTTCAGCCCCAGTGTGCCCATGACTGCCTAAACTTCATTCAGTTGTAGTCTCTGTTCTCTGCCTGCCTCTGTACTTTCTTCCCTGTGGTAGATGGTCAAGCACAGAATCCACATTCCATGTGGTCTGACTCCTTTGCCCTCAGATAGAGTCTGTGGCACATTACCTATGCAGCCCCACACAGCCTCAAAATGCAACAGAAACCATTGGCCCTGGACTGTGGTCTCCAGGACAAATGGGCAGAGCATATGCCTGCTCGCTGAATTTCAAGCACTTACCTGTGGTAAGCATGTGGTGATTCTTCCCTTTCTACCTTACTCTGAAATACATCTTCCAATCTGGCTTCAGTGCCCTCCACCCCTCCCAACCGCATCGTGCAAAGCCCAGTATAGGTGCCAGGTGATAAACAACAGTGGCTAATGCCTTGCCTCCAGGAGCACTCGGTCTAGCCAGGCAAGGAGCAGGAGACACATGGACTTGGCTCTGACACAGAACTACTTACCTGTGTTCTCTTGTGGGCCTATCTGTCCCACCCTCATTCCTCATGGATGACTGTCTCCCCGGAGCCACTCTTCTCTCCACTGAATGATCTCTTTTCTCTGAGGGATGCAGCACACTTCCATTAACAAACAGCAGAGCTCACGTGGCCACGCTGAGGAAGTCTTGGGATTTCCCCCTGCACAAGGCATTAATCTGAAGCCAGGAGTGGAGTAAGACAGGGCTGTGTACTTTAAAAATCCCTTAGGTGGGGCGCCCGGGTGGCTCAGTCGGTTAAGCGTCCGACTTCAGCTCAGGTCACGATCTCGCGGTCCACGAGTTCGAGCCCCGCATCGGGCTCTGGGCTGATGGCTCAGAGCCTGGAGCCTGCTTCCGATTCTGTGTTTCCCTCTCTCTCTGCCCCTCCCCCGTTCATGCTGTGTCTCTCTCTGTCTCAAAAATAAATAAACGTTAAAAAAATTAAAAAAAAAATAAAAAATAAAAATCCCTTAGGTGATTCTTGTTGGGAATCCCACCCAGCCCTTAGCTAAGATCACTGCTCTGAGGAGCAGTCTATACCCCATCAAGATATATTCTGCCCCCTCAAAACATATCCAGTGGTGTGGTCTATACCCAGCTCTGCCTTCCCTCCTTCTCCGTCAGCTCCCAGTCCACCCATCTCTTCTCTAGGACAGACCTCCTGGAATTTGGAGAGCCTCCAAATTCCTCCACTTGTGCTCTTCCCATCTGTCCTCACCATCTTAGCAGCCCTTCTGGTACCTTCCAAGGGACCCAGGGCACCACAGCTGGGACATGGGAATGAGGACTGGAGCCAGAGCCAGGGACATCCTCAGGCAGTGAGTCCTGAAGAGGAAGAATTCAGCAGGTGGGAGCTCTGCCCACCACGCTCTCTGCTCCCCCTTCTTGCCCTTCCCCACTGCCTGCAAGCCATAGGAAGTCAGCTGAGTGCGGGTCATGCTCCCCAGGCCCAACACCTCATCGCTAGGTTTAGGTCACATCTGATTTAGCCACCACCCCTCTTGTCTTGTGAGGAGGTGACTACAGAGGCTGTGATTAGCTCTCAGAGTAACAATAATATTTGTCCTCTTCTCTGTTCTGTGGAGTGACTGCTAGGGACACCAGTTCTCATTGTTTGCTCGTTATGCTCACCTTTAAAACAGTCATTCTTTCCACTGTGGCTATTAATGCTTTTTATTGTCATTGGTCACCCAGAATTAGAGACCCGGCTCCCTTCCCAGTCCAGAGGACAGAGCCAGGGAGGGCGGGTGAGAGGAGGGCCAGGGTGCAATCTGAAGAAGCTTTCGGGAGCAGCTGGAAGGACTCGTGCCAGGAGGGACTTCCAGGCCAGGTGTGGCTCTCAGAGCTGCTGAGGGTGTATCAGGTGGGCCCATCTTCTCTGGCCTAAATCCCTCTGGCTGGGAGCTCCTCTCAGGCAGGAAGCTTCTCCTGTCCCCAGTATGTCCCTGGCACCTGATGCATCATGTACACACAGAGGTGACCTGAAAAGACAGAATTCTATGGCAGAGGCTGGCATTCCTAGTCCAGCTGCGTTCTCCTGGACCCCAGGCTAGAACCAGGGAAGAACACTGACTCTTCAGCAGTGTGTAACAGATCACCACAGTCATCTACACGTGCTGGATTGACCTTGATTCTCCCAGTGACTCTAGGAGACAGAAATGATCATTTGTCCTTTGGGGCCACAGACACAAGTTCAGGGAGTTAAGGCGATGCCTACCCCTAGTAGCTGGGGACTTGACCTGCAGTCCTGATGCTATATTCGGCACACAGCACTAAGCTGGTTTTTCCTCTTCTTCCTGGGTATTCCCATGGCCTGACTCACTCCCTTATTTTATTCACTTCTTGTCACCTGCTGTTTCCTCAGAGGCCCTTTCTGACTTTTCTATTTAAAATCATATCCTAAGTCCACATATGGACCACCACTCTCCATTTCCTTCCTCTGCCTTAATTTTCTTTAGAACACTTATCACACGTGATACCTTATTAGACATGTCCTGTATACATCTTGGGTATTGCTCACTCCCCCCACTAGAAGGTAAGCCCCATGAGGACAGGGCCCTCCTCTATTTGACTCACCACTGTATTCACAGCCCTAGAGCACTGCCTGGCTTATGGAAGGAACTCAGCACATAATGAGAGAGAGAATAAATAATAATGAATATGCTTGGCCACTTGCCCAAGCAGCCTATGCCTGAATTTTCCTGAGGGCCCCAGAGCTGCCTCATCTCATCTCAAGTGCCTGAATCACCTTAGAGGGGTCACCTTGGTGACCAAGAGGGCACTAGTGGGGCCTGACTGAGGCCTGAAGAGTGGATGATGTTAGAGGCAAAGAGCAAGGACGACTCTGGAGGGAAACACCTTGGAGGAGCCTCTAGGCCGCCCTCTGGTGGAGGAGCATAGAATACCCACACACAGGAATTAGGCTGTCTGCACTGGGTGGAAATTTAGAAATTAAGAAATTGCCTAAAGTCACATCCCAAGGTCATACAGAGAATAGATAACAGTGTAGGGACAAATATCTGGATCACAGTCTGATGCTGTCACCACTATGCTATCCTGTCTTCCCCATCACAGGAGTTGAGATTAAGCTGCCAAAAGGAAGGCTAAGGATATTTGAGGATATGGGGGGGGGGGGGGGGCGGGGGGTAGGTGAATAGCTTGGAAGGTGGATTTGGTTAAATTCAACAAGTTTGGGGCGCCTGGGTGGCTCAGTCGGTTAAGCGTCCGACTTTAGCTCAGGTCATGATCTCCTCGCGCGTGAGTTGAGCCCCGCATCCGGCTCTATGCTGACCACCTTGAGCCTGGATCCTGCCTTGGATTCTGTGGCTCTCTCTTTCTCACCTGTTCTCCCGCTCGTGCTCTCTGTCTCTCAAAAATAAACATTAAAAAAAAATTCAACAAGTTTTTTGAGCTAGCGCTGGGCACCCAGTGGGGCACTTAATTGAAGATTAGAGGGAGAAAATATACAGTAAGAGAGCTTAAATTTATACCAAAGCAAGTTTTCAAATGTATTTGAAACAAGAAATTAGCAGAGGAGTTAGGAATTCCCCTCTTCAGGGGAATGCCCCTCTGTGGTTTAACTTTTATTACATTTTATTGCCATGATTGACATGTTTGTTTCTTCCCCGGACAGAGCTCCTTAAGGGCAGGGAGGACTGAAACTGCTTCCTGGGATTGTTACCATGGCCTAGCACCCCACGCAGTGGATGCTCAATAAACGATTGTCATTTGGGCAAATGGATGAACAAATGAGTGGTTTGGAGTTTCCCTGCCCAGAGATCTTCAAAGAAGAGCAGACAACCATCTCTTCTGTCTAGTCCAAAGACATCACTGGCCTGCCCAAAGGCTGAGGGCTGTGCCTGATGCCTTCCCAAGTTAACTCAGCTTCTATAATTAGAGTATACCATGATACAAGTTCTAGATTCTTTTCTTTCATTGACCAAGCATTTATGGACTGCCTACCAGTCCAAGGTACTGAGCTATTGTTCTCTAAATCCATGATCCTATTGTATTATTTGATTCTATGACTCCTTGTTGACATAAGATGCAATACTGTCCCCACTGCATTCACTCCTAGCTGAGGTCAGCCAAAGTAGATGGGAAGAAGCAGTGAATGGATAAGCTGGCACAATGGGTTCCCCTGTGTTAATGCTCCATACCCTCCAGTCCCACTCAGTCTCCTTTCCAACTGATAAACACACCAAGTTTGGGTGTCAATACCTGCTGCCTATTAATAGGTATTAAAATCTCCAATTACCTCATGCCTCCCCCTTTTCCCTCCCACTCACCCACCTATTGTGTCAAACGGGGAAGAACTGGTTTGGAGCAAGCAGTCCTACATCATCTTGACTTTGGCACTTGGGTGATGTCTTAGATGAGTTACCTCTCTCAGAGTAGTTTGCTCATCTGTGAAGCAGGGCTAATAATTTGCCTTATTGAATACCTTCTGGGTCATGTACTAGGAAAGAAGGCATACAAACACAGACAAGGCATGGTCTCTGCCTTCAAGAAACTCATACTTTACAAGGGGAGGAAGACATGAAAACCATAATAATGTGGAAATTAAATAAGACAGCATGATGTAGAGTCCTAGACAACTGCCTGGGCTACACCAAGGACTTTTCCCTCACTTTCTCTCTCCTTTAAGAATTATTTTCTTGGGGCTCCTGGATGGCTCATTTGGTTGAGCAACTAACTCTGGATTTTGGCTCAGGTTCTCACAGTTCATGAGTTCGAGCTCCGCACTGACAGTGCAGAGCCTACTTGGGATTCTCTCTCTCCCTCTCTCTCTCTGTTCCTTCCCTGCTTGTGTGCTCTCTCTCTCTCTCTCAAAATAAATAAATTAAGTTAAAAAAATTTTTTTAAATTATTTTCTCTTTCTTTTCCCAACGAACTTCATCTGGCTTGGGGGATTGCTACTGGTCAGTTTGAGGGTTCTAGACTGCTTCCCTTCCATCCCATATAACCCTGCCACAGAACACCCAGTCATGCATGTGAGCCTCCCCACCACTGGACACAATTCTATCGGAGGAAAAACACTTCAAACATGATTCATTATTTATTTATTTATTTATTTATTTATTTATTTATTTTGAGAGAGAGAGAGTGTGTGTGTGTGTGTGTGTGTGTGCAGAGAGAGAGAGGGAGAGAGAGAATCAATCCTAAGCAGGCTTCACGCTGTCAGTACAAAGCCCTACGTGGGGCTGGAACCCATGAACTGTGACATCATGACCTGAATCAAAATAAAGAGTCAGACGCTTAACCAACTGAACCACCCAGGTGCCCCAGAGGAGAAACACTTTCAGATATAAACTCCCAAGCCTGGCTTCCCTATTTCCCCCCCACCTACCTGTCCAGCAATAACCCCCTCTTTTCCAGGTGCTAAGCCCTTCACTCTAACCATTTCAGTCTACTCCCTGTTGCCCAAACTTGCCATTTATTAATGAATTCGGCCATTCATGAAACATGTATGCAATGGTTAATTTTATGTGTCAGCTTGACTGGGCTAGGGGATGCCCAGATAGCTGGTAAAACATTGTTCCTGGGTGCATCTGTGAGGGTGTTTCTTGGAAGAGATTAGCATGGGAATGTTGAACTAAGGGAAGAACCTTGCTGCCGCCAGTGTGGGTGGGCATCATCCATTCTGTGAGGCCTGAACGTAAGAAACAGGAAGAGGGGTGAATTTGCTCCTTGTTTGAGCTGGCATCTCCACCTTCTCCTGTCCTTGGACATCATCAGCACTCCTGGTTCTCAGGCCTTTGGAATTACTCCACTGGCTTTCCTGGTTTTCCCACTTGTAGATGGCAGACTGTGGGAATTCTCAGCCTCCACAATCTTGAGCCAATTCCTATAATAAACCTCCATATATACTCTATTGGTTCTGTTTCTCTGGGGAACCCTAATATAACCTATTAATTGTCCATGAAGACCTAGGCACTATATTCAGTGTCAGGGCTACACAGATAATAAATAAAGGGATGGGGAAATATAGTGGTTAAAATCAGAGACTTTGGAGGGGCACCTGGGTGGCTCAGTCGGTTGGGCACCAGACTCTTGATCTTGGCTCGGGTCATGATCTCAGTTTATGGGTTTGAGCCTTCCCCCACATTGGACTCTGCGCTGACAGTGTGGAGCCTGCTTGGGATTCTCTCTCTCCCTTTCTCTCTGCCCCTTCCTCGCTCTCTCGCATTCGCAAAATAAATAAATAAATGATAAAAACCTAAAAAAAAGAAAAAAATCGGAGACATTGGCTTAGTAGATAGACCTGAGTTCAAATCCCAGTTTTGCCATTTGTCTTTTCTTGTATGAGTCACAGTACCTCTCTGGATCCAAAATGGTGGTAAGGATGAGGTTACTGTGCAAATTAGGTGAGAGCTTAATCTGCAGAGCATTTGGCAACAGTGCTCATACAGCACATGAAGTCATAAGTAGTCGCAGTGGTTTGCAGCAAACCATACTTTGCGACCCAGGCTGGGATGCCCAGAAGTAGATCCTGAGACAAAGATTCAAGAGGACTTTTTTTTTTTTTTTTTAAGGTGAGGGTGGAGGAGGAGGGAGGAGGAGTGGGTTAGTGCGAAGGAGCCCAAGCAACGTGTCATGAAAGGCAACCGGGCTCAAAGGGCTGGCGTGTCGATACCCCCACATTTATCGGTCATCCTTCAAAGGTTGGGAGAGAGGTGGGGGCAGCGAGGATGCGAGGGAGAAACACAGGTTCTTCCAGCACGCCAGTGTCCCAGCGGTGGGAGCCCTAGGCGAGGCTGCTGAGAGTGACAGCACACTGGGAGGCACAGGCACCAAAATGGTAAAGCGATCCCACAGAAATGTGCAGGGCCGTCTCTGCCCCCAAGAAGCTCGAGGCCTAGGAGCGGAGGGCAAGCGGAAATAAATCCTTGCCCTCTGAGTTTTGTTCCACGCACTGTTGCGCCGCAGACCGTGGTAGCGCAGGGAAGGGGGCGCAGGTGAGTGGGGCGCGGCGTCATTGAAGAGAAATACCACCGGCTGGAGACAGGAAGCCCTTTCCAGACACTGGGAGCGGCACCAAAAAAGCAGGAGGCGGGGACGGGCAGAGCACCGGTGAGCAGGGGTGGGTCCTGCAGGGCTTGGGCGTCGGGTAAGTTTGCGCCTGCACCTTCGCTGGAGCCGCCCCTACCCACATTCTCCCCAGCCCGGCCCGCAGCCCGGCGACCTGCCCTTCCCCCGCGCGCGCGTGCCTTCTTCCAGGAAGCCTCCTCTGACGATTCCAGCTCCCCGTGACTCCCTTCTGGACTCACGGCGTTTATTGGCGAGGCTATTTGGTGCTTACTCATATAATTATTTAGTTACTCGCATCCTGTCTGTGACATTGTTATTTAACTTTTCATACAAATCCTTTCTTTCCCGGCTTAATTTTAAGCTTCCGGAGAGTGGAAACTGTTTGTTTTTATTTTCTATATTCCCCCATGGCACCTGGCATTGATGGACATATTAAGGTATAAGATAATGACTGAATCTCGTGAACCTAGTCCACACTGGAAACTATTACATTCTAGGCTCACCCCTACAATTATTACGTGTTCTAGGATTCTTTCTAAACTAAAATTAGGTGGGTTTTTTGGTTTTTTTCCCAAACTGGTCACATACCGGTTTTGATGGGGGGCGGGGGGGGGGGGTGCCGTGTAAACAAATTTGATCTCAAGTGTGAATTTTAAGGTCATGCACAATTTCTTTTAGCCCCTCTTCAGCGCCCAACCCTGGTAAGCCACTTGATTGACATTAGGCAATTGAGATCCCTTGGCTCCTGCCTTTTTAACTTTCCAGCGTAAACACTCCCTTAACGAAGTTTTTAAAAATTATGCATGCTTTACACGTTTTTAAGTGAACAGTTAACATTTTTAATCATAAGTTTGAATATTGTAAAGGGTATACTTTCCAGGGAATTGTATATACTTACCTGTTAAAAATCACATCACTCTTTCAAACTATATTCAGATGGGGGCGCCTGGGTGGCTCAGTCGGTTAAGCGTCCAACTTCAGCTCAGGTCATGATCTCACAGTCTGTGAGTTTGAGCCCCGAGTCAGGCTCTGCGCTGACAGCTCAGAGCCTGGAGCCTGCTTCAGATTCTGTGTCTCCCTCTCTCTCTGCCCCTCCCCAACTCATGCTCTGTTTCTGTCTCAAAAATAAATAAAAACATTAAAAAAAAATGTATTCAGATGAAATGCTGTAACATTTTCATATCTACAACACCCTTTTAATAAGTGAGCAAGCCTTTTAACCAGTCAGCAAATTTAAACTTATTTTTGTTTAGTTTTTTCCATTCCACTCTTCCTAGTTTTATCCTAATGAAATATATTTTCATTGTATTGCTTTTTTTGTATTTTATTGTATTTGGGGGGAAGTCTTTTCATATATCTCTGTAACAAAAATATGTATATAAATTGAAATTTATTTTCTGTGACCATAAGACTGTGTTACGAACAGTTATGCTGCAGTGGGTTTATAACTACAATTATTACAAGACACAGTTGGTCAAAACTACAAATATTGACGATGATTAAACAGAATAAGCTTTTATTTAAGATGCATCTCTTGGGGCGCCTGGGTGGCTCAGTCGGTTGGACGTCCGACTTCGGCTCAGGTCATGATCTCGCAGTCTGTGAGTTCGAGCCCCGCATCGGGCTCTGTGCTGACAGCTCAGAGCCTGGAGCCTGTTTCGGATTCTGGTCTCCCTCTCTCTCTGACCTTCCCCCGTTCATGCTCTGTCTCTCTCTGTCTCAAAAATGAATAAATGTTAAAAAAAATTTAAAAAAAGATGCATCTCTTAATGAGATGGAAAGGGCTGGTTTCTATTCCCCACTGATTTTTGTTTGCTAAGTTTCTATTCCCCACTGATTTTTGTTTGCTAGCTCTAGGAAGAGCACTCTCCTCCAGTTCAAGGTGAGCAAGAGAGCTTGGCTTTTCTCTGTCCAGAGGGAGAAGGGTGGTTTGTTATCGGACACCAGTGGAAAACGAAAATATGGTACAGTCATCAGGCAGATTCATTTTTGGAAGGGGTACATATACTTCTGGAAATTGATCCCCTTAGAACTTAGTCCTGCCCACATACCCCTGGGAAAGTTTTCATGTTCAGCCAGGGGTGTGCAAGCCATGAGCTATTAAAAAGAGACATAACTTGGTTTCTCATTCTCCAAAATAGGGGTTCCAGAATGGGAGAAATGTGGGTCTGAATGCCCTTGTAATTCTGATAGTTACATTTCCAACTTCCTTCTGCTGAGTTCCACATCCTTATGCATAATTATGGGCAAGCCAGGAACTCATATTACTTCCAGATCTCTGTACGTTTGTGCTCTGAGGAAGGCATCTCAATATTCAAAGACCTAATCATTGGCAAAGAAGCAGCCTAGATTCAAAATTAAGAAAACATGGGGTTTTTTTATTTTTCCATTTCATGGAAGCGCCGTTTTGGTCTCCTGATAGTTTGCAGCTGTAGGCCACCAGGCGGCAGCAGAAAACACAGTGTGGGGCAGGAGTGGGAAAGAGGAAGTTGGGAAGCAAGTACTGGGGGAGGACTGGACATGAGGTAGGGGTGTATGCTTCAGTTGTCAGAGAAAACTGGTGGGGAAATGTGGGCGGAACTCAGAAGTGGACAGGAAATACTGAGAATTCAGAATTAATTGAAAGAATGAGGAAAGAAATGGAGGATAAATTGGGGAGAACTGAAGGGGAATCAGAAGGGTTCAGATGGGCTTGGAGGGCACTGAGATGCCTCTGGGGAATCCCTCTATCTGTATTCTTCCCGGGGTGGGTCAAGATCTGGCTCCTCTTGAGATCCATGGTCCACTTCAGGAGCAGGTGGCCAGGGGTGTTCTGGAGGCTGGGGTCCTGCTGGCCAGGGATCATCAGGCCGGGGAGGTTGAGGGGGATCGGTTCTTGGGGGCTCAGGAGGCCAGACTCCAGATTCAGGCAGGTCTCTCCAGGGACGACTGGGGCCAGGAGGTGGAGGGTCCTCAAAGAGAGGGGGTGCCCCTGGCCAAGGGTCACCAGGGATTGGGGGGCCCTGAGGCAATGTTGGGGACCCATCCTCTTCTCCAGCCTCTGTGGGTGGGTGAGAGGGGTGGTCTCCGTTGCCTGAGATGCCTGTGGAGGTGGAAGGAGAAAGGTAAAAGGTGATGAGGGCCAGATCCCTCCTCCCCCAGCTAGAGACTCAGAAGGCATAGCATCTCTGAGATAGACCACACCCTGAGCTGACACCACAAACACATCTCAAAAGTTAACTTACTCGGGTGCCTAGGTGGCTCAGTCGGTTGAACATCCGACTCTTGATTTCGGTTCCAATCATGATCTCAGGGTTGGTGCCTTTGAGCCCTGCATCAGGCTCTCCACTGACAGTGCAGAGCCTACTTGGGATTCTCTCTTTCTCTCCCTCTCTCTGCCCCTCCCTGCTCTCTCTCTCTCTCTCTCTCTCAAAATAAATAAACTTTAAAAAGGGGGGAGGGCACCTGGGTGGTTTAGTCAGTTGAGCATCCAACTTTGGCTCAGGTCATGATCTCATGACTTGCAAGTTCAAGGCCCAAATCGGGCTCTCTGCTGTCAGCACGGAGCCTGCTTCAGCTCCTCTCTGCCCCGGCTTGTGCTCTCTCAAAAATAAACATTTTTTTAAAAATTAAAAAAGAAAAAGAAAATAAATTTTTAAAAAGTAACTCTCAAAGAAACTTTACAATTTACAGTGTATCTTTGATCTTAAAATGACATAAGAACCCTATCTGGTATCATTAACTTGACCAACTTTATTTTTTGAGAGAGAGAAAATCTTAAGTAAGCTCTACACTCAGTGCTGAGCCCAGTGCAGGGTTCAATCTCATGAACCATAAGATCATGACCTGAGCTGAAATCAAGAGTCGGACACCCAGCTGACTAAGCCACTCAAGCACCCCTAACTTGACCAACTTTAAACTGACAGGACCTGATATAAGCTCCATCCACCCTGGCTGGGACCCCCAATAGCACGGTCTCTGTGCTGGTCTGTACCTCCAAAGCCATTTACACCTTGGGCCCATGTGGCACCCAGATCCCAGCCTCTGCAGTGACACCCACCCTCTTTCACACAGTCCTCAGCTGTGAAGAATACTTGCCTATACAACCGGATTCTGATTGAAATTGCCACATGGACCTACACCTGAACCAGTAAAAACATTGAGCTAAATCACCTTCAACCTCTTAACTCTTCTCCTCACGTGAATACCCAGAATCTCCTCTATCCCTATGCATCTAATTCACCCTCACCTCACTTGACCATCTTCCAACAACCCACGTTGCACTCCTGGCTTACCTACGGCATACAGGTAAAGGACCAGGATCCCCAGTAGCTTCCAGTTGAACATCATGGCTATCTCCTGGCCCCCAAAGTTGGGGGTGGGCTGAGTCTAGGTGCCTGGGAACCCCAAGAGACTTTATAGGGAAGGCAGGAGAGGAGGTGTCCAATCTCTGGGGAGGGGCCAGCCCAGTGACAGAAGGAATCCCATCAGAACCTAACTGGTCAAACCCGTTTGGAAGGCCATGGCTGATGTGTAACCTCTGACGGTGGCGTCCCTCATTTTAGTCCCCCCCCCCTCATTTTGGGACCCAGCCACCCCAGCTCTATCAATGATCTAGACCTTGGTCACCCCACCCTTGTTTTCACATCCTCCTCCCTACACACCCTGAAGCAATCAATACCCAGCTCTCAACTCTGTAATCACAGGGACTTCTACCTTTCATCCCTTGGAGCCATTGGAAGCCAAGGAATGGGAGCAAGCCTTGCGTGGGGAAGCAGTATAATTACAGGGGCTGGGAGGCAGGACGCTCGGGGAGGAGCAGGGAGAGTTGCTCCTGTTTAAACACACAGGATACAGCTGGGATGGTCTCAGCCAGCACCCCGAGCCTCCCCCTTGGGACTCAGTTTTACCCTTGGAACTTCCACTCCCCTCTAGACTGCTTTCCAGCATGTGCCTTCATCAGACACCCAGGGGGCCTCCCAAGCAGTGACATCTGAAGAATTTCATCCAGAAGCCAACTGGGGTGATGACAGGTGAGAAGTATGAGGACATTCTGACTCCTTCTCCCCACCCCAGAGCAGGCTCCATCAGTCACAGCCCAGAGGCTTAGGAGGGACCTGCCTCTGCTTCCCCAGTCATCTCAGCCTCTTCCTCCTCTCTCTGGAACCCTGCTCACCGGCCCCTGTGACTGCTTCCCTGGTCCTTGGTGCCAGCTCTCTGTGGCCCCCCACTGCCTGGGACCTTTAAGCCTTGGTCCAAGTCTTGTCGAAGTTTCTCAGAGACCCCCTTAGAACCTCTTCCTCAGGAAAGCCTCCTCTGGTCTGAAGGTCTAGTGAGCTTCTCAGAAAGCCTTCCAAACAGAACACCCTTCCTCCCCAGGTTATTCCCCACCTCATCTGCTGCCTCCTAGTGAGGAAAAGTGGTGTCACTTTGAACCCTTCATTCTGCTCCTTCCCCCCCACACTCCCCAAGCCAAGCCCAACCCACCTCCCCATTCTGGAGCCCATCTCTCCCCAGCTCCCAGTACCCTCCTAGCCCCCACTCTTCATCCCTCCCCGCACCCAAACCCCGTCCTCCACAGCCAGCCAAACTAACTCTTAAAAATGTCACCCTAGGGACTCCTGGGTTGAATGTCTGACTTTGGCTCAGGTCATGATCTCCTGGTTCGTGAGTTCAAGTCCCACATCAGGCTTGCTGCTGTCAGCAAGGACCCCGCTTTGGATCCTCTGTCCTCCTCTCTCTCTGTCCCTCCACCCCGTTCATGCTCTTTCTCAAAATTAAACATCAACAACAACAACAAAAAAATCAGCCTAATTGTGTGGCTGCTTCCCAGCTTTAAATTACTCCAAGGGCTTCCTACTGACTTAGATAAAATCCCCTCTACCAGGTCCTCCCTTCCCACTCGGCCTCTGTGCTTGTCTGTCCTCCGCAGGACTCTTCTGGAGTGCTGCCGGTGTGGCTCCTCTGCTTGCTTTCCGCAGCAAAGGTCTCCACACATCTCCCCCTCAAGGCCTTTCTTGTCCTTGTCCCCTCATCTAACCGTCTCTCCCCAATCAGGTTCTATCACATCACTGTATGTGTCTTCTCTTCATGGCAATGCTGCTTTGCCCACTTAGGTACTTGTCCATCATCTGTCCCCCCTGCCCTGATGTCAGTGCTGTGGGAGCAGGGACCCACCCGTCAAGCCACCACTGCAGCCTCTGAATGCCTCTGAACAAGGACACCGCCTTAGCTCTGAGATTCCTGTCAAATGAGTGATGTCTTATATTCCTCATTCCTGACAGTGATTATCTTCCAGAGGTAAAGAGTTGGGTTTCTTTTTTCTTTTTCTAGAGAGTGCAAGTGGGGGAGGGGCAGAGGAAGAGAGGGCCAGAGGATCTGAAGCAGGCTCTGTGCTGACAGTAGAGAGGCTGAAGTGGGGCTTGAACTCAGAAACTGTGAGATCATGACCTGAGCCGAAACCAAGTGTCAGACGCTAAACTGACTGAGCCACCCAGGCACCCCAAGAGGTAAAGAATTTTAAAACAAAAGTTGAGGGGCGCCTGGGTGGCTCAGTCAGTTAAGTGTCTGACTTAGGCTCAGGTCATGATTTCACGGTCCGTGAGTTCGAGCCCCACATCAGGGTCTGTGCTGACAGCTCTGAGCCTGGAGCCTGCTTCCGATTCTGTGTCTCCCTCTCTCTCTCTCTGCCCCTCCCCCACTTGCATTCTGTCTCCCTCTCTCAAAAATAAATAAACATTAAAAAATAAAAAAAAAAAAGTTGAGAATAAAGAAAACCTGGAGCTTCTCAAAAAACTTCCCAAGCAGCCCAGGAAAAGGGGTTTTGAAAAAGGCACCACCTAGAGAAATAGCTGTGTGGGACTCCTCACATTTTCCGGAAAGCGATGGCTGCTGGGAGAATTCCCTTCCATTCCCAGAGACAACATGGCTCCTACTGTATTCATCTTTATTGTGCCACAGAAGAATTCACAGACATCTTGGTAGCTCGTGTCCATGAGGGTAGCTGGCTGACCTCCCTACCCCACCCCACTTCTCCAAGATCCTCCCCGCCCACCTTGAGCCCCCAGCTGCTCAGAGTGCCCGCTGCTCAGAGGCAGACTGGAGGAGGATAGTTCTGGTTGTCTCCTTGAGAAACAGCTTCCTCTTTGGAGATGGCCTCACTCAGGCCCTGCAGATCATCAAGCAGGACAGAGAGCGATCCTGGGAAAGAAGACCCCAAGGGCTAGGAGCCCACCAAGAGAAGGCTGTTGCAACTACCGCGCAGAGAACAGGGCATCAGATGGGAGAGTTATGAGGGAGAGGGTTCTCTGGCCCAAGACAGGCATGGATAAGAGAGGTTGTTGGGCCTCCAAGGGTCATGGAGAACAATGCTCATGCATTAAGAATGCCTGGAGGAAAGATTGCTAAAGTCCCCCTCATGTGTCCCTTCCTACATCGACCATTACCTTTTATGGACTCTCTGCTGGTGGGTGCTACTGCTGGAGGCACACGTGCTGAAGACCCTGGGGCCCTGGGGCCGGACTCCACAGATTTCCCCTTATCCAGCAGGGAAGGAAGAACTGCCAACAGTCGCTGCTGCTTGTAACGGGAGAGGAGACCCTCCTGCTGCAAGGTGGCCTGGGAAGGAGAGGGTTAAACGCCACCGAGCCCAGGCAGAGCCAAGCCTCCTTCTTCTACACCTCTGCTCCCCCACCAGCTCAAGAAGGGCCCTGGTCTCTGCCATCCCCTACCAGCATAAGGTTCTTGTCCCTTTCTAACTCCTGCAGGCGTTGGGTCAGCCGCAGCCCCTCCTCCTTCCGGGCCTCATCTTGCAGGCGCCTGAGCTCCTGGTTCCGTTCCTTTTCCCGGGTGGCTTTGCGCTGCATCTGGCGCAGGGAGACCACTATGTGGAAGCCAGGGCACAGAGGGCACAGGTGTGGGGCAGCCCAGAGGCAAAGAGGCACCATGAGAACAGTACTGGAATGATGGGCAGGAACACCGGGCCCCCAGCTCTATGGCTCAGGGAAGCCATTTATGCTCTAGGACTGTCTCTTCTGTCTGGTGGCTAATGCTCCACGACCCTATGGTCCTGTGAACCCAAAGTACCTTCCCCATCCCTGAACTTAGGGGAAATCTGAATATGAACTGGATATTAGATTTTATGCAATTAATGTTCTTAATGTGACAATCATATTGAGGTTATGTAGGAAATTTTCCTCCTTGTAGGAGATGCAGCTGAATGGTCATAATGTTTGTAACTTATTTTAAATGATTCCCCAAAAAAACGCATGTATCAGTGTATGTGTATATATGGATAGAGCAAATGTAGCAAATGATTAGGAACTGCTGGGCACCTGGCTGGCTCAGGTGGCAGAACGTGTGACTCTTGATGATCGGTTCAAGCCCCACATTGGGTGTAGAGGTTACCTAAAAAATAAAATCTTGGGGTACCTAGGTGGCTCAGTTAGCTAAGCATCCAACTCTTGATATCGGCTCAAGTTGTGATCTTATAGCAGTGAGATGAAGCCACACGTTTGGCTCCTTGATGAGCATGGAACCTTCTTGGGATTCTCTCTCTCCCTCTCTCTCAGTTCCTCCCCTGCTGTCTCTCAAAATAAACATTTTTTTAATTGAAAAAGATTAATTAACTGTTAACATCTAGTTAGAGGTATACAAGTGGGCATTACGTGACTCATAACTTGTGTAGGTATTTGAACTTTTTCCTAATAAAAAGTTGGGGGGAGGCTCCTGGCTGGCTTAGTAGGTAGAGCATGACTCTTGATCTTGGGTTTTTGAGTTCAAGCCCCATGTTAGGTGCGGAGTACTTAAAAAGAAAATCTTTGAGGGGCTCCTGGGTGGCTTAGTCAGTTAAGCGTCCAATTCTTAGTTTTGGCTCAGATCATGATCTCACAGTTTCATTGAGTTTGAGCCCTGTCTTAGGCTCTGCACTGCCAGCTTGGAGCTTGCTGGGGATTCTCTCTCTTTCTCTCCACACCCCACCCCCATCCCTCCTCCACTCGAGCTATGTCTCTCTGAAAAATAAATAAACATAAAAAAACAAAATAATTTTGCAAAAAAAATAAATAAAACACTTGAAAAAAAAATATTGGGGGTAGACACACACAGGAAAGAACACCATGTAAAGATGGAGACAGAGAATGGAATGATGTGCCTACACACCAAAGACTGCCAGCAACTGCCACAAGGCAGGAGAGGATCATAAAACAGATTGTCCCTCAGAGCCTCTAGGCTCTGTGTGCACCAACCCTGTGTGCATCTTGAGTTCAGAATTCTAGCTTCTCGCTTCCAGGGCTGTGAAAGAATAAATGCATATTGTGTTATGGGAAAAAAAAAATTGGGGGTAACTGTTGGTATGAGGTTGGGATGGGTGTTGCCTTTGTGAAGGAGAGTGGCTGGGAGGGGCTTAGGAGGCTCGGGGCTGGTCACATGCCAGTGCTTGATATGGGCACTGGCTACCTGAGTGTGCTCACCACCTGAGAATTTGTGCCATTTCTTGATAACTTCATTATTTGCATACTACCAAAACAGCTTTTAAAAAACCTATGTCCAACACTTCCTGAATCTCCCCAGAAGCCCATGTGCATCCCAGCAAATCTCACCTGCCTTGCCATGCTCCCTCCGAGCCTCATTCAATCTCCTCTCTGTTTCTAAGAGCTGCTCCCGAAGCCTAGTTTCCACTTCAGCCACCTTCTCTTGCAGAGCTGGGGGGGTGGGGAAGTGCAAATGGGGTGTGACAGGGGTAGCCTTGGTTCTCTGCTCCCCCCAGTCCTCCAGGGTAAACCCATTTCCCCTCTGGCACACCTTGCCCATAGATCTCCTGCTGCTGGGTCAGTTCCTGTCGGAGACTGGCAGCCTCCTGTGTGCTCTCCTGCTGGCCCTGGCGAGCTGCTTCCAGCTGCAGCCCCACACTAGCCAGGGACTCCTGGGTCCGCTGCAGCTCCTGCTCCAGCTGCTGGGCGACCTTGCTCAGCTGCTGCCGCTCCGCCTCCCCTGGGAAGAGGCGGCACTCACAGGCCTCCCCTTGCCAGGCCCCAGCTCTTCCCTCCTCTCCACCCACAAGGCACCCAATTCAGACCTGTGCTTCAGCCCAGGGACTCCAGGACCAAGAGTACCTTGCTCCCGGGCCTGGCC
Organism: Acinonyx jubatus; assembly: GCF_027475565.1. NCBI lineage: Eukaryota > Metazoa > Chordata > Mammalia > Carnivora > Felidae > Acinonyx > Acinonyx jubatus. The sequence goes on along the minus strand of NC_069385.1, from coordinate 120,305,861 downwards.
CACCTCCCGCTGGATGATATGGGCACTCAGCTGCAGTTCTGTGTCCAGGCGGTTCCGTTCTTCCCGCAGCTGCTCCAACTCAAGGCTCACATCTGTGGCCAGTGGGGGTTGGGGGCAGCTGGGGCAGGGAAGAGAAAGAGGGGAAATCACCCAGCCTGATCCCTAAGCCCCCATCCCTCCTCAGTCCTCATTGTTTGGGGTCCCCGCAAACAACACCTTAACTCCTTCCCATCCACCTCAAAGTGCCCTAAACTTCACCTCTCCTGGCGCAGCTGAACAAGGGCCAGTTTTCGAGCCATCAGGCCTGGAGGAGAAAAGGCAGAGAACAACAGAGAGGAGTTCGAGGAGGAGAAAAGGGAAGAGGGGAGTAAGGGGAAGAGATTCAGGGACTGGTGGCATGTAGGCAGGGGGACGGGTGTGGGATGAAAAAGATGGGGGAAGACGGCTACAGTGGGTCTGGCAGTTGCCCTACCTACCCCGAATGGTGTGGACTCTGCGGACGGCATAGCTGACTCGGCTGCTGAGGCTGGGAAGCCGTGTGGTGGCCCGTTCCATGTCAGCCACGGTGCTCTGGAGCCAGGTCTGGAAGCTGAGGAAGACATGAGGTTAGCGACACTTCAACCCCACCTCATTCCCAAAAGGACTTGATGTGACCTGTAGGGACAACTTCTATCCTCTACTGCTTAACATGTGGGGAGCAGGGAAGGGCAGAACATAGCAGGAAAAAGAGAAGCTGAAGCCAGGGCTGGAGCACCAACTCTTTGTCCCGCCAGTCACGCCTGAGCTCCTCAGCCAAATAAGGAAGAAAACCCGAGAGCCTAAGTCCTTTGGTGTGTGTTAGATAAAAATGATCCAGTTGAGGGGTGCGCGCCTGGGTGGCTCAGTTGGTTAAGTGTCTGACTCTTGATCTCGGCTCAGGTCATGATTTTGCGGTTCGTGAGTTCGAGCCTCTCATGGGGCTCTGCGCTGACAATGCGGAGCCCTGCTTGGGATCCTCTCTCTCTCTCCCTCTCTCTGCCCCTCTCCACTGCTCAACACTCTCTCTCTCAAAATAAATAAATAAACATTAAAAAAAAATGATCCCCTTTCTCATAAGGACAGCACAGCTATGCTTGGTCCCCAAACCTACAGTAAGGCTCTCATTTGGGTCCTCACAATCAATGTCTTTAACAAGAGCCTTGCAGTAATGAGCAAGAATGAGCTTCATGGGGTCACATACCTCATCTGGACCCAGAGCCCATATACACAGTAGAGTTCAGTACAAATGATTCACACAGGCTACAACGAGTGCCATAAAGCTGGCTCATCTCTAGCTGATTTGGACTTTTTTGCCTGCAGGCGCCTGAACATGTCTCCTGGCTTTGGTAATCTGGTATTGTATGCCACATCTGGGTATACAGCATTTAGGTGCACTTTTCCTAAGAAACAGAGTACATAACTTCCATCAGTTTTCTAAGGGGCCCTCACCCCAAGAAAGCATTACCTGACTGTGTATCTTTTCAAGCAACCTGCAAGGTTTATTTCTCATAACCTAGTTTTTGATCACTGGTATGCATTAGAGATCAAAGCTATTCTCTCCAACAATTCCTTGATACCAGTGAAGGCCAGATACCCGTGCTTTATCAGCTGGCTGTGCCCAAAGCAGGACCAGCATGGTGCATGAAAGCTGAGAAGCCTACACAGCCCCCGCTGGGAGGAGGACCTGCATCTCAGGGCAGGGGTGGAATACCCCAGGAGAGTCCAAGTCTGTACCAATTGGAAAATAAATGAATGACAAAGGCTGACAGTTATATCCCTAGCAGCACAGCAGAGATCAGTTATCTAAAAAATGGTGTGAGCAGATGCTTCCAACACCTCCTGTGGCTCTTATTAAAGCCATTTTTTTCAAGTTTTTATTTACTTTATTGGGGGGAGTGGGGGCAGAGAGAGAGAGGGAAAGAGAATCCCAAGGAGGCTCCGCACTGTCAGTGGAGAGCTTGATGCGAGGCTCGAACTCAACCGTGAGATCATGACCTGAGCAGAAACCAAGAGTCAGATGCTTAACCAACTGAGCCATCCACGTGCCCCTTAAAGCCATTTTCTGACAAGGTCTCCAGGCCATCTAGAGACTATCTAACAAACCTGGCAATAATCTGAGCAGGGTTGTTTTACGCCTCGTGGACTTTTTGGCAACCAATCATTAGCAACAACCATTTCAGTGATGTCCTGATGCCAAAGTAAAACCCTGTGTACAGCATACCTTCCCGCTCTCCTGGGGACAGGAGGCCCATGCAGGGAGTTGAATCTGGGGTGGTTCGTTATAACTAGTCTCTCCAATCCCGTGCAAAGTGGAAGTTTTTCATAATTTTTAAGTGAAATTAGTCCTCCAGGTACAAATCCAATAGAAGGTGATGTTGGGCAAGGACCTATCCGGCACCACAATTTTGCTACACCAATATTCTTACGTGATCCATTCAGAACAGCCTCATGGTAATGGTAAACATTTACAGAGTGTAGATGACAAGCCAGGCACTGTGCCAGGAGCACTGTGAGGGCCACCTCAGTATCCCAAAGTCCAAAGCTGAGGAGGGGCTGTTACCCACACAAAGAAAGTATGTTTCTCCTTTAGAGGTCTTTCTAAAGGTTATAAAACAAGAGTCAAGAAGCAAAATCCTAGGAAGTTGGTATGAGAGACACAGACTTGCAATTGATTGAAAAGGAAACTGGCATACATTTCAGATGGAATATCAAATAAGCCAGTAGGTGTGCAGCTTTAAAATAAATAGAGGGGCACCTGGGTGTCTCAGTCAGTTAAGTGCCTGACTTCCACTCAGGTCATGATCCCACAGTTTGTGGGTTCAAGCCCCGCATCCGCAACTGAGAGCCTGGAGCCTGCTTCGAATTCTGTGTCTCCCTCCCTCTCTCTCTCTGCTCCTCTCTCTCTCTCTCTCTCTCTCAAAAATAAATAAATGTTAAAAATTAAAAAATAAATAAATAAAATAAAATAAAATAAAATAAAATGTGGTTCGAACTAAACAGGGCATAAAATTTTAAAGAAAGAAAGATGGAGTATCCACACTCCCCATCCTTGAACAACTCTGAAGGTGGAGATCCTCCCAGGGGAACTGAACTACAGGAGGAAGCACGGCCTCGCCTCCAGCCAAACGTGCACGGGAGTCATAACAAGTGACCCTTGATGAATGTGGAGCAGGCTGCCCCAGGGGAAAACCAGCACAGGGACTTTTCCAGGGCTACACACCTCTAGCCCTGCATCCTCCAATGGCCAGCTCTCCAGCCCCTCTTGCCTGAAACTCTTAACCTCCAAGGTGCCCCGGAAGCTGGGGAAGCAGAAATGCTACTCCACCCACCCTCCACCCCAGATACCTGCTGACAGAATTGGCCACAAGCTTCAGCTGCTCCTCAGCTGTGGCCGTGTGCTGCTGCCTCCGGCGCTGGGCCTCCTGGGCTCGGTTCAGCTCTATCTGCAGGGCCTGGGAAGGATACAGTAAAAAGAGGGGTCCCCTCCCAACTCCGGGGACATCCCTGACTTCCCTCAGCTCCGCCTGTCTCAGACACAGACCTTGGCGCCCATCCGCTCCACCTCCACCTCTGCGGCCTTGTCCTCCAGGGAGCGCTGCAGGATGGCCTGCTCCTGGCTCTGGGCCACAACTCTTTCCTGGAGCTCTGCCACCTGTGGGAGGAGAGGATGCGGGACAGGGCACAGCTGGAGCGGAAAGCTGGAGGGGGGCACTGGGAATGAAGGGGCTGGTGCCAAAGTCTCCGGGAGAACATCATGAAGGGAGATGAGCCTGGGTTCCTGAGAATGGAGTCTGAGTCCAGGTTTCCTTTCAGAAGCATGTTCCATGTGCCCCCCCACCCCTTGAGGAACCACCTGTGACATACCCACAAAGACTCACTGCCACTGCCCATGCCGCCATCCTTGGGCATCGTCACCTCCTCCGAAAAGCCATTCCTGACCATCCTACCTAAAGCCGGCTGACGCCATGGTCTCTTTCCGTCACTTATCTTTTACATTTTTCTTTAAAGCACACATAATTCCTTGACATCATCTAATTGTGTGCTTGCCTGTTGTGGGTCCCTGCTCCAGAATGCAAGCTCTCTGACAGTAGTACTTGTCTCTGTTCAGGGCTATGTTCCCAGCACATGGTAGCCACTCAATAAATCTTTGCTGGACAAGTAGCATCCCTCATGTAAGGAGCCAGGGGTGGGGGCGGGGGGGGGATATAGAGAGAAAGAGAGCGAGAGTCAAGCAACCTGTCCCTTCAGCTGCTCCACACATCCTCTGTGCTCCAGCTCCTGGGCCTTCAGCTGTACCATGAGGGCAAACACTTTGTCGCGCCAGCGCTTCAGCAGGGACTGGCACTTCCTAGTGAATTCAGGCTCCAGGGAATCTGAAGGTTGAACCTGCAGGGTGGAGGAAGGGTGGAAGTGTGGGTTCCTGGCGGGGGCAGAGGAAGGGGGTGGGGTGTCGTTTTGTTTTGTCTGGCCCGACCAAGCAGCAAGAGTCACAGCAAGAAGTGTTCACAGAAAAGAAGATCCCAGGAGGTTCTGGCAGCATGCGAACGCCTCCCACACACAGAGAGCCACCAGGGGCCTACCTTCCTGGCCAGCTCCTCCTCCTGCATGGTAAGGATGTGCATGAGGCTTTGCACACGCACCTGCAGCAGCTCCATTGTGGTGTGCAGGCCATCCCGGTCCTCCTGCAAGTGCTGCATATGGGAGAGGGAGGGCGAGAGCCACCGCCTCTGTAGAACCTCCACACAGGCCCTCATGCAGCAGGCAGCACGCTGCCCCTCGACAGCACTGCCTTCGCTCCTGGGCACTGTGCTCTTCTTCAGGGGGCCACTCCCGTCCCAGGATCTGATCCCTGAGCCCTCCCACCCCACGTCCAGTCCCCACACAGAGGCACCCTGTATTCACTCACTTGCACAGTTTCTAGAAGCTCCTGTCGCTCTGATTCCCAGGTCTGGCTTTGAACCTCAGGAGGGACTTGCTCCCCCACATATCTCCTTAAATTCTCAACCAAGGTCACCTGTGCTTCCAAATCTTCTTGGGTCTTGCTAGGGTTGGGGTCGGAATAAGGCAGCAATCGGTGAGGCACCCTGGAGACCCACCACACCCACCAACCACCAGGTCCCCCTTAAGTCCACCCCACCTTTACCTCAGCTGCTTCTGCAGTAGCTCAGCCTCCTTCTGGGCCACAGCCAGCTCCTTGGCCTCCCCTGCCCTCCTGGTTTCCAGACTATTCAGAGATTTCTCCAAGCCCTCAGCTTTGTTGGTCAAACTAGAAAGAGCCTCCTGATGAGCCTGCGTCAAAGAGGAGAGCTGTGGAGAGAAGAGGGGGCACAGCAGGAGCCAGCTCACTACATCTGGACTTGGCAAATCCGCTCCTGCTCAGGCCCTGTCCCTTCACCCCTACCTTCTGTGACCTTAGACAACAACCCAGCAAATCACCCAACTGCATATGGCAAAATGGAGACAGTCCTCATTGTCGTCCATCTACCTTCCAATCCATCAGCAGTTCCTGCCAGTCTCCCCGCTTCACTTCTGTCTCCACCGCCACTAACCTTAGCAAGCCACCCTCATCTCTGGCTTGTACAACAGCAACACACTCCTGACCAGTCTTTGAAAGCTTTTGGTGGCTTGGAATGCCTGGGTAGCTCAGTCAGTTAAGCAGCTGACTTAAGTTCAAGTCATTATCTCATGGTTCCTGGGTTCGAGCCCTATGTCCAGCTTGGTGCTGAGAGCCTGGAGCCTGCTTCAGATTTTGTCTCCTTTTCTCTGCCTCTCCCCTACTCATGCTCTGTCTGTCTCTCTCTCTCAAAAATAAACATAAAAAACAAAAAAGCCTTCAGCAGCTTATCATGGCACAGACAACAAAACCCATCTTCTGCCCTCAGCCTGTGAAGCCTGACCTATCATGGCCTCTGCCCACTTCTCTGAGCTCAGCTTCTACCGCTCTCCACTGCCCACTCTGCTCCAGCCACAATGCCCTCCCTTCCGCACTAACAAACCAGCTCTTTCCCACAGTGGAGTCTGCCTGAGGCTGGGCTTCCCCCAACTCTTCAGACCTCGGGCGATGTCACCTGCTCAGAAGGCCTCCCTAGGCCCCCTACCACCCGCTCCATCCTACCACCTATTCATCATCTGGAATGATCTTGCTTCCACACAGCTCTCTGCCACACCCTGTTGGAAAGGCAGCTCTAGGAAGGGAGGACTCTGCCCCCTCCAGCCCTATGTCCATACCACGAAGTGATCATTTTGGACTTAAATCACAAAGCTGGTCTTCTTATTTTATTTATTTTTAAGTACACTCTACACTGGACCTAGGGTTTAAAGTCACAACCCCAAGATCAAGAGTCGCATGCTCTACCAAATGAGCCAGCCAGGTGCCCCATAAAACTGGTCTTTTTAGACATAAAATACAAATCTGATCATGTCATTTCCCTATTGAAAACTTTTCAACAGTTGCGCATTGCTCTCAAGGTAAAGTACAAAGTTCTGAACAGGCCCCGAGGCCTCACTGTCCACACACCATCCAGGGCCTCTCTTATCTCCAGCACTCAAGCCCCTCTGGCCTCCTCATATCCCCCATGCTACCAATGTTGCCCAGCCCCCATCACCTCCCCATGTGCCAGCCAACCAGCCAACTCCTATTTAGCACAAATGACAATTTCCTATCATGAAGCATTCTTCATAAATCTAAAAGCCATTTATATTTTTCTTTGAACTATCTCCTTTGTCCATTTTCTGGCTAGATTGCTACCCTTCCCTTGTCAATTTCTAGGCATATGAGGGACATTAGCCTTTTCCTGTGATATGAACTGTATATAATCTTTAATTTTGTCATTTCTAAATTTAATATTACAAAGCCAATGTATCAGTCTTTTAATGGCTCTGGATTTGGATTCATAGGTAGAAAAGCCTTCCCCAATCTGAGGTTATGAAGGAATTCACCCAGGGGCGCCTGGGTGGCTTAGTAGGTAGACCATGTGACTCTTAGTCTTGGGGTTATAAATTCAAGCCCCATGATGGGTGTAGAGAGTATTTAAAAAAATAAAATCTTAAAAAAAAAATGGATGACAATAAATTATGTTTTAAAAAAAATGAGATTCACCCATGGTTTCATTTCTTAGCATGTCTACTGGTTAGGGTGGTCTTCCCTAACCCCCCAGACTATATTAGGGCTCCCTTGTCCTTCTCCTGCATGGCATTTCTCCCAGTTGCAAAGAATGAATTAAGATTGAATTAGGTGTTGAATGTGCATGTCCCCCACTAGGCTGTCAGCCTCACCCACAAGGACTCAGGCTAATTTGCCCTCCCCAGAGTCCCAGCTCCTATCTCAGAGATGGCAAAGAGTAAACACTGAGCAAGGCTTGCTGACTGAATCATCTCCCCTCCCCAGTCCACCTTAAGACCCCTCTCCCACCCTCCTCACCACCCCCACAATGCTCCCACACGAAGTGGTTACCTGGAATGAAGTAGAAAGACAAACTACCTCCTAGTGGAAGGGGAAGGAGGGCTTCAGGTGGTGGAGGTCACCTGAGTCTTGGGGGGAAAAGTGAAATCTGGATAAAGACCAAAACAGCCAAATCCCTCTTTCCAGATCATCTGCTCTCTCGCCCTCACCGAACATCTCATCACTCCACTGCTCACAGGGCCTGATCTGCGAAAACTGCTGTTTGCTGGGAAGCTTTTGCCCCATTCACCATTGTGAAGCTGAACTCTTCTCATCCCCACATTCACCTGCTCTTGGTGCAGCCTCTTAACCTCCTCCAGGTCCCGCTGGCTCCCCTCTTCCAGGTTCTTCCGGACAACCTCAGCCCCAGCCAAGGCAGCACGCAGGCCCTCAGCCTCAGCTCGGCCAGCCTTCTCCGCCCGAGCCAGAGCCTCCAGCTCCATGGCCTGGGCCTCCAGCCTCATCTTCTGCTGCAACGAAGTCTCCCGCAGGACCCGGACCTCCTCCTCAAGTCGCCGCAGCTCTCGCAGCTGCCGAGAGATCAGCTCAGCCTGCTGGCTCAAGGCCTGTGACCCCTCTAGCTCCACAGACCTTCAAAGACAGGTTAGCACAAGTGAGACCTGTCTCTGGTGCTGGGAGGGTGGCCAAGGGGACAAACGGAGACAGAAGAGGGTCCCTCTGCCCTGTGTGTGGAGATGAGGGGGATGAAGTTGGGCCATGGGGATATCTGCACTTCCATCACTGTTGTCATTTATCATGCCCCTACTAAGCAGATTAGGTCCACTATCAGGGCTCACAGGACCTAAAGGCTAGCTGAGATCATGGAATATGACCTCTGTTGAGAGAGCTATGTACAGGCAGATGCATTAAACATCAAATGCACACATCATCAGGCCACACATTTTGAAATGGAGAGGCTGGAAGACACCCAGAGATTTCTGAATTCTGATTTAAGGGCAAGGAAAAGTTTGAGGAAGTTTCAGAGGAAGAGAGGTCATGGCTTCCAGTATCAATAGAGTGAGACCAGGCATTAGTTAAAAGCATTTATTGAGGGGCGCCTGGGTGGCGCAGTCGGTTAAGCGTCCGACTTCAGCCAGGTCACGATCTCGCGGTCGGTGAGTTCGAGCCCCGCGTCAGGCTCTGGGCTGATGGCTCAGAGCCTGGAGCCTGTTTCCGATTCTCTGTCTCCCTCTCTCTCTGACCCTCCCCCATTCATGCTCTGTCTCTCCCTGTCCCAAAAATAAATAAACGTTGAAAAAAAAATTTTTAAAGCATTTATTGAGCGTTAGATATACCATATGAGGAGTTGATAGCACATCGATAAATTACATAGTCTACTGGTATCTTGTAAAGTTTAAACCAGCTTATGTTAACATGGCTCTTGATGCAACTCCTTCACTGAGGCCCAGAACCACAGGATTTTACTTTCAAAATGATGGGGATCGGGGCACCTGAGTGCTTCAGTCGGTTGAGTGTCCGACTGCAGCTCAGGTCATGATCTCATGGTTTGTGGATTCAAGCCCCATGTTGGGCTTTGCACTGACAACGCAGAGTCTGCTTTGGATTTTCTGTCTCCCTCTCTCTCTGCCCCTCTCTAGCTTGCACACACATTCCTCTCTCTCTCTCAAAAATCAATAAACATTAAAAACAAATAAACAAACAAACAAACTGGCAGGGATCTATAGCCTAGAGACATTAAGTGACTGGCCAAAGGACCCTAGTTGGTAGCCAAACTAGCAGCAGTCTCTGTCTCCTGACCCCCACTCCAGTGTTCCTCTTTTGTCATCATGCTCCTTCCTCTTGGACAGGGTCCAAGGTGGACCCACCTGCAATCCCACTCCAGAGCAAAATGGCAGAATGACATTCCAGTACATTTGGGAAAAGACACACATGAAACATCAAGAACAAGAATCAGAATTTTTACAGACATAACATCGACAAATAGCATGTCCGGCTCTAATGGCAAGCACTCCATCAGAATAAATGCATACTACCATAGTACAGTCTATCTATACTCCTACTTTGCACTTCTTTGTCTTGCCTCATATTATGCTCATTACCTACCGTCGGTTGTTGGTCAATCTACCTCTTCCCTTAGGATTTTTAGTTCATTGATATCAGTATCTCATTCATTTTTGCTATCCCCATCCAGCACATTGCGTTGTTATTTATGCATTATAAGCTCCAGTAACTGCTTATACAAAAATGCACAAATTATGGAACTAAGGGCTGCAACAGGGTAAGGAATCTATTTCAGTGAAGAAGAGTCAGCAGAGGGGCGCCTGGGTGGCTTAGGTGGTTGAACATCCAACTTTGGCTCAGGTTCATGAGCTGGAGCCCCACGTTGGGCTCTGTGCTGACCTCTCAGAGCCTGGAGCCTGCTTCGGATTCTGTCTCCCTCTCTCTCTGCCCCTCCCCCGCTTGTGCTCTCTCTCTCTCTCTCTCTCTCTCTCAAAACATTAAAAAAAAAAAAAAAAAAGGCGGCTCACTGGCAAGAAAACCCAAGGAAAGAGCAACAATGAATCCCTACCTGCCTCTCCGCCCTGGCTCCTGCACATTGCCAGAAACATCCTGTTCCCACATTATCATTTGAGGTCTCTGGTCTGGCCGCCTCTCTGAGACATCTTGATGGGCTGGGGGTTGGGCCAGGGGAATGTCTGAGACCCAGGTGGGAGCCATTCTTGATAGAGTTGGAAGGGGACGAGCTTGGAAGTGGGATGGGGGAATCAGCCCAGTGGAACCTGAGGAATCACATACAATGACAAAAATGGTCAGTTTCCGAGGGAGAGACAATCATCAGTCCCCTTGCCTGGTCCCACTGACCTGAAGGTCGAAACATCTCCACATCACTTGAAGTCTCTAGATTCTGTGTCCAGTCATCTATGTTTTCCTGGACAACAGTAGAAACAAGGACACCCCAGATCAATTTTCAGGCCACCTTCCAAAGAGAAAGCCCTACAATAACAAAATCATAATCCTTTAGTAACTTCCCAAGTAGGAAATACCCAAAGATCACTTGCTTGACCCAACCTGGCTCCTGATAGAACTATGGCAATAACCATCAGGTAGAGGGAATTAACTGAGACAGGTTGAGAAAGAGCTCTTAGTCTTTACTCATACTCTTAGAATTCTGGGCAGAGCCTTTACCCTCCTCCTTAAGTTCCTACAGTCTCTGCTGTTCCTGGTCGGAGGTGAGGAAGGAGGTATGCAGTGCTGGGGCTGTGAGCCCAATCTCCAGAGTTCTCTCCATGGCTCAGCAAGGCCTTCAGGAAGCCCATCCAGACACCACCAAGCCATGACGCCCGGTCCTTCCCTATTACAGCACTGGCCCAAGGCCTGGCCCCAGATGAATGTGACCACGTGTAGGGCAGGACACTCTCCAGGTCCCCTGGGAATCCAGACAGCCTAGATCCCTTGGCAGAAAAACCAGCTTCCTGACATCTCACCCAAACCCTTCTATCAACGTTCCTTAGTTTCTCTCTACTATGCCCTTTGCAGCCATTCCTGCCGCCTACCCTCCTCTTTCCAAAGTCCTAGAGCACAAGAGAGGTCTCTTCAAGGTCTCTCCACCCTCCCACCAGAATTCACCTATTTTCTCCCAATCTGGGATTCCTATCACCCTCGCTACAGCCTAATCGGATTTTTTCCTGAAGGAATTATTCTGATCCCTTACTCCCCCCTCATCTCCCAATTGCTTCCCTGCACTCTAGCAGGTTCTCAGTTCTCGCTCCACCCCATCTCCCCCCGCCCCCCCCCCCCCCCCCGCCTCTCCTACAGATACCCGAGTCTACCCTCCTGGACCCTGAACTCTAAGGCCATTCGGGCCACCTCATCTGTTCCTTTACCTGGTCCCTGTACCCCTCGTCCCCTGTAGACCCCTGAACCCACCCCCGTACCCCCTCTCGACCCCCCTCCCGCCCCCAACTGACACTTCCGAACGTCCCTTACCCAGCGCAAGAGCCTCCTCTGCCCTTTAGCCACACCCCCTGCACCTCGCTCCTGGGCGCGGCCTCCGCCTCTGACTGCGCCTGCGCAAAGCGGGATGCTTGGCGGGCCGCTCTAAAATCCGGTTTCACCCAGGAAGGAGGAGAGAAAGAGATGCGCGCAGGCGCAGTACTGTCTAAAGCCGGACACAATTAAAGCGTTGGGGGATGTCTCCGCGCCCTGACGGCTCCTCCCAACTCCGGGAACCCGGGAAAATTTGTGAACTAATCAGAAAAAGCGGAAGGCGGGAGATCAGGGACACTCCCAGCACGCCGCCCAATGGAGGGGAAGAGGACAAATGAGCTGGCCAATCAGGAGTGGCACGGGGGGCGGGTTCGCTCGGCGCGAAGTTCAGACCCGGGAATTCCGAAGGCTAGGCGGGTGCTGCCCGCGCGCGAAGACCGCGCCCCTCTCGACCCCGGCTTCCTCGCTGTCAAACAGCGGCGGTAGCGCCAGCTCCGGGCCCGAGCCGGAGGGGTTCGGGGTCGCCGCACAGTCTGGCACTGCCTGGAGAGGAGACTACTTGGAGACTGCACCGCGGTAGATCGGAAACTGGGCTGGGCAGGGGAGGGAAAAGGCTGGATTTGCCTTGCATGATCTCGGGGAGCTCTTTCCCCTGTTTTTATCCCAGCCGGAGAAGCTGGGAAGCCTCCAGGGTTTAGATCTGCTTTGTTAGAGAACGTAGGGACCCTTTTCACTGCCTTTTGGGGGACGACAGTGGACTCACTTCCCACTGGGGTTCAAGATAACCAGGTAGAGCGAGGATTGGCCTGAAGAGCGAGGTGCGGGCGAACAGAAGGGTTACTCTCTTTGGATAAGTCTGACAAGAAAAAGCTTCCTTTCTCCAAAGAACACTGAGGTGACAAGTTAGTATTGTACAGAAGCAGGAATCCCTATACACACATCTACAGTTTGCATTTTTCTGGAAGTTGCCTAATGTATTGTTGCCTTGCACAGATTGAGTCTCCCCGAATATTCTGTGGCCTGAAGATCCGGTTCAACTAAAGTGCCATAGGACGTGTTCGTTTTTGCGTTGCACTGGGACCTTCCCTGAAATTTTCAGTTGCAAAACTGCTTGCCAGACAATTTTGTTTGCATCGCATGCCTAGGCTTCTTGCACTCTGAATTTGCACTATGCCGGTCTGGGTTCTCTTCTGAGTTTTGCCACAGACCCCTGGTGAAAACTCAGGCCTGTGCTCAGAGTTGCACAAAGCACAGCTCAAATTTGCATCAAACAGAAAGTAAGCCATCAGCCCAGAACTTAGGCCACCGTGCATGGCTCAGGAGTGGGAAAGGTGATGGACTCCTGAAGTGGAAGAGGTGGTGCAGGTGGGGGCACCGCCCATGCTGCCCTGCTTCCAGCTGCTGCGCATAGGGGGCGGCAGGGGTGGTGATCTCTACACCTTCCACCCCCCTAGCGGGGCTGGCTGCACCTATCGCTTGGGTTGTAGGGCCGATCTGTGTGATGTGGCCCTGCAGCCCCAGCAGGAGCCTGGCCTCATCTCTGGAGTCCATGCGGAGCTGCATGCAGAGCGCCGGGGTGATGATTGGAAGGTCAGCCTGGAAGACCACAGCAGCCAAGGTGAGCAGTGAGCGGGCAGTCTTGCTCCTGGGCAGTTGCAGTTCTGGGCTGGAATGATTAAGGGGCTCCACAGTGACCCTGCCTGCCTCCCAAACTCCCTATCAGGTTGGATGGACAGTTGTAGTCCAGACCTGTGTCTTCCCACTAAAGGTGTGCAATGTCAGAATCTCTCTGCAGTGTTGGCCCTCGATGGTCCCTGCCTAGCTGGAACCATCCAAACAGGGGCTGGATAGATCCAGGGCCTGGGCCATCATTAGGGAAGTATCACAGTGGGAATGTTCTGGGACCATTGGGGGCCAAGCTCAGACTTGACTCAGTTTCTAAATTGGCTGAGACACCTTGTTCTTGTCTTAAGGCAGTTATGATATGTTGAATTATGTTTTAGTGAGCAAAGCATATGTCTTACTCCCTGACTTGCAGGCAATTGTATGCAGTCAGCCTCAAGAGGCCTGGGTTTTGCCACTGTCCCCTGGTGAAAACTCAGGCCTGTCACTTTACCTCTCTGGGTCTCAGTTTCCTCGTAGGTAAAATGTAAGGCTTTGTAAGTAAGGTCTGTTGTAGGAGTGTTGCGGAGATTAGATAACTGTAGTAGCCAACATTTACTTAGTGCTTACTGTATGAGCCAGGTACTATTCAGGTGCATTAAATATAGGTGAGCACTAATATCATCCCCATTTTACAGACAAGGAAAATGAGGCATAAAGAGGTTAACTTGTCCAGGTAACATAGCTGGGAAGGGTGGAGCCAAGATCTCAACCCAGATAGTCTGAGGTATGCCAATAACTATTTTTGTGTTGGAGCTGGGGTGACAGTATGTCTGAGAATGGGACTCCAGTGGGACCTCAGCAGAGTGAAGGAAGGAGTTCCATTTCCTCCATGTGCTCTGCGAGAGGGCATAAGTAAAATAATCTTGTCCTCCACTCACAAGGAGCTTAATATCTGATGTCACCTGCTGAGGGACTTCAAATGTGAGAATTTGATGACAGATGTCATGTTCTCCCTCATGTTCCCCAAAAAACCAAAGGAGGCCAGATTTCTCCAGTCCTGACTCTGGTCATTTCTGTTTTTGTCATTCTCTGTATCTGTCTGGTGCCCTCCATCAACAGGGACTTTGGTCAATAATATCCGACTCCCAAGGGGTCACAGACTGGAGTTGAGTGATGGGGACCTTGTGACCTTTGGCCCTGAAGGGTCCCCAGGAACCAGCCCTTCGGAGTTCTACTTCATGTTTCAGCAAGTCCGAGTCAAACCTCAAGATTTTGCAGCCATTACCATCCCGCGGTCTAGTGGCGAAGAGGGAACCAGAGCTTGTTTCCGGCCTATGCTGCCCCCACAGGGGGCCCCACAGCGCCCTCTCAGCACCCTTTCCCCTGCCCCAAAAGCCACACTGATACTCAATTCCATCGGCAGCCTTAGCAAGCTCAGGCCCCAGCCCCTCACCTTCTCCCGGACTGGGGGTGGGCAACAGAACGTGCCTGTTCCCACTCCCCCTAGAGAGGTGGGGGCCACCCCTTCTGCCCCACCCCCAAGAAATCGGAGGAAATCGGCTCATCGAGTGTTGGCAGAGTTGGATGATGAGGGAGAGATGCCCGAGGGCTCCCCATCGGTCTTTATAGAGCCCAGGAAGAAGCTCTGTGTCGAGACACCCCCACGGACACCTGGTGGGTAAGTGGAGAGATCTTTCTCAATTTGTAAACTCCCTTTAGTTCCTTTTTAGACCCCCAGGCTGGGAGGTGGCCCTCTGCTCTGGGCATAGGATTGGGGATGGGGATGGGAGGTGAACAGAGATGAGACAGATGTTGAACAGCAGGACCTGAGTCAGCTCTACTATTCAAGTTCACTGTTAGTGTAAATTCATTGTGATCATCCAGGCGCAAGTTCTAGGCTTCTACAGGTTTCCAGTGACCCTGGCTTTTGTGTCACTTTGTTCAGAAATCGACGTGGACGTCCTCGGAAGCACCCAGTGGACATGCCCAGGGCTCCCCCAGCAGTTGGGGGTGGAGAGCCCTGTGCAGCCCCTTGTTGCTGCCTGCCTGAAGAAGAAACAGTTGCCTGGGTTCAGTGTGATGGTTGTGATGTCTGGTTCCATGTGGCCTGTGTTGGCTGCAGCATCCAGGCTGCTAGGGAGGCTGACTTCCGGTGCCCAGAGTGCCGTGTAGGCATCCAGACCTAAGGCCCACCAACAAGGCACCAAGAGGACAGAGAGCTGGTACCTCCAGGCCTTGGGTGGACACAGTGGGGCACCAATGGGTCTTAAAAAAATGTCCCCTTCTTTCCTTGCCTCCCCAGGAGGGAATAGCTATAGGGGAAGTGCCCATTGCTATGGATATGGAGTCAAGGCCTGAAGCCGGCCCTCATGGCCAAGGGGACAGAAGAGATGGTTTCCTGCCAAAGATCTTTGTTGCCTCCGGGAAGTTGCCAGCAAGCTGGAAATTCCGTTACAAGCTATAGGTTCTTGTTGTCATAGGCACTAGAATGTCTGTGGTCAGAGTACCCATCAATTGCAGATGCCATGCCTGAGCAGATAAAAGCCTCAGACTTGGAATGAGTGAATGCTTAATATTTTGGGATGGCATTATAAGGCATTCTGGGAAAACCTAGGGCACAGCCCCAAAACTTTTACATTGTGGGTAAACCATTGCCACTGACCATGATCATTACCTGGCTTTTCAGAGCTTTGCTTCTATTTCCAAATAAAGAATTAGCTTCATTCACTCTTAGACACCTATTCTTTTTGCAGGTCTGATACTCCTTGCTTTCCAGTTCTTGAGAATGATATGGTCTGAAAAACTAATTCAGGCTCTTAGAAGAGAGATGAGTAGATAAAGCAGAGAAATATGAACCTGCTCACTTGATATGGAATGGGCTAGAGGTGGGAGACTAGAAAAAAGGTAATTAAGGTTTTTAGATTAAAGGAAAACAGATCCACTGCCATTAAAATAAGGTGGATGGTTTGGTCAAGTTCATGATGGCAGAACCTTTACAAGTTTCACAAGTATGACCATGGAAAAGAGAAAACCTGGTACACCTTGAGTGTATGCTGACCTGATCCAGTGTAGATCAGCTTAACCCACGTATAGTATAATAAACAGATTCCCTTTCACGAGCCTTACACCAAGCCAAGATACTGTCAAAATGGGGTTTCTGTAGCTCTTATTAGGAAAGTCCCATCTTGACCTATTGCAATCTTTTATGTCCATTCCTTTCTATCCCTTAGATTTACCAACCCAAGGTTTATTTTTTTTTTAATTTTTTTTTTGTTTTAACATGAAGGAAACCGCTCCAAGCAAGGGCCCCAATTACCCCAATTAAGTAATGGCAGAGCCAGGACAAAAACATGGGGATTTGGGGAGTCACTCATGGACAAAGTAGGCCAAAATCTTAAGTGGAAACCAAATGGACTTTGGTATCAACAAAGCACATGAGTGAGTTTCTACCTGGGGCAATATACAGAAAGAAAATATTTAAAGATAATTCCTTGGTGTAACGCCACTAAGGATACTTCCAGAGTAGAAAGTGGGGAAAGCAAAAAAGCGAAAAAAAAAAAAAAAAAAGTCAGCTCCTAATAGGGAATGGGCTATAAAAATAAGGTATTCCACTCAAATTTCCCCAGGACTCCAAGTCACAGGCTCTGAAGAACTAGTTCATACCTATAGGGACTTTCTACAAATAAATGGATTCCAGTACTGGCTTTCCCACGGATATTGTGTGACTGAGCAGTTTAAATGGAACCTTGGTTTCAGGGTCATTGGGGTCGGAGAGCTAATACCTAACTATTGGGTATCCCCAGCTCCTCTTCTAATCAAAGGAGGACAAACCAAAGACAAAAGTATCCACCTACTGTGTCCCAGGCTTCTTTATTTAAGAAAGTGATGAGTGATGTGGGGATTAAAAACAAGAGCATCCTTGAACTTCACCTTCCCTCCAACCAGTACCCCCCCCAAACTCCCTGCCCCCACACCCTTTGTGTTCCCAAATCCTTTCTTAGTGAAATGAAGAACTTAATCCCAAAGCCCTGGTACAAACCCCAGGTTCTCTTTCCCTAGCTCTCCCCCTTCCTCTGGACCCCATTCCTGGGAAAGGTTGGCACCTCAGTTTGAATGCATGGGAGAGCCCAGAGTGGTAACAGACACAGAGGGAAAGGCTTCACCCTCAGGGAAAGGGACTGAGGAGTACAGTGTAGTGAAGTGAGGGCTTCCATAGCCTGGGGTACCAAAATGGGGCCCTGGTGCCAGAGGAAAGGATACTGGTGCCCCTGAGAAAGGGGACCCAGCAGCCTCAAAATCCTCTCGTTGCGAATAGTCACTGCTTGATCGTTTGCCCTTCTGGCGACGATTGCAGAACCACACTCGGACCACCTGGGATGAAAGATACAAGGTAGAGTGACAATCAATCATGAACTCCAGGAGGTGGGGCTAGCTTTGCTTAGTCATTTGGCGCAAAGCCAACAGATCTAGAGTGGTTTGAAGACAAGAACCAGAGCCAGGGAAAGGGAGGTGGTGACTGGGGAGGAGATGGAGCACATAAGGACTGGGCACTCACATCCTTCTCCAGCCCAAGCTGCTGGGCAATGTGGCTGATCTGCTGCAGGGTGGGTTTCGGGCACTGCAGGAACATGTTCTCCAGGTTGCCTCTCACTCGGTTCTCGATACTTGTTCGCTTTCTCTTTCGGGCCTGCACAAGTGTCTCTGCTTTGCATATCTGGTGAGGTGGAGAGAGAGTGACAAAGGAGGAAGATGGAATGGCAGACTTTGAGCCTGCAGAGCACGAGGAAGTCAGTGACTCAAGAGCAAATTGCTAAGGGGGCAGTGCCTGGACGGGTCACCTGTAGCAGATGGTATGGAGAGAATCCTGGAAGGGTGGGTTTAGACGGATGACTCTGGACCTCCTTCCAGAACTGAGGAATTCCACTCCATCCCACTGAGGACCATTGCCCCAGGAAGGAGAGCTGGAAGCCATGGATGGAAGCATTGAAAACCAGGATAAGGCTCAGCAGACCCCTGAGCATCCCTGCCCCCCTCACCTCCTGCAGATTTTCGTTGTTGTCAGCTTCCTCCACCCACTTCTGCAGCAGGGGTCGCAGCTTACACATGTTCTTGAAACTGAGCTGCAAAGCCTCAAAACGGCAGATGGTTGTTTGGCTGAACACCTTCCCTGGGGAAGCCAGTGGAAAGAGAAGCAAGGTGAGGCAGAAGGCAGTACCTGTGTGACCCCAAGACCCAGGGCCTCCCCACCTTTTCCTGCCTTCCCGAGATCCCACACCAGGGTCACACTTCTTCCCAGAGGAAATTCAAGGTCCAGGTACTTTTTCCCCCTTCCTCTCTACCCTCTTCATGTGTGGGGATAGAGTCCGCTCCTGAAATACCCTTCCTTTGCTTCCCTGGTAGGAAGAAAAGCCCCAAGTTCAGGCATGTTCTTCCAGGGGAGATGTGGTCCCTGTGTTCTGTGTCAGGACAGGCTGAGGGAGACCCACCAAAGAGAACCCCCAGGGTGAGCCCCACATCGGCCTGAGTATATCCCAGGGTGATCCTCTTCTGCTTCAGGAGTTTGGCAAATTGTTCCAGGTCTTTCTGCAGAGCTTTGATGTCCTGGGACTGCATTCATAAAGGAAGAGGACATGTAAGAACATAAACACACCAGTTGTCGATCCCCCTTCCCACCTGGGCCCCAAGAACCTGGCTATAGCCCCAAGGAATGGTCTGTGGGAGTATCTGCATCCAGACTGCCCACCAAATATCTAGAAGTAGCCTATCTACGAACATCATTCACCCCAGAAGGTAACACATCGGGTAGATGCAGAGCACCATTCCTGCATAGATGGAAAGGCAGGCCCTGGCCTCCATGAGAATGAATACCTGTCAGGTTATATGAAGGGAGCTGCTGCCTCTTAGCTCATTTCATTCCCACAAAAGCTTTTTGACCCAATTATTATGCCAGTTTGAGGCAGTTGAGACTGGAAAAGTAAAGGGCACATGTCTCTAATTCTCAATATGCTCTCCCCCAGCCTCCTCCCAGAGTATGACATGCCATGCACCTACACACACACACTACAGAAAAGGTGTCAAAAAAGGTATGAATTAAGTGATGGGTAGACTTGGTGCTCATTTTTAAAAATCTGATTATTCCTTATTTTTACTGTATCTTTTTGTGACATACAGGGATTCTCATTGATTAATTCAATAGATTTACTGCACACTTTCTATTAACCAAAGGCTACCCAAACTAGACAAAAAGCCTCAGGGGGCTTCCATTGTAACATGGATACACAAATAAGTATCCAGCATGTTACTATGGTAGAAGCACCATGGAAAAAATGCAGCAGGGTGAAGGATTAGAGTACAGCAGGGTGGGAGACTATGAGGATGGTGACAATTTTAAATAAGAGAAACTGATGCTTGAGCAAAGGGAAAGATCCCAGTGGAAAGGCCCTGCAGTGGCAAGGCCTGTGTGGCTGGAGCAGGGTGAAAGATGCAAGAAAGAGAAGAGGGGAGGAGTTCACAAAGTGAAAGGGATGAGCAAGGCAGATCTTGTGGATGCTGCAGTCAGCGAGTGAAACGGAGAGCTGCTGAATGGATTTGTAGAGTAAAATATCTGATTTTAAAATGTTCACTTCAGGGGCGCCTGGGTGGCTCAGTCGGTTGAGCGTCTGACTTCGGCTCAGGTCATGATCTCACGGTCCGTGAGTTCGAGCCCCGCGTTGGGCTCTGTACTCACAGCTCAGAGCCTGGAGCCTGCTTCAGATTCTGTGTCTCCCTCTCTCTCTGACCCTCCCCCATTCATGCTCTGTCTCTGTCTCAAAAATAAATAAACATTAAAAAAAATGAAAAAAAAAATAAAATGTTCACTTCAGGAGTGCCTGGGTGGCTCAATCTGTTTAGCGTCAGATTCTTTAGTTTGGCTCAGGTCATGATCTCACAGTTGGTGGACTGAGCACCTCATCGGGCTCTGCATGGACAGTGTGGAGCCTGCTTGGGATTCTCTCTTCCTTTCTCCCTGCTCCTCCCCTGGTCATGCACGCACACTCTCTCTTTCTCTCAAAGAAATATTTAAAAAAATAAACAAAAAAATTTTTACTCCAGAGGCACCCGGGTGGCTCAGTCAATTAAGCATCTGACTCTTGGTTTTGACTCAGTTTGTGATCCCAGGATTCATGAGATCTTCGCTGACAGCACGGAGCCTGCTTGGGATTCTCTCTGAACCACCACCCCTGCCCCACCCCTGTGGTCATAGTCTCTCTCTCAAAATATATAAATAAAACTTAAAGGAAATAAAACAGATAAGATGCTCACTTCAGTTGACATGTTGACAACATACTAAGGAGGAAATGAGGGTATGACTTGTAACAACTGCAGTAACCCCCACATAGATGGTGGTGGCTGGGACCAGGGGATAGTGATTGCTTCAGGGTGTTATTTCCAAGGTGAAGATAGCTGTGCTTCGAAAAGATGGGATGTAGAATGTGAAAGGAATGAGGATGACCGGTTGGGGCCTTGAGCTACTGGGTGATGGATGGGGTGAAGCATTTCATGGAGCCATCCCAGCAGGAGACATAAAATGTGGTAGTCCTCTCCACAGGCATTTGAGCTTGAGAGTGGATGAGAGGAAGGAAAGGTAGATAGAGCAGAGGGTGATGGACTGAGCCCTGGGGCACTCCAATGAAGGCAAGTGGCCAAGAGGGCCAGAAGAGCAGCTAAACCTTTGTGCAGTCCTAGAAACTTTGAGGGAAGCATTCCAAGGCTGATCACATCATATTCAAATAGGCTAACTTCCATTCCCAACTTCTGCTCAGTCCCTGCTTCAGACCTATAAATGTTCTCAGCTTCCCATAATGGCTTTTCCAAATCCTACTTTGAGGATTGAAATAAAGTAACCCCAGTTCAGACCTTAGCTTCATCATTTAGTAGTTAAGACCCGTGAAATAGGCTAATAATACCTCCCTGGGAGATTTTGTGGTGGTTTAATGAGATAATGATGTAGAAACTGAGCACAGAGCCAGGCACTTAGGAAATGGACCACAATTGGCAGCCATTATTATTCAAGGCTCAGCAGTCACCTCCTACAAAGTCTAGGGCCACTCGGTCGGCTGACCCGCTCACACCTCCTTTGGTGAGGTCTAAAGGCTTAGTACTTGATCTCTAATTGCTTACACTTGTCTCTTGGGAGGACTGGAAGATACATCCTTACTAGTCCTTAGCAGGGCTGGACCCAGAAGTCTTTCAATCCCTCAGCAGACCCTACATTTGGGCGATGGCCTGGAGGACCTCTTCCATCAAGGGGGTGCCAGGGTGTGCACTTTGCATAATGGTGACTCACTGGCCCCGAGGCAGAGGTCAAGGGAAGACAAGCCCTAAACTTGACGGGAGGTAAACCCAACCCCACACGTCCACACACACAGCACAAACAGGAGCTTCTATCAGAAATCAGTCACACCCTAGACTTTCAGGAACAATAACCCTGGATAAGCACTGTTTTTGCCCTCAGGCCACACTTAACCCTAAGGCCAAGATCCTGAGTCTCGTAAGGATCAAATTTTCAAGAAGGGCTAAGGGTGGGAGAAGGGACTCAAACCCCAAGCTGGGCCTAGTGCTGGGCTGGTAATAAATGAGTGATCGGACCCTGGTCAGGCCAGGCCTAGGATGTGGAAAGGTGCTACTTTGACAAGGGCCGGGCGGGAAGCGGGAAGCAAGGCCAGCCTGGGGCAGCTTCCGACTCCCTGGGGCTGCCCTGCCCTCACCTGCCCCTTCTCTCTGAATTCTGGCTTCTGGTTCCCACCGTGCCCTTGCTCTCAGGCCACACAGCCCTCTTTGCCTGGGGCATTGCCTCTGCCTGCTGCCCTCTTGGGTTCCAGGCCTAGGCAGCCACCACCCCCTCCTTGGCCGCCCCCTGCCAGCCCAGCCACCCCCTCTGGCCCTGTTTCAGCTCACTCGCCTCCTCGGTGTTTTGCTCCAGCTTCTCCTTGTCCGGCTTCACAGCCCCAGGTGGGGCAGCGCAGGGCTCAGGGGAGGCCCCCTCGGAGTTGCTCTCCACCCCGGCTCCCCTTTCGCCCTCTGGCTGAGAGGTCTCCAGGCCGCCTTGGGGCACCAGCCCCACTCCAACCTGAGGCCCACAGTACGTCATCCCCCCGCAGAACTCATACGGCGGGGGGCACGGGGGAATCCCCCACACCTCAGCGCCCGGCCCAACCCCGGGCCCGATTCCTGACCCGCCGGGAGGGCCTTGGAAGCTCAGCCAGGTCCGAGGGTCAACCCAGCCGGGCTCCGGCCCTCCCGGCGCATCGCCTCCACCGCCTGGCGGGGGCGAGAAGGCCAAGTCGGAAGCCAGGTGTCCCGCCATGGGGAACGGAGGCGCCCCAAGCCGGGGGCCTGGAAAAATGAGGGCTCTCCGAGGCACTGCTCAACACCTCTCTCCCTCCCCAATCCCACCCACTAGCCTTGACCTCTGGCCCCGCCCCCTGGATGGGTGGAGGTGAGGGCGGTGGGGGTGGGAGAAACTGAGGCGAAGGGTGTTTGCCTGATGGTGGCGGTGGTCTGTGGCGGGGGTAGGAAAGCCAGGGAGCTCCAGCTAGGCGCCTCTCAAGGCCCCAGACCCTTGATGCAGGCCCCTCATTCGGACCTTCACTTCCAACCCGCAACAGGCTGCCTGCCCCCTCTGGGGCTCTGCACACCTCAGAACTGTCTGGGTGACTTGGATACTTCCTCTCGGTTCTTCAGGAGCCCAGGTGCTTGACCCCTCTTCAGAGACACTGACGCCATCTCCTCCCTGGTGCACAGCCATCCTCTCAGCTCCTCAAACATTTTTGAGTGTGTATGTGCCTAGGACTGCCGTAACTACCCCTCCATTCCTTAATAGCCACCCCCTGCAGTCCTCCCTCTTGCCCAATTCCCCCAGGGGGAATTGACATCCCCATCCGGATTACTGGCCAGGTTCAGTCACTCCAAAGCCACAGATGCCCTGTACCTATCTGCCAAGCCTGCTGAATTTCACCCCATCTCCAACGGCAGACTGACAGACAAGGCCTCCCTTCCAGAGCCCCCTTACCTACTAGACCCAGGGATTGACCCCCTACTTCCCTTTCTAAGGGCCGGACTCTGGACTGACTGGGCCCACGTTCTCTAACCTTTGTCCAGACGGAGGGATCAGACACATACACCCCAGAGGCCCCCCACTGTGGGGCCCCACATCAGCCTCCTTGGCACCCCCCCCCATCAGAGACCCGAATATCTGGCCCCATTGTTGGCTGTTCTTCCTCCTCCCCCTCCCCAGCCCAGGCCTCCAGCCCCAGGCCTTGGGTGGGGAAAGCCAAAGGAGAGAGCTGGGGAGAAAAAAATATCCGACTTCAGGTTCAAAGAAGCTTGGAAGGGACTGGGGGAAGGGGGCAGGACAATGGCCTTGGCTGGACAATCCCAGTCCCCAGAGGGGGCAGCTCTAACCCTAAACAAGTGCTCAACCCTTGAATGGGCCTGGATGGCTCCCCTGGGGACAGCTTCCTGCTCCCCAACCCCCAGCCCCAATCCCCCACACAGAATCCCCCTCAGAGCAGCTAAAAAGAACTCCAGCAACACCATCCCCCTGCAATCCCCTCAAAGCCTGAGCCTCAGACAGGACCCCCCGCTGGGACCTAGGTATCCTGCTCCCCTTCCTCTGGAGGACTCAGGCGTCCAGCCTTGTCATCTACCCCTCCCCCAGACCCCCAGGCCAAGGGATCCGCTTTGTTTAGTGGGGCTGGTGGAAAGATGCTGAAGAGGTGGAAAGCGATTTGGGGAGGGGGTACAGGAAGCCAGCCCTAAGCTCTCCCCCCAGGGTCTATTTTTCTGGACTTCCCTGACTGTCCTCAGGGCTCACACTGCTGGCCTAGTGCTTGATTCTGTTTGCAAAAGAATAACCCTCAAGGATCCTCAAACTTGCCCTAAGTGGAGGCACTCGGGTAAATTGGGGGACTGGATCAGAGTTATCCGCAGCTTGTAAGGTCGGAATCCTGAGCCTAGGGACACTGACACTGACCCCTGCCAACTTTAAGGCATCTCTTCAGCTCGCCCCTGTCTGTGGTTGTTTGCTGGGGTCAGTGGCTCAGTGTCTGCCTTCTGAGGGGCTGGGTGTCCTAGTGGGGGCCCTTCTACCTGTAGCCAGCTGTCTTTACCTTGGTATCAGTGAGTTTTTTGTGCCTGTTTTCTTTTTTTCCCCACTGAGTCTATATAACACAACCCTGTTCATGTGCCCATCTATATGTACATTTTGTACAACTAACTGTGTGCATGCATTTCAACACTTCCCATAGGTCTGTTAGCAGGTCTACAGGGCAGCAGGGCAGTGGAGCCGGAACTGTATTCACCTCTAAGCCACTAACTACCCAAAAGGCAGATAGATTAAGAGGCCTGATGGGGGTGGAGAGACGTGCTTTAGAACAGAAGGGGGCCCCTCCCCAGCCATCTCCCCCACCCCCAGGACAGAGCCATCACAGCACCTTTGTCATGCATCTATCTGCTGTCTGCCAAGAAGACAGCCTCCTTGAGGAGGGGGAGGGGCAGTCCTGAGACTTGGCTGAAATCCCCAACACCAGTGCTTCTCAGCTCACCACTCTCTAGAAACCTCCCTCCCCATGCGAGTTCAGAGAGTCCCTGCTGCCCATCTTCGCAGCGACTCCTCAAACACTTCCCAATTTTCCCACTCAACACCACCCTCTTGTTTTTTAGATTACAAATTGTAGCTGCTCTAGGTGGTGTCTCTGGCCTGGGCAAGAGACTCATTCCAGAGAGAGAACCAGAAGAGGAGCGGGTGCTGGGATCCCTGTTGGCCTGTGTGGTACCTCTGCTGCAGGTCAGCCCTGTGCTTGCCTGGAGTCTGAGTCAGAACCTTAATGGCAAGTTAAGTTTGTCTGGAGTCCTAGCCAGCCCCTCCTGGGGTTCTCAGGGCTGACCCAGGCTGAGACATGTTGCCCTCCCCTTCTCCACCCTCCTGTTCATCCTGAAGGGTAGGGGGCTGCCCTTCTGCCAGCCAGCGTCTGTAGGGCAGCCCAGGGTTGTTGACCTAGAGGAGACAGGAAGCGAGGTTGAGTCATCAGACCAGGCTTGACTTTCCTGGATATTAGAGAGTCACTAAAATACTTCAAGTCCCAAAAATCAGTTCAGGACTAGGCTCACAAACTCTCCACATACACCTTTATTATAGTGCAATGTCAAGAAGAGAAAATGTCTGCACAGAGAAAAAGACAAGTATCTGGTTTCAGGGCACCACCTGGAGACTCAGGAAGGGCAGTTGAGGTCCAGCACTCCTCAGGCGTGGCTGGCTGTGTAGCTGCAAAGAGGTGTCAGCCTAACCATCCCCTTGCTGGGGCATGGGGGTGCTGTTTGGGAAAAACAGCTGAAAGGCTCAGATGGAGACCAATGGAGACTTGCTCTACACCAGCATGGCAAACCACTTATTTTGATATCAGGGTTCTGTCAATCTGTAGGCAGAAGAAAGCAAGGAGGCCTGGGGAGAGAAGGGTTCAGGCTTTGCCCACTCTGAGAGATTATCTCCCTAATCTCAATGTATACATATTCCACTCCTGGCTGTAAACCACCACCTGCCCTTCTCACAGTGATCCTCCAATCTCTCCCCAGGTGTGCAAACTGATGTCTTCTTTTCCCCAGTCCAACACTTACCTCAAATAGAGGAGCCTGTTTGCTGGTTGTAGTCTGTGGGAAAAGTGGGAGGGGTGGGAGCCTGGGAGAAGTAGTCAGGAGTAAACTACATGTCTGTAGAGCGGGGTTCTTGGCCCTGGCTCTGACTTCCCAGCCAGTGGCACCTCCTCCATCCATGCCTCAGTTTCCTCACCTAATAAAGAGGAATTGGATTAAATGAACTCTACGTGTCCTTCCAGCCAGAACATAAAATTGCTGCCCCACTCCCATACACCCTCCTATCCATCTTTATCACTTCTTTGCCATGGGAATATAGATTTGTCTCTGTGCACTTGTGAAGAGAAATTGGGGTTGGAGGAGTAGGAGAGGAGGAACTCAGTGAGTTGCCAGCTGGCAACTGGCCTTTCTGCACCCCATCTCCCACCTCCAAGCAGCCTTCCTGGGAGATCTGGCAGGTATTCCCATCAAGTCTGATCAAGTTATGTAGGAGGATTTTGACAGGCCAATTTGGACTTGGTTTTCAGTGCTTGGGAGGTTACAAGAAACATGCTTCAGGAGGCAAAACTTCTCATGGAAAACAGAGCTGTGTGTGTGTGTGTGTGTGTGTGTGCACGCACGCGCACGCTCGTGTGTATACTAGGAAGGAGACACCCAAGCCCAAAGCTAGAAAGGAAACAAAAATCCTAACCTACTCCCTTCTCTTTTCATATACCTTCAGTTGCTCTCTTTAAATCCCTGCCTCAGCCTCCCAGTGAGAGGGATGTCAAAACATCCTTATGGTCACTCCCGGCTCTAATACTCTGAGCATACCTGCTACCCTTCTTCCACTTCTCCAGAGAAAGGTGCACTGCAGCGCCCACAATGATCACCATAGAAGGCAGGAGCCCACAGAAGATCCAGACTGTGTGTGTGTTGGGGACGGGAGCTTAGAACAAGCAGGCTCTGAAAGGTGAAGGCATGTGGGCCACTGACAGACCAGCTGAACCCTCCTCCACCTTTCCCTGGGCCTGCTCTCTGGGTCTCCTGCAGAGACCTAGCATTGGCTTGGTGATCCCCAAGACAGAAGAGCCTCTGTCAGAAGAGCCTCTGATGTCAAAGGGCATCTCAGTAGACTTCTGGCTCCAAGCAGTCCCATCCCCTGGGAACAGGTGGCTTGAGGTCCCAGAGATTCAGGGTTCAGAGGCAGCCTGTCCCTTGACTAGGTTAGTTGGAGTACTGCTAGAGGACAGGAGCCAAGGGCCCCACATGTGCAATGAGCTCCTTTCCAGGGGCTTTACAGATAGTCACACACACTAGTGGAACAGGGAGCAGCAGTGGCAAAGGAGACCAAAAGACCTGGACCAGGGAACTTGCCACCTCTGGTCTTGCCAAAGTACTACGCATCCTCGATGCCAGGTCATGCCCTGTCCTTCAGAACTTGAAGGCCAAGTGGAGAAAGGGTTCACCAAGTACATATGAGAGAAGGCAAGCAGAATGATCAGCAATAGAACTATGCTCAAAAGACACACAGGTAATGTGATGGAAGTAATGGTTATCTGAAAGGCCTGCTTTCCCACCCTTCCCCACAGTGCCCTCAGCACCCCCCATCCCCTAACACACTGATCAGTGCACACCTATCACTCCTATCCTAGGCCAGGGCCTCACCCCAGCTGCCAGGTATTTCTGGAGTGAGTAGATGCAGCTCTGGGTCAGGAAGGATTTCTCTTCGGGTGCCTGGTTGAGCGTTCGACTCTTGATTTTGGCTCAGGTCACAATCACACAATTCATGAGTTCGAGCCCCACATCAGACCAATAGCACAAAGCCTGCTTGGAATTCCCTCTGTCTTTCTGTGTCTCTCTGTCTCTCAAAATAAATAAGCATTGGAAAAAAAAAAAAAAAGGAAGGATTGCTCTTTTCCTTTCTCCCCATCTGTACTTCTGCTTTTTCTAGACTTGCTTTTGCTGGAGTGGAAAGATTCCAGTGTGCTGAGAAGGAAGTCCTGGCCAGTGTTCCCAGATGCTCTGGTTCCCTAACTCACAGACTACCATTGTCTGCAGGATGTGTGACTCAAATACCAAAGCTCCGAACTCCAAAGTTACAGGAGAGCCAAACAGTGGCTTTCTCCACCTCCAATCCCACCACTTCCCAAAATGCCTGAAATTCCCTTCTCCAGCTGATTAACCTTCACTCACTCCCAGAGACATATCTTCTCTCTCATGAATCCCAGCAAAGTCATGCTGCATCCCACCCTCTGTCTTTTGCAGCAAGTGGCTTCCTCCTGTGTTCCCAGCATGCATTGCTCATGCCACAGTAATGGTACTGACTACATGGAGTCCTCATTCATTATACACCTCACCACACTGAGGCTCCCTGAAGGCAGAAAACTTTGCACTGGGCCCAACACAGCATCTTGCTTAAATCTCAGATCTAAATGCTACTGCTCCTTATGATGCCCATGGCAAGTATAAATGAGCCACTCTAAGCAGCACTTTCCTCATCTGGGAATTAGAGATAATAATAGTCTTTACCTTAACAAGTAAGGATCCAATGAGAGAACCCATGCCAGTGTTCATGTAAAACCCATCAGTAAGAATTCAAGTACCGTAATGTTTATTATTGGTAATGCAAAATGAACAGCACTTGTAGACCCTCAGATATTCACTAGATAAAAAAAAAAAAAAAAAAAGAAAGAAAGAAAAGGAAAAGAAAAGAAAAGAAAAAAAATACATAAGTTAGAAGTATACTTCACTTCAGACTCTGACCAGTCTCCAGGGTTCCTATGAACTGCTGGTGAGGGTAGGGAGGTGACTCTGTCAGAAAAAGGCCAGTTATTTCCCAGATTCTGGATTTGGAGCAAGGGCAGGGATGTTATACTCATGTCCTACTTTTGCCAATACTCAATGCCTAATATCCAGTCTTTCTGGCACCACTGGGTACATAGTCGGGTTTGGAGTCAGGGATAAAATCCCTCAGAAGAAGGAGGAGATAATATCAGAAACTCAGAAAAGGTGCTGTGTCTAGGGTGCTCAGCATATTTATTCAGTGCCCAAACTTAACAAATAGTTGAACAGGGGTGCCTGGGTGGCTCAGTGGGTTGAGTGTCAGACTCTTGATCTCGGCTCAGGTCATGATCTCATGGCTGATGGTTCAAGCCCCATGTCAGGCTCTGTGCTGGCAGTGCAGAGTCAACTTGGAATTCTGTCTCTCCCTCATTCTCTCTGCCTTTCTCCTGCTCATGTTCTGTCTCTCAAAATAAATAAAAAATTAAAATATTAAAAATTTAAAAAAATAGGGGGCACCCGGATAGCTCAGTCAGTTAAGCATCCAACTCTTGGTCTTGGCTCAGGTCATGGTCTCGTGGTTTGTGAGTTTGAGCCCTGCATTGGGCTATAGTCACACACACTAGTGGGACAGGGAGCAGCAGGGAGCCCTGACAGTACAGAGCCTGCTTTGGATTCTCTCTCTCTCTTGCTGTCTCTCTCCCTCTCTCTGCCCCTCCCCTGTTCATGCTCACTCTTTCTCTCAAAATAAATACATAAACTTTAAATAAATAAATAAATAAATAAATAAATAAATAAAGTTGAACAATAATGAATGCATAGCTCCATATCTTTAGAACTGTATTGAGTCTTCCATCACAGCCACACCACCACCACCCCACCCTCCTCACACCTCTTCACCACCTCACCCCTGCCCCAATCAATCACCTGGGCTCTAGTTGTTCTGCTTCATCATGCTCCTTAGAATGATGACAAGGTGCTGACAAGGTGCTTAGAATGATGAGCTCTGGTGAGAATCAGCTTCTCCCAAGCCCCTGGACCCTGGCCTGGGACCCAGATGCCTGGGGTTCTGCCCACCTGCCCTCCTTGCAGCACCGTAAGAAAGACTGGTCATCCAAGTAACTTGAGAATTCCTATGTGAACTACCCAGTGCTGAGCTGGGAAAGAGCTATGAAGTTCTATTGCACAGAATACATCACTGAGGGAAAAGAAATGGTGGAAAGGGTTTATCTCTCAACAGACATCAGCATGAGATGGCCCCACAAGGTTACTGTGAGGCTGTATGACTATTTTTAGGGCATCGGAAGAGGGGGTAAAGGGAATGGGGAGTGAAGAGTGGGAAGGAAAACTGTTTCTCCACAGGATCTCATCCAAGCTCATTGCTTTAAATAGTAATGACTACCAATATCTAAATCCTTGTACTCCACATCATTATATCCAACCACCTGTTGGCCATCTTGGCTTAATGTCCTACATTGCCTCAAACTCAACACATTCAAACTGAGCATATTCTTAGCCTCCAGCATAAAACAGCCTGACCCTCATCCTATATTTCTGGTAGGTGGCATCACCATCTAATCTACCCACTTACTCAAGTCAGAGCTGGGTTGTAGTGTGGGAAATTACTTTGATGCCATGGTAGCTGGCTGGTGCAGTACTAAGAGGCTATCCCAGAGGTCACAGAATAAAAAGGCTCACAGACCAAACTGAAATGCTTGACTCACATGGTTTATTGGATAAATGTAAAACACACAGCAAGGAGTAAGGGGAAAGTGATGGGGTAGGTTAATACATTTAGGATTGGGTACAAGTTGGGTGGAAGGATCGTACAGCCTGAATTCTAGGTTATTCGATGTGCATCTGTCCTGTCAAACTGAATCCTCCTGAATATCAAGTGCTTCAGATGCATCATATATTTAGAGTATCATGAATACCATGATTGCCTGTTTGGGTCTTCCCTCCCTTTCTATCTCAATTCAGAGAAATACATTCTACTTACTTGTCAACATCTAACGTGTCTCACAGATTACTAACTTACTTACCCACATGCAACACTTCTTATAAGTTCTATTCATCCTATTTGTTTTCTTGTCTTCTATAGCAGAACTGGGTATTCCCAAACAATCAGCAAGTGTATTTTACGTGGGTACTTATCCTAGATTGCTGCCTCCCTCAACACCTCCTACTTTCAAACAATTACCAAACCTTGCCCATTTTTCACTTCCTATTTCTTGAATCTGGACATTCTTCTCTATTCCCATCAAACTGACCAACCCATAGTATGGCTTGTTTGGCTTATAGCCAGAGTCTTTCCAGTTGGTCTCCCTTCTCTAGGCTTCTCTCTCTCTCTCTCTCCAGTCTTAACCATTTAAAATCTGCCCTCCTGATACAATCAGTGATCTATCTGGAAACACATATCTTACTGCATACCACTCTTCTGCTCCTTCAAGGATTCCTTTTTGTCCTCAGGATGACTTCCAAGTTCCTTAGCAGGCTAAACAGGGCCCCTCAAAGACTGACTTCTCTACCTTCATCTCCCACTACTCCCTGCCTTCATTTGACCAACTTGGAAGAGGAATATTTGAGCATCTCTGTACTCCTGCTGCTGTTCCATGTCCCAGAGTCTTCCTGGGACTGTCTATTGTCAAGGGAAGATTCATTTCTCCCTTCTGCTCCACCCACCAGCCACATTAAACCCTTACTCTGGCCTCAAACCATCTCCTATGCTGCTACAGCCCTTGGTTGCTAGAACCTAAGAATCACTTGGGCTATCTGTTTTCCAGGCTTTTCCTCTCCAGAGTCTGTCTCAGGAGGTTTGGAGGAAGTCCAAGAATCTATTTTTAACAAGCACCTCATTGATAATTCTTATGAGATGTACTATCTTGGACAAGGTTTTAACTCACCAAGCCTTACTTTCTTCATGTATAAAAATGAGGAAAGAATGCCTTAGAGGATTCTAGATAATTCTTCTACCCCCCAAAAAGCACCTAGTAGGGTATTTTAATACATTTTTTAAAAAATACATACAGCTTACAGCACAGTGTGGGGCCCAATACGGGCCGAAACTCTCTAGCAACCCTGAGATCAAGAGTCGGATGCCCAACCCACTGAGCCACCCAGGTGTTCCTTAAAACATTTTTTTTTCTAATTTTTTTTTTTTTTGGTTGGGGGAGAGCACAAGTAGGGGAGGGACAGAGAGAGGGGAACAGAGGATCTGAAGCAGGCTCTGCGCTGACAGGCTGACTGATAGCAGTGAGCCTGATGTGGGACTGAACTCACAAATCATGAGATCATAACCTGAGCCTAAATTAAGAGTCAGAGGCTCAACCAGCTGAGCCACCCAGGTGCCCCTCCTTAAAACATTCTTAATCAAATGTAGCTGCTGTTATCATTGCCTCCTTTTCAGAAACATCTGCCTTTTGACTCACTTTCTTTTTCCAACAAGCTTCCAGAATTGTCCTTCTCTACTTCTTTAGCCCCCACTCACTTTTAATACACAAAATGTTTTAATTGGTTATTTTTTCCTGATCAAAAAGTAACATCAACTATATCATGAAGAAAGTAATAGGCCCTCCAACACCCTTCCTCCCAAGATAACCACTGTTGTCACCTTGGTGAATGTTCTTCCAGGTTACTGTTCATGAATATAGTAACCTACTATATTTTTAAACAAACAAGCAAACAAAAATATGATTCTACTCTAAACTTTTCTCCACTTAGTAAATACATATCTCATTATATCTTGCTTTTGCCTCCACCTCAGCATGGTACAGCTGATGTCACCAGCCACTTCCTAATTGCTAAATTCACCAACTCTTTGCAGCCCTTATCTCAGATGCTCTCTCATCAGCCTGTGACCCTGGCTGGATTTCTCTTTCTCTCCTCACTTTCCTGCTTGGGAGTTGACTCCTCTCCTCAAGTCTCCATGACTGGCTACAGTGCCTGAGCAGTGACATCAGGTTTTCTGAATCACTTCCTCAAGCCCTACCCTCTGGGCATTTTTTGAGTATTGCCTGGAGAAACTCATTCATCTCTGGACTTCTCTTGCAGTTGCTACCATTTCTCCTCTAGCAGCTGCTTTTTCAATATAAATCTAATCATTTTACTGCCTTCCCTGAGATCCTTCAGTTTCTACCCTCTTCCCGCTTCCAACCTCCCCTCTTCAAATGATTTTTTTTTTTCCAACGTTTACGTTTATTTATTTTTGGGACAGAGAGAGACAGAGCATGAACAGGGGAGGGGCAGAGAGAGAGAGACACAGAATCAGAAACAGGCTCCAGGCTCTGAGCCATCAGCCCAGAGCCTGATGCGGGGCTCGAACTCACGGACCGCGAGATCGTGACCTGGCTGAAGTTGGACGCTTAACCGACTGCGCCACCCAGGCGCCCCTAACCTCCCCTCTTCAAAAACACAGTCAATTTCTTGCCCTGGCTCCTGTGGGGAAGTGGGAATTGCCTAGGATCTGTAATCAGAAAGACGTGGACTGACATTCCTCACAAACATACCAACAGTGTGAATTTACGAAATAACATAACTTCTAAGCTTGTGTCTCTCATCTGTAACCCAGGAAAATAAGACCTAAAGGGATATGGCTGAGATTCAAGTTTATTAAGTACCCAGACAGCAATAGCAAGGGTGAGTGCTTTAACAATCCATGTGCTCTGATTGGGCCTGTACCCTCCCCCCACACCCTCCATTCCCATCCCCACCCCACCCCCCCATCTGGTTTTCAGATCTACCTGTGGTTCCTAGAACCCCACTCTGGCTGTGGAGTTGCCTGGAGTGCTCTTTCCCCTCTCTATTTTGTCTTATCTCCGCAATGTCAGCCATCTCCTCTCAATGCTTTCTGCACCTCCACAGGTAGAATTCAATCCTCTTTTGGGAAGCCTCAAGACCCTACACATTCTGCTGTGATAGCATTTATGTCTAATATTTCCTTGCACTAATCTGCTCAGTAGTTTTCAGCAGACTGACACATTTTAAGACCAGACCTTATTTCCCTTTGCAACTCTCTTCCCAAGCAGGAAGTAATCAGCAAGTGGGGGGTGCAAAAATCAGTTTGATATAAAATCCATTTTTTCTCTTCATGCTGTAGGACTAAGTGTAGGGGTTAAATTTAAGGTTCAGATGTGGGGGAGAGGATTCGGGGTAATCTATTTATGAGAAGCAACTAATTTCAGAGGAAATCCTACCCCCTATCCTCTCTCAGACTTGGCAACCTCCATCTCCCCAGCCTTCTCTGGCTGGGCTCCAGAAGGTAGTCACAAAGGGCCCCATAAAGGTCACAGTTTGGGGAAGGGTGTGGATGGGGTGAACTGAGCCCCCCACAACTCCTCCTCACAACTCAGCGCCCCAGTGAGGCACTGTCAGGCCCCCGGCTGTGGGAGTGAAACACTCGGCCTGTTTCTCAGTTTCGCAGTCTCTGGCTGCTGGGCTGGGCGTTAGAGGGACGGGCGGTCATTAGGCTTGGAAGGCCGAGCAGGGGCCCCACTCCCTCGACCTCCGCTCTCACTGGCCTGGCTTCCGGAACGAGCCACCCCGAGCAAACACAGTAGCAGGCCGAAGGGCGGCGCGCCACCGGGCCCAGGGGCGCGTATCTCTCCAAGTCTCTGGCGACCGCGACCCGCGCAGCCAGAGCTCAGGGCCAGCGCACTTTACCTGCCCCGTCAGGATCCCAACGGATCCAGAAGGCTCCCATTGGGCTGTAGCTGCTTGAGAGGCGGGACTTTCCCCTTTCCTTGTATCCCATTGGACTAAATCTAGTTAGAGGTGGGATTTTGTGCTCCCCACCTGCGAAGCACAAAATCCCGCCGCCGGTTCACCTCGATTTTGGAATTCTGGATTTAGTCTCCCCCGTCACTGGGGGATTATGAGTTTTTGGCTTTTTTTTTTTTAATGTTTAGACTCCTCTTCACCAATTAAATATCATGTTTTTAAAAATTCACTTTCATTTCTGATTTCCCAGTCTCGACCAGTCCCAACTTCCATTCTTAGTCACAGGATCATTTGCAGATGCAGCTTAAGGTTTTTGTTTTGTTTTTAAATTGTGGTAAAATACACATAACATAAAAATCACCGTTTTAAGCATTTTTGTAAAAAAAAGTTTATTTATTATTTTTGAAATAGAGAGAGAGAGGGAAAGAGAATCCTGAGCAGGCTCCACACTGTCAACGCGGAGGAGCCTGACACCAAGCCTGAACTCACCAATCCTGAGATCATGACCTGAGCTGAAATCAAGAGTAGGAGGCTCAGCGGACTGAGCCATCCAGGAACCCCAAGCACTTTTTAAAAAGTTTATGTATTTATTTAATCTTTACACCCAAGGTGAGGCTTGAACTCATGATCCCAAGATCAAGAGCCACATGCTCTGAGTCAGCCAGGAGTCCTCCCATTTTAACTATCCTTAAGTATACATGAAGTACACTTAAGGTGGCATTACATATATTCACGTTGTTGCACAACCACGACCAAGAAGCTTTTGATATATAGAATATAAAGTTTAAATTACAAAAGTAGTGCATGCTGGCCGTTATACGTGAACAATCCAAAACTTTATGAAAGAAAAGTTAACAAATGCACTGTTTCCACTACCAGGAAGTAACCACATTAACAGCTATATATATACCTGTCCACAAGTTTCTCTCCTGGCCATACAAACAGATATCCACATACTTGAGGCTTTTACTTTGTGCTCTTACAAAGATAGGATAATACTACCCATGATAGTCATAAACTTACAGACATCTCTTTACATATATAGGTTAATCACCTTTTCAATAACAGCCCCCTTTCAGTCAGCCTCCCTTCTCCCACCAAGCATCCACTGATCTGACCACTATTCCCATACAGTAGTTTTGCCTGTTTAAAAACATAATACAAATGCACTCATAGAGCATAGCCTTCTATGTGTCTGGCTTATTGCGTTTGGCATAGTATCTGTGTGATCTGTCCATGCTGTTGCGTGTTATCAGTAGTTCTTCATTTAAAAAAAATTTTTTTTAATGTTTATTTTTGAGACAGAGAGAAACAGAGCATGAACGGGGGAGGGGCTGAGAGAGAGGGAGACACAGAATCCTAAGCAGGCTCCAGGCTCTGAGCTGTCAGCACAGAGCCCGACACGGGGCTCAAACTCACAGACCTTGAGATCATGACGTGAGCCAAAGTCAGACGCTCAACTGACTGAGCCACCCAGGCGCCCCATTATTTATTTACATTTTAGAGAGAGGGAGAGAGAGTGAGGAAGAGGTAGTGGGGGGAGGGGGGGAGAGAGAGAGCGAGCCTTAAGCAGGTTCTATGCTCAGCAAGGAGCCCGTCTAGGAGCTTGGTTCCATCACCCTGGGATCCTGATCTGAGCCAAAATCAAGAGTGGATGCTCACTGAGCCACACATAGTTTATTAATATTTTTATTTTTAGCCATTCTAATGGGTGCATACTGGTTTCTCATTGTGGTTTTACTTTGCATTTTCCCCTGATGACTATTGATGTTGAAACCTTTTTTCATATATGTATTGACCATTGACCATTGATGTATCTTTCTTTGTAAAATGCCTATTTAGGGGCGCCTGGGTGGCTCAGTTGGTTAAGCATCCGACTTCAGCTCAGGTCATGATCTCATGGTTTGTGAGTTGGAGCCCTGTGTCAGGCTCTGTGCCGACAGCTCAGAGCCTGGAGCCTGCTTTGGATTCTGTCTCTCTCTCTCTCTCTCTCTCTCTCTCTCTCTCTCTCTCTCTCTCTGCCCTGCTCATGCTCATGCTCTGTCTCTCAAAAGTGAATAAACTTAAAAAAATAAATAAAATGCCTATTTAAGTCTTATTCCTGTTTGTTGTTGTTGCTTTTTCCCCCCACTGTCAAATTATTGGAGTTCCTTATCCACATCCAAATCCTTTGTCACACACACATTCATTGCAAACATTCTTTTTTTTTTTTTAATTTATTTTTTTTTCAATGTTTATTTATTTTTGGGACAGAGAGACAGAGCATGAACGGGGGACGGGCAGAGAGAGAGGGAGACACAGAATCGGAAACAGGCTCCAGGCTCTGAGCCATCAGCCCAGAGCCCGACGCGGGGCTCGAACTCACGGACCACGAGATCGTGACCTGGCTGAAGTCGGACGCTTAACCGACTGCGCCACCCAGGCGCCCCTCATTGCAAACATTCTAACAAAGAACTAAAAAAAAAAAAAATCTTTGGAAAGCAAAATCTACTAATTTTTCATACATTGTTGAGAATCACGGCCCAGATGGTGAAGTTTAGCCCCAGGAACTTCACATCCTTGTCTTTGTATTCAGAAGTCCACCAAAGTACTTAATTTCTTTGAGGGACCCAGGAACTGTTGGAGAAACAGTTTGCAAACTTTCAGCGTGTATAAATGATTTCTGAAGGTCTCTCTGAAGACTATGGAAAGAAGGAAATAAATGTTCACTTCTTTTCTTCTAAGCTTCGGACCCAAAGAAGCACGTTCAGAATCCAACCCTGCATCCCCGTCCTCCACACCCTTCTGCACGCCCAGAGGTTGACACCTAAGGCCCTGTTTGCCCCTGTAATCCACACTTCCTCATCCTTCCTTCTTGGTTCTATACACTTCATTCTGGCTTTTGCTCACATTTCTCCAGGAAATCTGCTGCAGTCAAGGTCACGAACATACATACCCAGTTTGAATGGAGATGACTATGTATGTCATCATCTGTACTCTCAGGGGCTTTCGCCACACTTGACAACTCTTTCCTTTTATTTATTTTGCTCAATTCTTTTGGAATTACTTCGCAAATTTTATTATTTTATTATTATAAGAAAATAATAGAGTCACCACTCTATAAAATTGTTTGTCAATTTTTAACATTTTTTATTATTTGTTATATGCAATATACATAGTAAATAATAGAAATATATGCAGACAGTCCTCATTTTGTATGGTTCTGATATGCATGGGGTTCTGTTAACATGCCGAGGCAAGGACTAACTGTGGGGTGTGTGTATTGAACTTGGTGTTTTTACTAATAATTTTATTTTATTTCATTTTTTTAAAGTAAACTATGCCCAGTGTGGGGCTCAAACTTAAAACTCTGAGATCAAGAGTTGCATGCTCTACCCACTGAGCTAGCCAGACACCCTTTTATCAGGACTTTTTAAAAGAATCCCTATTTGGTATGCTTTGAGACTTTGTATAAATTTTTTCTCTCTGAATGTATCATTCTGTAGCTTGCTTTTTCAGTTAACATTATATTTGTTATAAATCCATGTTTATACAAAAGCGTTCATTTATTTTCATTGCTAGGTGGGATCCATGGTGTGAATATGCTATAATCTATCCCTTCTCTTCATTGACCTTTAGTTTCTTTCTATCATGAATGCTCTGGGGCATCTTTCTGTGGTCCTTTGTGTGAATTCCCCTAGGATATGTGTATAGGAGTGGAATTACTGCACATCTCTACCACATGAGGCCAAACTGTTATCTGAAATGATTGTATTATTTTATACTCCCCCTGCCTCTCCTTAAGCTTCTGGGACATTATACAGTTCTAGTTTTCTTCCTGATTGCTCCTTCTCAGTCTCCTTTGCTGACTCCCTTTGCTTTAAATACTGGAGTGTTTAAGAACTGTATCTGGGCTGCTTGCTCTGTCGGCTTTTACTGTCTTCTTAATCACTCCAGTTTCATCCAGTTCCAGGATTTCAAATACCATCTATATAGAAATGGCTCCAAAATATGTCTATATATTTTCATAGTTTAAAAAAATAGCATACCAAAACAGGTACTCAAATATATTGAAGACGGAATTGCAAACTGGTCACATTTTTATGAATGGCAATATGGTAATTTCAGTCCAAATTAAAAAATGTATACACCCAGCAGTCCCACTTCTAGGAATGTGTCCAAAAATAAACTCGCATACCTGCAAGATGACTGTATTCAAAATTATATATTGCAGCATAGGTTTTAAAAACAAAACAAAAAAAAACTAGGGGCACCTGGGTGGCTCAGTTGGTTAAATGTCCAACTTGGTTTCAGCCTACGTCATGATCTTGCAGTTCATGGGATTGAGCCCAGAGTTGGGCTCTGTGCTGACAGTGCAGAGCCTTCTTGTGATTCTCTCAATCCCTCTCTCTCTGTTCCTCTCCCATTCACACACACACACACACACACACACTCTCTCTCTCTCTCTCTCTCTCTCTTTCTCTCTTAAAAATAAATAAAGAAATAAACTTAAAAAATATAAAATCTGGGCCTCCTGGGTGGCTCATTCAGTTGAGCATCAGGCTTTGGCTCAGGTCATGATTTCACAGTTTGTGGTTCATGGGTTCAAGCCCCATGTTGGGCTCTGTGCTGACAGCTCAGAGCCTGGAGCCTGCTTTTGGTTCTGTGTCTCTTTCTCTCTCTGTCCCTTTCCTGCTCATTCTGTCTCTCTCTCTCTGTCTCTCTCTCTCTCAAAATTTCAAAATTAAACACACATTATATATATATAACCTTATAAACAATCTAAATAT
Source organism: Acinonyx jubatus (assembly GCF_027475565.1). Lineage (NCBI taxonomy): Eukaryota > Metazoa > Chordata > Mammalia > Carnivora > Felidae > Acinonyx > Acinonyx jubatus. The sequence goes on along the minus strand of NC_069385.1, from coordinate 120,266,972 downwards.
CTACCAGTAAGGACTGGTTAAGAAGCATTGTGTATCCAGGGGCACCTGGATCGGTTAACTGTCTGACTCTTGATTTCTGCCCAGGTTAGTATCTCAGGGTCATGGGATCAAGCTTTGCCTGGGGCTCAGTGTGGAGCCTGCTTAAGAGTCTCTCTCTCTCTCTCTCTCTCTCTCTCTCTCTCTCTCTCTCTCCCCACCTCAGTCCCTCCCCCTCTCCTACCTCAAGTGCCCTTCTAGCTCTCTCTTTCTCTCAAAATAAATAAACATTAAAAAAAGAAGCATTGTGTATCTATACAATAGATTACCATTAAAAAATAAAAAGACATGGGCGCCTGAGTGGCTCAGTCGGTTAGGCGTCCGACTTCGGCTGAGGTCAGGATCTCGCGGTATGTGAGTTCGAGCCCACCTCCGGCTCTGTGCTGACTGCTTGGAGCCTGGAGCCTGTTTCGGATTCTGTGTCTCCCTCTCTCTCTGATCCTCCCCCGTTCATGCTCTGTCTCTCTCTGTCTCAAAAATAAATAAATGTTAAAAAAAAAAATTAAATAAATAAATAAAAAGACAGAGTTTTTTTTTTTAATTTTTAATGTTTATTTATTTTTGACAGAGAGAGCACAAGCAGAGGAGGGGCAGAGAGAGAGAGAGAGAGCGAGAGCGAGAGAGAGAGAGAGACTGAGACACAGAAAATGAAGCAGGCTCCAGGCTCAGAGCTTGACATGGGGCTTGAACTCAGGAGCTGTGAGATCATGACCTGAGCTGAAGTCAGACACTTAACCAACTGAGCCACCCAGGCGCCCCAGGAAGTTCTCAATACATCCTTATGGGATGGTTTCCTTGGTATATGGTTAAGGGTAAAAAAGCAAGGTGTGGAAAAGCATATGTCAAAATCTGTATGAAAAGGAAAATAATGTATATGTTAATTAATTAATTAATTAATTAATGTTTGTTTGCATAGGCATAAAATGTCTCTGGAAGAATATGCAAAGAACTAATATCACTGGTTGCCTGTCAGGAATGGGACAAGGCTGAGAGAGAGACTTCATATCTTTTACAAGATTCTGAATTTTGAACCAAATCAAAACATAAAATGAAAACCAAAAAAAAACCCAAAAAACAAATAATATTTCCAAAAGAGACAAAACAAATGAAACCGAAAAACTTAAAATAGGGGAGCCTGGGTGGTTCAGTCAGTTAAGCATCTGACTTCATAAGCTCAGGTCATGATCTCATGGTTTTTGAGTTCAAGCCCCGCATCAGTCTCTCTGCTGTCAGCACAAAGTCCACTTCAGATCCTCTGTCCCCTTCTCTCTCTTTCCCTTCCCTGCTCAAGTGCTCTCTCTCAATAAATAAAAAATAAACATTAAAAAAAAAACCCTGAAAATAAAAAACTTAAAAAAAATGAGAGGAATAATTCCTTTACCTTCATTAAGATAAAAAAAAAAATTGACCTACCCTATGACCCAGCAATAGCACTGCTAGGAATTTACCCAAGGGATACAGGAGTGCTGATGCATAGGGGCACTTGTACCCCAATGTTTATTAGCAGCACTTTCAACAATAGCCAAATTATGGAAAGAGCCTAAATGTCCACCAACTGATGAATGGATAAAAAAATTGTGGTTTATATACACAATGGAGTACTACGTGGCAATGAGAAAGAATGAAATATGGCCCTTTGTAGCAACATGGATGGAACTGGAGAGTGTGATGCTAAGTGAAACAAGCCATACAGAGAAAGACAGATACCATATGGTTTCACTCTTATGTGGATCCTGAGAAACTTAATAGAAACCCATGGGGGAGGGGAAGAAAAAAAAAAAAGAGGTTAGAGTGGAAGAGAGCCAAAGCATAAGAGACTCTTAAAAACTGAGAGCAAACTGAGGGTTGATGGGGGGTGGGAGGGAGGGGAGGGTGGGTGATGGGTATTGAGGAGGGCACCTTTTGGGATGAGCACTGGGTGTTTTATGGAAACCAATTTGACAATAAACTTCATATACTGAAAAAAAATTTGTCTGAAAATTGTATACATCCTTGAAGGAAGATATTTACTACCATTTTTAAAAAAAAATTTTTTTTAACATTTATTTATTTTTGAGACAGAGAGAGACAGAGCATGAACAGGGGAGGGTCAGAGAGAGGGAGACACAGAATCTGAAACAGGCTCCAGGCTCTGAGCTGTCAGCACAGAGCCCCATGCGGGGCTGGAACCCACGAACCATGAAATCATGACCTGAGCTGAAGTCGGGCACTTAACCAACTGAGCCACCCAGGCACCCCATTCTCTTTTTATTTATTTGTGTGTGTGTGTGTATATATATATATATATATATATATATATATATTTGTATATTTATATATTTGTGTATATATATATATATTTATGTTTGTTTATTTTTGAGAGAGACAGAGACAGGATGCGAGTGGGTTAGGGGCAGAGAGAGAAGAGACACAGAATCCGAAGCAGGCTCCAGGCTCCAAACTGTCAGCACCAGAGCCCGGCGCGGGGCTCGAACTCACGAGCTGTGAGATCATGACCTGAGAGGAAGTCGGATGCCCAACCGAATGAGCCACCCAGGCGCCCCTTCTTTTTATTTTTTAAATAATATTTTAAAGCTTATTTATTGATTTTGAGAGAGTGTGCAAGCAGGGTAGGGGCAGAGGGCAGGGTGGAGTGGGGTGGGGGGTGGGGGGTGGGGAGAGAGAGAATCCTAAGCAGGCTCCATGCTGTCAGCACAGAGCCTGATGCAAGGCTCCCACTCACCAACCCTGAGCTGAAATCAAGAGTCAATGATTAACAGACTGAGTCACTCAGGTGCCCACTTTATTATTTTTTTGAATGCCTTATCTTATACATATTTGTCTTTCATTCATTAAAAGGTAAATTAAGGGCATGATTACTCAACAAATGCAATCTGTTTGGTCTAGAAAATGGACCAAATATTGGTTTAAGCAGGAAAGCCCAATCTACAAGACTTTTTGGTGGTTAGACACCACCCTTGTAGCTTTAGCAATCTCAGTACGCCCTCTAGTGTCCATATGGCTCAAGGTCCCAGTGAGATTAGAAAATAAATCACTTTGGTGGTTCCAGTCCGGGACATCCGTTTTTGTTTTTTTCTTTTTTTTTTTTTTTTAATGTTTTATTTATTTTGAGAGAGAGAGCGCGCACAGGCGAGCTGGGGAGGGTCAGAGAGAGAATCCCAAGCAGGTTAGAGAGAATCCTAAGTAAGCTCCACCCTGTCAGGGTGGGGCTGGAAGCATGGCTCCATCTCATGAACGTGTGAGATCATTTTGATATCTCTTTGAACCTTTGATTATGTAGAAGTATGAGTTTAATTCTGCATAGTTGCGAGTTTCCCAAACTTATTTCAGTTATTGATTGGTTTTTAGTATCATGCCCCTGTGGTAAGAGAACATATTTTGTTACTATTTTTACCCTTTTAAATTCACTGAGGTTGGTTTATCTTCAAGAAAGCTCCATGTGCCTTTGAAAAGAACGTATATTCTGTTGATGGCTGGAGTGTTCTATAAATATCAAATTTCTGTTGGTTTATAGTATGGGTGAAGTCTTCTTTATCTTTATTTATCTCTGCATAGTTCTAGCCATTATCAAAAGTGATATATTTAAGTTTACTACATCGTTGTATTGTCATTTCTCTCTCAGTTTCTGTCAGTTTTGTTTTCATGTATTCGGTGCTGAGTCATTAGGTGAATATATGATTAGAACTGTTTATCTTTATCTTTATTGTTTATTGTTTCATCTTTATGGTGATTTGACCCTTTAAAAACTTTTATTTATTTTTGAGAGAGATAGCTAGAGCAGGGAGAGGCAGAGAAGGGAGGAACAGAGGATCAAAGCGGGCTCCAGCTGACTGGCTTCTCTGAAGCCACGGCAGGGGTGGGGGTGGGGTAGGGGGACTGGAACCCACACTGAGATCATGACCTGAGCCAAAGTTGGATTATCAACTGACTGAGTCACCCAGGCACCTCTTTCTTTTTTCAAAAAAAAAAAAAAAAAAAAATTGTTTTTTAAATAAATTTTAAATAAATAAAATTTAAAAAAATTTCTTTTTTTCAGGGACATCTGGGTGGCTCAGTTGGTTAATCGTCTGACTTTTGATTTCAGCTCAGGTCATGATCTCATGGTTTGTGACACAGCCCGATGTTGGGCTCTGCTTGGTATCCTGTACATACCTGTCTCTCTGCCTTACCCCTGCTCAGGCTCTCTCTCTCAAAAATAAACTTAAAAAAAAAAAAGTTAAAAAGATTTCTTTTTTAAGAATGCAATTAAATTTAATATTTTATTTTTAAAGTAAGCCACATGCCAAATGTGGGGCTGAAACTCATGATCAAGAGTCACCTGCTGTCCCAAAACTTATTTTTTATAATTTTTGGGGTCATCACCAATCCAGGACAGTTATAAACTAAACTAATGACACGAACTTATTTTGGTGCAATGGCCAATGGTAAAGCAAATTTGGACTATCGATCACAGAAAGTTTAGTCTGTGACTGCAAAATTTTTGAAATTGTTGTCTGCTCGCTTTTTGCTGGCTCAAAGGCAAATTTCCTTAGAATACTCTGGTACTTGAACATATTTTTTAAAAAGTGAATATGGTTTATTCAGATAACTTTTTTAGACCTAATGTATTTTTTAATATTTATTTATGTTTGAGAGACAGTGCAAGCCGCAGAGGGACAGAGATAGAGGCGGACAAAGGCAGGCTCTGCACTGATAGCAGTGAGTTCCGCAAGAGGCTTAAATTCACAAACCAGGAGATTATGACCTGAGCTGAAGTTGTCGTTGGACTCTCAAGGACTGAGCCACCCAGGCGTCCAGGAGCCCTGTAAGATAGAGCAGATTTTGATGTTTCACCCTATTCTGAGGCTATGAACCTATTTCCCAGATGTTCAGGGAGAGGATGTCTTTCATGCTCCTCACATGAATAAGCTCTGGGCATCATTTCCTGTCTATGAAGGTTATGGACCCGAGAAGCCAAGCTAAGATTTTCTAGATTTGAAAAATGCCCTAAGGATCAGATCAATTTTCTCTTTGGTCTATTGCCCACATTTATAGTTTGGCTTAAATGATTATTCTCTTGATTATTCGACTATACTCTTAAGATACTTATACTTTTTCTATCATTTTTAGTTGTTTTTAGGGGAAGAGGTGGCCTTAAAACTTAGTCTTCCTTGTTATTGGAAATGGCGTCCCAATTAACTATTTCTTCACTTCTGCTATTTATCTGGCACCAGAGTAGGTGCTAGTGTATAATTCCACGTAACCCGATGGTGATCTGTGTCTTCTGTGAGCCAGCACTGGTCTGTGAATGTGCATCAGCCCACAAACAGATACAGACAGAAATTGAAAGTGAGGCCTTATCCTGTCTCATACTGGTAATCAACAAGACAAAAACAAGTTGTATACCAAGTCATTGGATCTGCTAAAGATGGTTTGATTATTGGCTGTTCGTGGACCAGAGGTGGAGAAGCATGGTGTCTAAAGTGGAATAAGTTTTTAGACTTTTGTGGAGGTCACATAAAAACTGATAAAATTATGGATACTCTCTCCAGAAATATGGCCATGTACAAAGATATATAAAATGTCAATATAGGGGCGCCTGGGTGGTTCAGTCAGTTGAGCGACAGACTTCAGCTCAGGTCATGATCTCACGGTTCGTGGGTTCGAGCCCTGCATCAGGCTCTGTGCTGACAGCTCAGAGCCTGGAGCCTGCTTGGGATTCTGTGTCTCCTTCTCTCTCTGCCCCTCCCCCACTCGTGCTCTCTGTCTCAGAAATAAATAAACATTAAAAAAATTTTTAAAAAGTCAATATATATACACAGATCATCTAAAGTGTTACAGATTTTGATTATTTTTTTAAAATCCTAGGAAGAGACAAAGGCTGGAGAAGACATTTTGAACAATCACTTTATCACCTGACAATGCTACTCTGCTTATTTGTGAATAGAACTGGAGTAGACAAAAGCTGGATCTCATAACAACTATCAAGGGAAAAAGCTGAAAGATGCCATTTATTAGTCACTCCTTCATCCAAGTCACTCCTTCATCCAGGCCAACTTGAGCAGTCCTAGCCTCAGGGTCCAGTGTCTCATGTCAGGGGACTCAGTGATGTGAAAAGTGGCATCTATACCCAGCAGCAGGACACTTATTGTATAGGGGCCTCACCTTGGGTCCACTGTGGATTCTGTTCCTGGGTGTGTAGACTTAAGCCTGTTCTGTGACTTTCCTTGAAATAGAACATGGCCCCACATTCTCTCTCTCTCATCTGTAAGTCTCTGTAACTGTACATATGTATCATAAAGAGTCAGAAATCAATGTAGGGAGTAGTTATAGAGGAGCAAGACTTCACAGAAATTTTTCCCCAGATTTATGGAGATATAATTGACATATACCATTGTGTAAGTTTAAGGTACAAGCTTTTGTTTTGACACATTTCGATACTGCAAAATGATTACCATCACAGTATTAACCTGCATCATATCATACAGTTACCATTCCCTTTTGTGTGGGGCAAACATTTAAGATCTACACTCTTGTTATCTCAGAGATTTTATGTTGAGCTGATAACCACTTCCTCAATCTGCCACCTGGCTGTGCCCTATGGAGAGAAAATGTGTATGTCCCAGCATGTCTTCCATTTTTCTTCTTACAAAAAAAACAATTCAAATATGTGTATAAGATACTTTCCCACAATGAAAATTAATGCATTAGGAAATGCTATAAAGTCCAACCTCAAATATATCCAGAACCCCATCACTTCCTATGATTTTTCCCTCCTCACACCCCAGATGTACAGCTGACATCCCCCTCCTGGACACTGCACTAGTTTCCTACACTTTTCCCCACTGGTCACTGGATCGTCACCTCTCAATTCTGTGCAAGAGCACACAGATGCTTCTAAAGAGATGTGAATCACGTTTATCTGTCCATTCTTTTAACTCCACGTTTCACGCAGAGAAATCTCAACCCTCTTCTAATATCCTAAGGTCTAGACATCTGACTGCGTTTCACATGCTCTCTGCTCCAGCCACAGTGGCCTCTCACCCTTCCTTGAACAAGGACACGCTCCTGCCCTAGTGCGTGTGCCTGGAGGTTCCCCTGCCTGGAAAGAACTCCCTGAAGAATTGCTCTTCAACAATTCCTTGTGTCCCGCACATCTCTCAGAGGTCAGCTTCCCAGTGAGGCTCCCTCTGACAGTAAAGTAGCCACCTTCCCTGTCCCCACACAGGAAACTCTCTGGGTCACCTTCCTCAAAGCACCTACCAATTTAAACATGTCCCTTATTTACCACATTTATACAATATATGGTTGAATCTGAATTACACTGGTTTTGACTGTGTACATCCACCAATATGTGGGCTTGTTTTTTACAGTATCATCAAATGCGTGTTTTCTTTATGATTTCTTAGTACTTTCTAGTTTAATTTATGAGTATATAATACATGTAACATATAAAATGTTAAAGAATTATGTTATCAAAAGGCTTCCAGTCAACAGTAGGCTATTAGTACTTAAGTTCTAGGGGTGTCAAAAGTTATACTTGGACTTGAGACTACACAGTGAGGTTATTGCCCTCAATCCCCACATTGTTCCAGGGTCAAGTGGAGTCTGCCCCTCACCACTAGAACATATTCTCCACAAGACTAGCACGTTTGCCTCTTCTTAGTCACTGAGGTATCCTAGATGAAAAAATAGTGGGTCCTGCACGTGGCACACGACATTATCAGTGGAACGATTGGTCAGCGGAGAGGACCTCTGTCTTCTGGATGAGCCTCAGGCACAGCTGGTCCGTGGCAGCTCCCGCACAAAGTGCCCCCACCTCACCATCAGTGCCGCCTCTACTTTCCCCCAGGGCTGCTCCCCCCTCCCTCTTTCTGCTCAGCTCCCCCCTCCCACAGAGTTTCCCCTGCACAGCACAGCACACAGTTATAGTCCTGTCTTCAGAATCACTGTACTTAGGCTCCATGGGGCCCTTTCGCCAACTAAATAGAAATCTACATTAGACCCTGCTTTATAAATCCATGAATGTAGACGGGAACCAGCACCAGTATCATTAGAACTAAGGACAGGAAGAGGGGGCAGAGAGGCAAAGAAGGTAGAAACTAACTGAAGTTGAACCAGGATGAGAAACTCCCAGATTCCTCTCTGTCTACCTCAGGATGTAAAGAATAATCCAGAAGACAACTCTAGAGGGAGGAGATGGATGAATCTGAAAATTCATGTCTCCAAACCACAGAGACTCCTGTGTGCAGGGCCCACCTAGGCCTGCAGAACAACAGCCCAAAGGACTCCTGGTGCTGTAACCACTGGGGTCATCTGGGGAGAAGGAGACAGAAACTCGGACACATGAGCAAGAACAGGCCTGATGCTCCATAGAAACAAGGGAAAAAAAAACTCCCAAAAGATGGGCCTAAGGTCACAACCCAGGATGGAGCCTGCTGACCCAGTCACAGGAAGCTCTTGCTCCACAAGGTCCTGGTGACAGGTGACGTCCACATCCCTGTGGTCACGGTCCTGGTGAGACAAGGTGCCACAGAAGGGACAAGGACAAGGAGCAGAGACATGACCCAGCTGAGGAGGGAGCTCGACACACCAAGGATGCACTGAGCACCAACTGGACACAGGCCCCGTCCACACTCGGCTCCTCCAGCCCTCTCCTGTCCGCACCTGCAACAGACATGGCACAGGAAACATGCGGGTTCTGGAAGGTTCTCAGTGCTTTCATTTATTTTGTTGCAACTTTACAAATCTTTTCTTTTATTAATTCATCAATCCCACATACCCAGAATTACAAAATACCAATTCATATCTGGATTCTCACTTTCCATAGGAAAGTAAGGCGTCAGTACTCAGCCCAACACAAAAAAAAGATAAGGATGGAGATGGTCCAGCCCTGCCTCTGCTGAAACAGGAAAGCAGGTCAGAAAGGGAACACGAATCAGTATAGGTCATGGTGGGCGGGGGGGGGCCAGTCTCCTGTGTCCTCACAATATGCTAATAGGAACGCAGACACATTCTGACACCATTTGCAGAAAGAGAAGTCCAGAGCTCTTGTAACCAAGTGAGAGTGTGAAAAGATCCTGCATTGCTCAGTCCTCCACAGTCAGCTGGCCTCCCACTGTGGGAGTTCATAGATAATCATGATAATAGATAGATAGATAGATAGATAATCATAGATAATCATGAACACATTTAGGTCACATAAATGCCACATTCTCAACAGCCTCCCATATGCTCAAAGTGCTCCTAGTGCCCCCACTCCTCCCCAGTTCAGGCCTTCTGGAGTCTTACTTTTAGGAGCTGCAGGAGACACATCAGAACCCTGGGCACTGTCATTGCCTGGGGTGGAATAAACAGGACGTGATCAGAGCCATAGGAGATGAGACTAAATGAGGAGCTATGGAGGAGGTGGTGAGCTTCCCACAGAGTCCTGTCTACACTATCCCAGGGTTTCAGGAATCACCCCCTCCATCACGTGCAGCGTGAGAGTAGCTCGGTCCTTTTCCTCCTGTGGGAAGAAAATATCATGTTAGAGACTTGGGACAGATGGGCCATGAGATCCTAGAGCAACCTCCCAGTCCTGGTCCAAAATGAAGTTTCCAGAGTTCTGACTAAACACCCAGGACAGGATTGGGACACATGAAGAAAGAGGTGTGGGGTCACAGGACCACCTGACTTGCTGGAGGTCTGTCCTGAACAGGGACCTTCCTCTCTGTCCTGTCACTGCTAGGTATCAGGTCCCCATCAGCAGAACTACCAAGTGAAAATCTGTCCTTCATTTTCCAAGTGCTTTGCTACAGAGTGAATGTTAGTAATGGCTCCGGAGTGGGCAGGTACATGTGTGTGGATGGTACTTCCCAGGAACAAGGCAGACAATGTGCTACCTACGAAACTCCCCAAGGGGACTAGAGTCTCAGATCCCCCCACTCTGTTCCTACCTGAGAACTTCTTCCTCCAGATCACAGCTCCAACCACCACAATGACCACAAGGACAACCACAGCAGCAATGATGCCCGGGATGGGGATGGAGGGCTGAGAGGATGGCTCTGGAAAGGGAAGGAAGGTGAGAGGCCCAGATATCTGGCTTCTGTCCTGACTTTGTGAAATTCTCCAGAAGGGCCCTGTGTTCCCTGACAGGGGCTCGACCCCAAACCCTCCTTACCCCATCTCAAGGTGATGGGCTCGGGCAGCCCGTCGTGCTGCACATGGCACGTGTATCTCTGCTCCTCTCCAGAAGGCACCACCACAGCCGCCCACTTCTGGAAGGTTCCATCTCCCGCAGGCCTGGTCTCCACAAGCTCTGTGTCCTGGGTGTGGTCCTGCCCATCACGCTGCCAGGTCAGGGTGATCTCCGCAGGGTAGAAGCCCAGAGCCCAGCACCTCAGGGTCACCTCACGGTCAGAGATGGGGTGGCGGGTCACCCTTGTGTTGGGAGATTCTGAGGAAGAAGAAACAGAGAAACCACACTGTGGTTTAGCTTTATGGGCCACTGAAACTGCATCCACATGACCATCCTGAGGTGGACGGGACAACTGGTCTGGATGGAAGAAGCACAAAACCCAGACCCCAGTCTAGCCTTTGGGATCTCCTGATTCTTGTTAAGTTCTGGAATCAGGGAGAGAGCCCGGGTGGGAGGCTGCAGATCTAAAGTGGGGAACGCACTATAGTTCTGACTGTGGTGGAGGGTGAATGATTCAGAAAACCCGGAGTCAGATCTCCAAAGATGTTCTCAGGGAGATCAAGGCCTTGAGAGGGAAGGTCATGGTTCACAAGGTGGCTGCCAGGGTCAGAGGGAACTGCTGATGGGTTATTTCAGGGATGGTCTCAACCTGCATCCCAGGGGGGAGACTGGATTCCTCACTGCCCTTTAGAGAAAAGCGCCCTCTAGGGGAGTTACTCTCTAGTAGAAATATGAACACCGAGGCGGATCTCCCTCTTCCCACCCCGGGAGGGGCGCTGTTCTGACACTGAGTCCATTTTTCCTTCCTCGTGGGAAGCCAGCCCCAGTGGAAGGGAGACTGGGGAGGCCCCGCGGACCTGTACCTGCGCGAAGCAGCGTCTCCTTTCCCATCTCCAGGTACCTGCGGAGCCAATCCAAGCACATGCCTTCCGCGTAGTTCCTGAAGTCTTCCGCCACACCGGCCACCTCCCACTTGCGGCGGGTGATCTGCGCCGCGGTGTCCGCCGCGGTCCAGGAGCGCAGGTCCTCGTTCAGGGCGATGTAATCCTCGCCGTCGTAGGCCAACTGACTGTACCCGCGGAGGAAGCGCCCGTCTGGCCCCACGTCACAGCCATACATATCCTGTAAGGTGTGAGACCCTGGTCTCTACCCCGCCCCCGCAGTCAGACACGCCAACGGAGCCCTGACCCCGCGGTCAGCCCCGAGACCTTCCCAGTCCCAACAGGCAAGTGACTAAGTCCAAACCGAAAGTGAAACCGCTTAAAAGCTCCCGCGGGCTCTTCCCGGGTTGAGGGACTGCCATGCCGGGGGCGGGCCGCGGTTTCCCGCAGACTTCGGGTGGCGCTCGGACCCAGACTTGGGGCGACCCCGGCCCATCAGTGGGGATGGGGGTCATGATCCGGGCCCGCTCACCGGACTCGCTCTGGTTGTAGTAGCCGAGGGCAGTCTGCAGGCTCACTCGGAAAATCTGTGCTGTCTCCTTGACCCTCCGCGTCTCCCGGTCCCAATACTCTGGCCCCTCCTGCTCCAACCACTGCGCCGCGGCTCTACCCTCGGACTTGGGGCATCGCTGTCGAACCGCACGAACTGCTTGTCGTCTACGTAGCCGACTTCCAAGTAGCGGGGCTCCCCGCGGCCGGGTCGGGACACGACGGTGGAGAAATACCTGAGGGAGTGGGAGCCTGCGGGCGTGGAGGGGCTGAGACCCCGCCCGACCCTCCTCCCGGCGCGGGGCCGGGTCCTTGGTGGAGGTGGCCGGGAGGGCAGGACGAGGGGGACCCGAGTCGGGGAGAGCAGGGCAGAGTGGGAGAGGGATGGGGAGGACAGGCCAGGGCGGGGCCGGGTGGGGGTCTGGGGTGGGGGCGGAGGACAGGCACCTCCCCCCGGGGTCCTACGTCCTCGCCGGGCGGTCCCCTTGCCCCTGAGTCCCTTTCCATCAGACCCCGCACTCACCCGCCCAGGTCTGGGTCATGGCTAGGGCCTCCGACAGCAGCAGGAGGAGGGTTCGGGGCATAATGACCCGCTCCTTCAGGGTCTGGAGAGAATGATTCGCAGTTGGTAGCGGGGTCGGGTGCGGAGACTTGGTAACAGGGGAACTTGCAGTGCCGCTGATTGGCTTCCCTGGAAACCCGACACTAATAGGAGTGTGAACTGACTTTGCGTCATCAGTATCCAGGCGGAAATACCTGACAATGGTTGTAGAAAGAGAAGTGGAGATTGGGACCCCTCAACACAGCCCTGGAACCTGAGTCCCTGAGAGCCAGCCCCAGGGACCAGGGACTGCCCAGACCCCCTCACCTACTTCACAGAGCGCTCTTTGTCACAATCTCTCCCTGAGTCGTGGCCCAGGAGCTGTGTGAGTCAGTGATTCTCCCAACATTTTGTTCTCAGGTTATCTACACAGTCTTACAAATTACTGAGGATCCCAAGGATAATTTTGTGTCTGTGGATTATATCTATCAATATTTACCATAATAGGAATAAAACAGGTTTAAAAATTTATTAATTCATTTATGGTCATATTAATAACCCATGGCATGAAAACAGAAATACTGTTTTTATGAAAAAGAACCATTTCCCCAAATAAACAGGGTAGTGAGAAGACTGGATTTTGTTATATTTTTGCAAATCTCTTTCTTGTCTGTCTCGTTAGAAGACCACTGGATGTTCAAATTTGCTTCTGCATTTATTGTGTTGTTTTGGTTGAAATATATGAAGTAATTTACAACCCTGCAACGTAAGAATAGTATGTTTCATAACCTTTTCAAATAATTATGAATATTCTTCTTTGATACTATATTAAAACAACACAAATTGTACTTTCTCTAAGGTAATTTGCAAAGTAGAACCTGAAACAGCATCATTGACTGTCTCCTTCTGTGTTACATTAAACCCATAGGCCTATCTGCACATTGAATGGATCTTGTACTAATGCCTGATTGTTTTAAAGTGTCATTTCACTATGTGATATAGATAGCGTTTGTTAGATTGGAATGGAATTATCAGAACATCACATTTGTTTTAATATTAGCACAAATCCCAGCAGAAAAGTTTCTCAGTATGAGAAGCTGTCAGGCTTATTGGTGGATCACAAGTTTTCCAAAATGTTGATTTTCTCTTGAGAGCTTACGTTTTATCAAGGTAACAAGTACTGCCAGCTGTCTCATGTGAGCTGATTTTCATGAAGGGATAGGTTCATGTTCATTTTCAAGAAACTATCTGCCAAATATCCTAGGCTAAATAGTCCAAGTTTCTGTGTCATTCATTCTTTCAAATAAAAATGGCATTCTGCAAAAGAAAAACAAACACATAAAAAGCATTCCAATTAAGTTCATGGAGATTATTTTCCCTGGGGCTTAGGGATGTAGCAGAAGTACTATACATCCCAAGTCATCATATAACACATATTTAAAATGTGGATTTAAGGGGCGCCTGGGTGGTTCAGTTGGTTGAGCATCTGACTCTGACTCTGGATATCAGCTTATGTCATGGTCCCAGGGTCCTGGGATCAAATCCCATGTTGGGCTCCGCACTGAGTGTACAGCCTGCTTAAGATTCTCTCTCCCTAACCTTCTGCCCCTCTCCCCTGCTTGCACTCTCACTCTCTCTCTAAAAAATAAAAAATAAAGAACATGTGGATTTAAGAATATTTTGGTAAAGATAATAATTTTTAATACTTCAGGGCATTTTAAAGTGATACTAATATATATATTTAATGGAAGTAAGTAGTGGGGAAGAATAACAACTATTGTAGTTTGGACCCATAACCTCCATTCTGGCTATGTTTTACCTAACTGTGAATGTCAACATAGTAAAAAGGCAAATACTGTCTATGTACTATCATGAAAATAGTTTAAACCCCATGGATTCTGTGAAAGGGCCTCAGTGACTTCTGGTGTTCCACAGACCACACTTTGAGAACTGCTGCTCTGAATAAACCTGGGAGGGTCGCCCAGCTGATCCCTGCCCTGGCCTCTTCTTAGCAGAATCCCTTTCCCTGAGCTGGACTTGGCTCTGATAATTTAGCTCTGAGTTTAGCCCCTGAGGGCACCCGGGACAGAACTCACCTCCTGGAAGTTTGCTGCCAGAGTGTCCTCAGTCTGGGAAGGGAGGTGGAGGGGCCGGTATTTCCTTTTGTAATTGGGAACAGTTTGTGCCCGAAGGCACCAGACCCATGCATGACTGACTTTGATTTTGTGGTATACCACCTTACTATGTATTCGCATCCCAGAGATCTCATGTAGTCTGTAAGAGAAATAATATTGGTCTTCACATTTTACATGTACCTAATGCATCTGACTTGAGGCCCATAAAGCATGCAATGCAGTACCGTCCAATACAACATTCTGTAATGAAGGAATTGTTCTATATCTGCCCTGTCCAGCATGGTGGCCACAAGCTGCATGTGGCTCTTGAGATACAGGTGGCACTTGAAATGGGGCTAGTGTGCTGAACAGTTGCATTTTTAATTACTTCAAAGGAATTTGAATTTAAGTAGCCATATGTGGCTAGTAGCTACTAGTTTTAAAAATTATTTATTTTGATGTGGGGAGGGACAGAGAGAGAAGGAGAGAGAGAATTCCAAGCATGCTCTGTGCTGTCACTGCAGAGTCCCATGTGGGGCTCGGTCCAAGAACTGTGGGATAAAGACCTGTGCTGAAATCAAGAATCAGTCGCTTAACCAACTGAGCCACTCAGGTATCCCTAGTAGTCTCCATTGGACAGTACATATCTAGAATGTTCTTGGTTTTCAGAATCCTCCTCAAAATAGATACTATGTGACTCATAGGTTTATGTATACTAAATTCATCTTCATATGGAAGTCATGGATTTGTCTATGTGTGTTTGAGACATACCCTTGAGAGTTGAATTAATAATGTGTTATAACTGCTAAAGTGTATAGAGATTAACCAAAACGTGATGTATCAAATCAAATTCACTGTTCAAAAATGCCCATCACTGGAGGTAATTTTAGTTTCTATTACCTTGGGTGACTTGGTGTTTGTGTTAACCTGGTAAACATAAGCAGGCACGTAAGTCTTCACTGAGCCCAAGAGAGAGGATTTATTGAACACAACATATATGAGCTACCTTGTAGGCCCTGCACATACTTGTAAAAATCCTAAAGCAGAAGATGTACATCTTAGATTCCACCACCTTAGAATCTTTTACCTGTTGCTCTTTTGCCCAAATTCAGACATTTCTCTGTGTTTTCCTTTACCCTTGAAACCCTCTGCTCTTCATTTCTACCAAGGTGAAAATATACATGAAACATTTATAATTGTGGGATGAAGAATTCTCTAAGTGTGGCCCAATGATTTGAAAATTGTGATATGAAAATGATAAAGCCAAACAAAATATCTGCATGTCAAGCACTCACAAAGATTCAAACACATGTCGTGATCAAATTAAAAGACACAGAAACAATTTTGACAGACAAAAGGGTAACATGCTTCAATGTTCTTCAGCCAAAGACCACCAAGAGCAGCTGTGGGCATTCAAGTTGGATCTATTACTTGTTGCACTGAGAAAGAACGCATTCCTTTGGGGCCATGAGGCATCTTAATATGAAGGTGTTGGAACCTATAAGGATATGAGCTTTGGATGGGTGTTTGGGGGAGGGTTTGTGGAAGCTGGGGCACGCTCCTGGCTGCATGTTGTGAGCATGTGTGGGCAATTCTATGCTTGACCGTCTGAGTGAATTTCATTTCTAAGCAGGACAGACCAGAGTGATGATAAAGCAGTTAGGGTAAAGAAGCAGTGATTGGTCACATTAACCAGCACAGGGAGATGTTGGGTATTTTGTGGGTTGTACAATGCCTGTTTTGTCTGTAATTAGACAAAGTAATGTCATGGTTTCAGAGTGTCCTTGTCTGATGTTGATGTTCTTGAGATGACTGGCTCATGTCCCACAGGAATAATATGGCCCAGTGGTGTCATCAGTCGGCTTCTGACCACACAGTGGCCCAGCTGTCAGTGTCAGACCTGTTCCAGATGTGGGGGCTGCTGTTTATTCTCTCTTCAATTCCATATTTTAAAATAACTACAATCCATTTGAAAAATTATTAAAGAATTGGTGTTTCCATTTCTTTCGGTAAATACCCAGGAGTGGAATAATTGGGTGATGTGACAAATCCCTATGTTGTAAACCTGAAAGTGTGTGTCAACTGTAATCAAATAAAAAAATAAACAGAAAAGAAAAAAAAGAATTAAGAATATTAGAAAACAATTCAGAAGGGAAGAAATGAAACATCAAAAAAATATATTGGTGATAAGTATGCATAAAGAAAAATGAGAATGTGGATAAGAAATGGGAATACAACTTAGAATCTATCAACTTGGCAAAGATGAAGCCAGGTGATGAGAGTGTCCAACAGATGGTTGGGAAAATACACTGTCATAAAGGGTGATGGTAGTGAAAACTGGTATAAAGTTAGAAAAAAATTTTTTTTAGTGTTTAATTATTTTTGACTGTGTGTGTGAGAGACAGTGTGTGCAAGCAGGGGATGGGCAGAGGGAGAGAGAAATACAGAATCTGAAGGAAACTCCAGGTTCTGAGCTGTCAGAACAGAGCCTGATGCAGGGCTTGAGCTCATGAGCCATGAGATCATGACCTGAGCTGAAGTCAGACGCTTAACCGACTGAGCCACCCAGGTGCCCCACTGGTATAAAATTTTCAAAGGTTCTTCTGAAAATGTCTCCACAATTTAAATCTGCTTATATTGTAACACAGACATTTTCTTTTAGGAGTTTATCTTGAGATAATCATACTTTTTTCAAAAGTATATTTTCAAGGATGTTTCTTGAATTGTGGTTTATAAAGAAAAAGCAGAACTTTAAGTGCTATAATCAATATGATGATGGTATGTATAAATAGTGGAATATGTCTCAGGCATTATCACCATGTGATGTACACAGAGGGTCAAAGTTAATCTTTGAAGTAAACCCAAAAGGCACCTCATAGGGGATCCCTTTGTACAGACAGGGAAAGGGAGACGTGGAATAAGGAGGTGGTGGAACCAGGGTTAAGATTTGCTTTTAGAGGCCTATTGACTTGTCTGTCCTTGGATCCTTGTCCATAAGGAGGTGGGTATGACTGTGCACTCCATGCAAGTGAACTGTTACAGTGTTCCAGAATGTTCTGTGATGGGAGGCTGTTTAGCTCAGAATCTAGGAGGACATTAAGTGGCAGTGTGACTTACCTGCTCAAATCAAACTAAAGCCCATCATCCAGTATACATCTTGAGGCCTCCAGTAGCTCAGGATCAGCTGGACTCCAGAGCTACAACAAAGAGCAAGGGTGAGACCCTGGTCATGCAACACTGGCACTGTTATGTGGGAGATGAACATTTAGCAGAAATGACAGAGATAAATGTAAGTCACTCCTGAAATAAGTGGTGTGTGGAGAAAGGTCATGATATCATTGTCGCGGCCGGCGCGACAAACACCGAGGTCAGGGTCCTGAGGGTAGGGGAATGCAAGAAAAAAAGAGAGAAGAGAAAGTTTGGGAATAGGAGGGTCCCCTGGGCTGATGGCCCAAGTGACGGCTTTATTGTTGCTATACACAATCTTTTATAACCAGACTCTTATGGGTTAGGTCATTCTAAGAATAAACAGGTTTCACATAATTGCTGCCCACCAAAACATTTAGTTCTGTGTTTCTTGTGCATTTTCTAGATGGGTCACAAGACCTTGTTGATAAGACTGCTAGCAAAACACAATTCCCATGTTTGTTTCTATCTGACTCGGGGTAGAAAAAGGGAGGTAGCATTACTGCCAACACCTGCAGACCACAGTCTTCAGGAATTAACTTTCTCAGCCTTGACAAGGCTTTCGTATGCCCTCGAAAGTGGGGGAATGGGAGGGGGAACCACCGGGTTGGCTTGAGTCAACGGGAACATTGCTCCACGCGGTCTCAGCCTGGCACCGGGCCCGGCCCCCCACATATCATGAAAGCGGATGACGAGGAGACCTAGCAGGTCCCCTACCGCTAGTATCAATCATATCTACAGTATGTAAAAGACATATGGATATGAAACAAAAACACGATTATACACAGTGGTATATAACCATAGAATAGGAAAGAGCCCTTGGAAATTAAAAATGTGACCATAGAGGGGTTCCCCTGGGTGGCTTAGTTGATTGAGTGTCTGACTCTTGATTTTGGTTCAGGTCATAATCTTGTGGTTCATGGGTGTGAGACCCGCATCAGGCTCTGAGCTGACAGTGCAGAGTTGGCTTGGGATTCTCTCTCTCTCTCTCCCTCTCTCTCTGCCCCTCCCCCATTCGCGCGCTCTCTCTCTCTCTCAAAATAAACAAATAAACTTAAAAAAATGACCGTTGAAATGAATAATTTAGTCAATAAAGTGGATGATTACAGCTGTACTTTCCCGTAGTAGTACAGTTGGGAAGGTGATGTCAGCAGGAGAGAAGACCTGTTTGGCTCTCAATCAAGTGACTCCAATAAGTTAATAACAGTAGTTTTAAAAAGAATGGAGAGACGGGGTGCCTGGGTAGCTCACTTGGTTGAATGACCGACTTCAGCTCAGGTCATGATCTTGAGGTTCATGAGTTTGAGCCCCGCATCGGGCTCTGTGTTGACAGCTCAGAGCCTGGAGCCTGCTTTAGATTCTGTGTCTCCCTCTCTCTCTGCCTCTCCCCGACTCATGCTCTGTCTCTCTCTGTCTTTCAAAAATAAAAAAAAAAAACATTAAAAAAAGAATGGAGAGTAGGAAATGATAAAAAAACAATTTTAAGAGTATTACTCAGAGTTGACAGGGAAAAACACAAATGTTGAAAGATCAAACCAAATTATTATTATGTTTTTTCCTTCCAAGATTTTACTTAAATTCAAGTTAGTTAACATATAGTGTAGTTTTGGTTTCAGGAGTAGAATTTAGTGATTCATCTCTTGCATATAACACCCAGTGCTCATCCCAACAAATGCCCTCCTTACTTCCCATCACCCATTTAGCCCATTCTCCCATCCACCTCCCCTTCAGCAACCATCAGTTTGTTTTCTATAGTTAAGAGTATCTTATGGTTTGCCTCCCTCTCTGTATCTTATTTTATTTTTCCATCCTTCCCATATGTTCATCTGTTTCATCTCTTAAAATCCACATATGAGTGAAATCATAAGGTAGTTTCTTTCTCTGACCAACTTATTTTACTTAGCATAATACGCTTTAGTTCCATCCACATTGTTGCAAATGGCAACATTTCATTCGTTTTGATGGCTGATGTTCCATTGTATATATACCACATCTTTATCCATTCATCAGTCAATGGACATTTGGGCTCTTTCCATAATTTGGCTATTGTGGAGAGTGCTGCTATAAACATATAAAGGTGCATATGCCCTTTCAATCAGTATTTTTGTATCCTTTGGATAAATGCCTAATAGTACAGTTCCTGGATTGTGGGGTAGTTCTATTTTTAAGTTTTGAGGAACCTCCATACTGTTTTCCAGAGTGGCCTGCATTCCCCACCCCAACAATGTAAGAGGGTTTCCCTTTCTCCACATCTTCGCCAACATTTATTGTTTCCTGAGTTTTAAATTTTAGCCATTCTGACAGGTGTGAAGTGATATCTCATTGTGATTTGATTTGTATTTCCCTGATGATGAGTAATGTTGAGCATTTTTTCATGTGTCAGTTGGCCATTTGTATGCCTTCTTTGGAGAGATGTCTGTTCATGTCTTCTGCTCATTTCTTAACTGGATTATGTATGTTTTGGGTGTTGAGTTTGAAAGATTTTGTGGATTTTGGATACTAGCTCTTTGTCCGATATGTCATTTGCAAATATCTTCTCCCATTCTGTTGATTGCCTTTTAGTTTTGTTGATTGTTTCCTTTGCTGAGTAGAGGCTTTTTATCTTGATGAAGTCCCAGGAGTTCATTTTTGCTTTTGTTTTCCTTGCCTCCAGAGACATATCTACTAAGAAGTTGCTGTGGCCAAGGTCAAAGAGGTTGCTCTCTGTGTTCTCCTCTAGAATTTTGCTGGTTTCCTGTTTTATATTTAGTCCTTTTATCCTTTTTTAATTTATTTTTGTGTATGGTGTAAGAAAGTGGTCCAGTTTCATTCTTCTGCATTTGTCTGTCCAGTTTTCCCAACACCAATTGTTGAAGAGACTGTCTTTCCTGCTATGTCAAATATTAGTTGACCATATAGTTGTGGGTCCATTTCTGGGTTCTCTATCCTATTCCATTGATCTATGTGTCTGTTTTTGTGCCAGTACCATACTGTCTTGATGACTACAGGTTTGTAATACAGCTTGAAGTCCAGAATTATGATTCCTCCTGGTTTGGTTTTCTTTTTCAACATTACTTTGGCTATATAGTGTCTTTTCTGGTTTCATACAAATTTTAGAATTGTTTTTTCTAGCTCTGTGAAGAATGCTGGTGTTATTTTGATAGGGATTGCATTGGATGTGTAGATTGCTTTGGCTAGTATAGACATTTTAACATAGACATAACATATCATATCATATATGATATCATAACATATCATAACATAACATATACATAGTATAGACATAATATTTGTTCTTCCAATCCATGGTCATGGAATATTTTTCATTTCTTTTTTTAATGTTTATTTATTTTGAGAGAGAGAGAAAGAGAGAGAGAGGGAGAGAGCGAGTCGGGGGAGGGGGGGCAGAGAGAGAGGGAGATGGAGAATCCCAAGCAGGTTCAACACTCAACATGGAGTCCAATGTGGGACTTGATCTCATGATGGTGAGATCATGACCTGAGCCGAACTCAATAGTAGATGCTTAACCAACTGAGCCACACAGGTGCCCCTGTTTTTCCTTTTCTTTGCATCTTCTTTAATTTCTTTCATAAGTGTTCTATAGTTTTCAGAGTACAGATCTTTTACCTATTTGGTTAGGTTTACTCCTAGGTAGCTTATGGTTTTGGGTGCAATTGTAAATGGTATCAGTTCCTTGATTTCTCTCTCTGTTGCTTCATTATTGGTGTATGAAAATGCAACAGATTTCTATACATTTATTTTATATCCTGTGACTTTGCTGAATTCATGTATCAGTTCTAGCAGTTTTTTGGTGGAATCTTTTGGGTTTTCTACATGGAGTATCATGTCATCTGCAAAGAGTAAAAGTTTGACTTCTTCCTTGCTGACGTGGATGCCTTTTTATTCCTTTTTGTTGTGTGATTGCTGAGGCTAAGACTTCCAACACTATGTTGAATGGCAGTGGCAAGAGTGAACATCCCTGTAGTGTTCCAGACCTTAGGGAAAAAGCTCCCAGTTTCCCCCTCCTTGAGGATCATATTAGCTGTGGGTCTTTCATATAGCCTTTATGATGTTGACATATGTTCCTTCTATCCCTACTTTCTTGAGGGTTTTTATGAAGAAAGGATGCTGTAATTTGTCAAATGGGTTTTTTGCATCTATTGAGGGAATCCCATGGTTCGTATCCTTTCTTTTATTAATGTGATGTATCATGTTGATTGATTTGCAAATATTGAACCACCCCTGCAGCCCAAGAATAAATCACACTTGATTATGGTGAATAATTCTTTTAATGTATTGTTGGATTCGGTTTGCTAGTATCTTGTTGAGAATCTTTGCATCATTGTTCATCAGGGATATTGGTCTGTAATTCTCCTTTTCAGTGGACTCTTTTTATCTGGTTTTGGAATCAAGATAATGCTGGCCTTGTAGAATGAGTTTGGAAGTTTTCCTTCCATTTCTATTTTTGGAACAGTTTCAAAAGAATAGGTATTAATTCTTCTTTAAATGTTTGATAGAATTCCCCTGGAAAGACATCTGGCCCTGGGTTCTTGTTTCTTGGGCAATTTTGGATTACTGATACAATTTCTTTACTGGTTATGGGACTGTTCAATTTTTCTATTTTTTCCTGTTTCAGTTTTAGACCTACCCAAATTATTTTTTTCAAGTTTATTTATTATTTATTTTTGAGAGAGACAAAGAGTGTGAGCAAGGGAGGGGCATATAGAGAGGGAGACAGAGAATCCCAGCCAGGCTCTGCACAGAGCAGAGCCTGATGCAGGGTTCAAACCCACAAACCATGAGGTCATGACCTGAGCTGAAATCAAGAGTCAGATGCTTAACCCAGTGAGGCACCCACACACCCCTAGATCTACCCAAATTCTTTAAATGTTTTTTATTTTTGAGAGAGAGAGGGCAGAGAGAGAGACGAGAGAGAGAGAGAGAGAGAGAGAGAGACTCAGAACCTGAAGCAGACTCCATGTCTGCCCTATCAGTACAGAGCCTGACGTGGGGCTCGAACTCACAAACTATGAGATCATGACCTGAGCCAAAGTTGGACACTTAACCAATTGAACCAGCCAGGTACCCCAAGATCTACCCAAATTCTTTAAAAAAAAATTCTTTTAATGTTTATCTACTTTTGAGAGAGAGAGAGAGAGAGAGAGAGAGAGAGAGAGAGAGAGAAATGAGGGAGGGGCAGAGAGAGAAGGAGGCAGAATCTGAAGCAGGCTCCAGTCTCTCAGCTGTCAACACAGAGCCACCCATGAACCGTGAAACTGTGACCTGAGCCAAAGTCCGACACTTAACCAACGGAGCCACACAGGCACCCCTACCCAAATTCTTAACTAGAGTAGATGAAAGGAGACCCACACCAAGAGACAGCACAATAAAATGTCAAAAAGAGGGTAGAGGAGCAGAGACCTTGAAAACTCCAAGACACAACACAGGTCTGGCAGTTGGAAGACATGACACATGGTCCCCATATCCTGAGGACAGCTGTGTCTGGCACAGAGTCTCAATCCCATCACTGCGTGAATCAGGGCAAGGGTAGCCTAAAGGCACATCAGATGTTTAGATGTCAGTGTCTACTTTCCACGTTCCTTTCCACAGGATACCACTAGGCAGTGGGGGAAATGATAGAGGAAACCAAAAGAGGGAAGCATGTGGGATCCAGGCAACAGGGAGCCAGAAGGAGACAGGCAGAGGGCACCCAAGATGAGCTGAAGGGGATCCAGGTATCCACCCTGCCCCAGGTGTGCAGACATCATGTCCACATGGGGCAGGACTGAGGGCTGCGGGCCAGGTGTCTGCACAGACATGAAGATAATGGAATAGTGGATAGGCTTGAATATATTCGTGAAGATTTACCTGGGGGGAGCTTGGGAAGGAATTAATGAGAACAACAGAAACTAAGCAAATGAAGGGATAAGACGTTTATTTACTTCAGGGAAATTAAAAAGTTGATTCAGGAAAGATAAAGCAATCATAGTCTACTGAATGCTTATTTGTGATGAGCATTTCATGGTCATACTAATGCACACACTGTACATTGAACTAACCAAATTATAAAATAATTATATGGGGCAAATGGGAGTGTGTGAAAGAAGAGTGAATTCAGTAAAGAGGATGCATAAACCTGAAAAGCAGAGAATGAGTCTGAGAAGCAGGATATTTAGAGACACAGAAGCAATAACCAGAGAATCAGTGAAAGAACTAATGCAGGTGGTCTCTGAGATTCCAGACATGGGGGACATGGGGGACATGGAAGATTGGGGACATCTGTCTTGATATCAAGTACTGCAGAAGTATTTGGCTTTTTTTTTAAACATTTATTTATTTATTTTTTTTAATTTAAAAAAATTTTTTTTTTCAACGTTTTTTATTTTATTTTTGGGACAGAGAGAGACAGAGCATGAACGGGGGAGGGGCAGAGAGAGAGGGAGACACAGAATGGGAAGCAGGCTCCAGGCTCTGAGCTGTCAGCCCAGAGCCCGACGCGGGGCTCGAACTCACGGACCGCGAGATCATGACCTGAGTTGAAGTCGGACGCTTAACCGACTGAGCCACCCAAGCACCCCAGTATTTGGCTTTTTGAAACTCGGTGCCTCTATCCATTTGTTACAAAGACAACATGGTGAGTAAGAAATGGAGTCAGGAATGGAGGCCTTAGAGATGGGGCAGGAGTTAGAGGAGTCATGGGAGTGTTGGATTTTTATGAGATGATTTTGTTTTGATTTATTTAGTTTTGTTTCATACAAACAAGACAGCATGTTCCTATGGGAAATGGATGATGCTGGTGCCCAAATTGAGGGGTTAGGGTAGCCTGAGACAGAGGGGTGCCTCCACTATCACTGCTTAGAAGGTGAGGACACAGGTTCAGATGTGGGGGAGGAGGAGAGAGGGGAGAGTGCAGTTGTCTCCTTCTTTTCTGAATGAGAAACAAAGGAGCTCATCATCTCAGGTAGGGATCAGGGAGGGGGTACAGGAGACTGAGAAGGGGGGAGGAAGTAAGAAGCAGCCCTCTCAGGAGGGGGACAGTGAGCTGACTGGGGAAATGGCATTTAGAGAGAGAAAGGCTGGGGCCTCTGAGCTCTGTGCTCATTACCTTAGAGTGAGAGAGTTCCAGCATCAGGAGCATCTATAATAGACTAGAAGAAAATGCAACAAAATAGCTCAGGTGTGAGAATTACCATCCTTTTTACTTTGTCATCATTTGCTTTTCTTATTTTATAATTTTTCTACAGGGAATATACATAACATTATATATATTATACATCACACAAACACATCATAATCAGATTATAAACATTTTATTATTTATAATTTAAAAAGGAATGCAGATGGTAGGAAAGTCAGTAGCTTAGACCACAGAGCTGGAAGAGTGGATCTGTCTGTCTACAGTCTGGGCAGTGTGACTGTGTGAGAACACAGCTTTTGCTCTGTTTCTCAGGACTCTGTTCTTCAGTGGGGGCTAAGCAGATCTTTCTCTTCCTTTTGGGGTGTGGATATTTATTTATTTACTACTATTTTGTTAGTTTTAATGCTTTTTGTAGATGATGATTTTTCTATGTTTCATGTTATTTGAAGCTATTTTAGTGGGAACATTTGTCCACATAGTCTAGCCCACCTGCTTCAGAGATGGAAATTCAAAGGCAAAATAGTTCACTGAAAAGATGATTGGTTCTAAAGCAGCAGATGAGAGCCTGAGTCTTAAATTGTGGTCTGAGGCTGATCTGTCAAGTATTTGGGATTTTAAAGTAGTTTATTTTTTGAAAACTTTATTCATGCACACACAAGAGAATTCAATAGATACTCAAAAATATACAAAAATAAAGAAGTCACATGATAACCCCTCATCCCCCAGTCACCCAAGTTCTCTACCCAAAATAATCACAGCAAGCCATTTCTCCTTTCTCCTACCCTCCCCAAAATGCATCTGTGCATATGTGTCCACTGTTACATCAGGAAAGAAGCTCAGGCCAGAGACTGGTAGAAGATATTTGCAAATCAAATATTTGATAAAGGACTTGCTCTAGAATAACCATAAAACTGTTAAAAAGTGACAATAAGAAAACAAGTCATTAAAAAAAATGAGCAAAAGCCTGAGCAGACAGCTCACCAAGAACATATACTCCTAGCGAATAAGCACATGAGAAGGTGCTCACAGCAGGTGTCATTAGGGAAATGCAAAGGGAACAACAGTGATCTGCCATCGCACTCCTGTTAGAATGGTGGGAATCCAAACACTGATAATATCAAGTGCTGACTAGGACTTGGAGCAACAGAAAGCCTCAGTCACTAATGGCAGGAATACAAAACAGCACAGTCACTGTGGGTGTCAGTCAGCAGTTTCTTGTAAAGCCAAACACAGACTAAGCATGGGAGCTGCTGATCCCTCTCTGAGGTGTTTACCCAACTCATTAGAAAACTCATGTCTGCACAACAACCTGCATGTACATTTGCGTAGTGGGACAGCCCTTAACTGTGGACTGCACATCGTGACTTCCTTCCAAAGACTACTTTATGGAAAGGGACAAAGCATAAAAAGGAACTTCACAGGAGGAATCTGGGAAAGATGACCTTAGCCAGGTGGTGAAGGGTAACTTCATCAGTGATGACCAAGTGATCACTGTATGCTCTTGATATGTTGTGTTGAGAATGGCCTGTCCAGTTGTGATCTTCCCAAACCCCATTAGTCTCGGGCAGCCTAATTCACAATGAGAGTCTACAATATACCTGAAAGTTCTCCTCAAACATATCAACATCATCAAAATAAGGAAAATCTGAGAAAGAGTCACAGCCAGAGGAGCCTGAAGGAGACATGATTGGGGCTTAACTCAGTGTGGAATCTTGGATGGGATCTTGGAAGAGAAAACAAAACCAGTGAAACCAAATCTCAGGTAGAATTCAGTGGTAACGTATGAATATTGCGTCATTATCTGTGGTAAATGTATGAGGGTGAGGTTGGTAAATCTCCAACTTTTATAAAATAAAGGAGCTCCTTTTTGAAATAGCCCTCAGAGAGGGAATAGGTCAAGGAGGAACAATGATCTACTTTAAAGTTTTCCCGGCAATATCACCAAGAGGCTGGAGAGAGGGGTTGTAGGGAGGACAGATGGAAACTGCACACACAGGACAGGGCTCTAGAGCACTCCTCTCCTCTGATCCCTGCCCCACCCCTGCCCCCAGGGCTGCTCAGAAGGCACCTTCATCCCCTCACCTCTCCCTGCATGCTCAGCTTGCAGGTCAGCCATCTGGGCCTGACTCAGCTCAGCCCAGTCCTCTCCCCTGGCGGTGCAGAACCAGCCAGCGGCAGCGCCCCCGTGTGGCCACAGGACTGATGAGAGAAGACTTGAGAGCCCTTTGAGGTTCTCGCAGGGACTGACTTCTCCTTGGCTTCCAGCAGCTGCACAGGGCTGTGCATACAAGGGAAAGCCCCTCTAGTGTCAGGTCCCCAGTCTGAATTGTCTCCCAAAATACACGCTGGCACAGGTGCTTTCTCCATTGAATGACCATGGACTTTGGCCTCAAGGAGGAACAGAGCTTTGGGCCATAAATGCTGCTTCTATGCCTGCAATGCAGCACAAACATCCTGGATGCCCTCTCAATGGGACCTTGACCCCAGAGTTCCTGTCAGTTGTTCTGGCTGCTGCTCCAGGGAACCAAGGTCCTCCAGGGAACCAAGTCTGGATTCTCCATTCCTAAGATGTGGTAGAAGAAGGGGAAGAGGAGGGGGCGGAACTCCCCTGGGTAATGACCTAGAACCTGGGGATGTTCCTGGAGAAGTGAGCAGAGGTAGGAAATAGTGACATTAGGCGATAGAGGCCAACAAGGGTGAAGGAGGAGGAATGAGGGACCAGAGGTCAGGGGAAGGGTCATCTTAGGGGAACCTTGTGGGGGGAGGAGGGACTCTGTCTGGAAGAGGCACGGGGTCATCTGGCTCAGGCCCTGGTAGACATCTTTGTTTTGCATCTGATGGTCATTACACAGGGGTTAGCTCTGTAATTGGTCAGGAAAGTGTACTTAAGTCTAGGTATTTTTCCATACCTAAGGTACAGACGGTTCAAATATCCTGGATGAAGGGAAAGTAAGAGAGAGGGGACGTCGTTAAGGGGCTTCCTCTCTTCCAGAGCAAGACCCCCTTAAGCTGGTGAGGCAGGGAGAGTCAAGGAACTGAGAGGAGGGATGAGCAAGGTCTCTGCACCCTGAAGGGACCTGGTTTCTAATTCCGGAGTTTCCATTTCCCACTCCCTGGGTTAAGATTTCAAGCTGCCTGCTGTCCCACCTGTGTCACAGCCCCTGTCACCTGGAGACATTCTGTATTTATGAAGATGGGCTAACCACTGCTCTAGGAGGAGCAGCCCCAGGGTCTCTGACAGGGAGGTGCCCCGCATGTGGGGCTTGGAGGGAGGACATGGGATGGAGGCTGGACGCTGCAGGGGCTACAAGGAGATGAGTCATGAGTCAGATCCAGGCTTCTGCCTAACACTTTCCCCATCATCCAAATGTGTCTCTTCCCCTCTCCCCAGGCCTGAGGACTCAGGCATCTCTTTACCATGTCCAAGATTGACAGGGGAAGCTTGTATGCGGGGATCAGAACCCCACAGCTGGAGCCTGGAGGGAGGCCCCCTCCCCCACCTGGAGAGCCCAAGACTCTGGAGTGCTTCCTTTTCTACCCTTTGGTACATCTTTGAAAGAGCGACCTGCTGTCTGGGTCCCTCAGGCCTGGGCTTCCTGTCCCTGAAAACTGTGAAATCACAGCCTCTGCTTTTGTTGCATCTACAGACCTCACATTGTCGTTTTTGTACACTGTCATTCAGGTGCAGAGAAACCTGACATCCCTGTGATTGTTTCTCTAAGCCATGATGACCCAGGGGTTTGATATATATTCTAATTTACAAATATTTGGGGATTTTCCAAAGATGCTTATGTTACAGATTTCTAATTTAATGTCACTGTGGTCACAGAGTGTACTCTATAATATCACTGCCTTTACGTTATTGAGACTTATTTTAGGGCCAGTCGGTGGTCTATTCTGGCTCACAGTATGGTTGAAGTCCTTGAATCCTTACTTGTTTTATTAACAAGAGAGGAGAATTGATCTCTAAATATAATAGTTAATTTGTCTATTTCTTTACCCTTCTTCCACTTTATGTGTCACCTGTTTTAGAGCTCTGTACTGAGGGTCTTCTCCATTCATTACTTTGTCTTGCTGCGATGCTGACCTATTATCCTTATAGAACATCATTCTGTGTCTAGCGATGCTACTTGTGTAGCAGCCTATTTTACTTCAGATTAATGCAACATTCCATATTTCTTATGCTGTTTATTCCCATGGGATACTCCTTAACCTTTGAACTTTTAACCTGTTTCTGGTTTTGTAGTGCAAGTGTTTCTGTTCTACATAGCATACAGTCTATGTTGATATTTATACAGTCCGATAGTCTCAACCTTTTGATTGGAATTTTAGTTGGTTTATATTTAATATGATTCCTGACATGATAGGATTTGGGCCTGTCATTTTGCTATTTGTTTCTGAATTGTCTCATGTCTGTTCCATTCTTGTGCCTCCTTTCTTACCTTCCTTTGTTTCAAGCAAATATCTTTTGTTTATGATTTTAGTTTTCTAGTGACTTTTAAGCTATAATATTTTCCATTAAGTTATATTGAAGTTGTAGGATTGAAATCTGTGTCATTAATTTTTCACAATCTACTTAAGGCAACATTGACCTCCATCTGGTAAATACAGGATACTTGCAGCTTTAGAGCTGCATTTACCCCTCTACTAGTATTGCTACATGTATCACCAACATACATTATAAATCAGACAATATCATACTACTTAATGTTTGGGACAGTCACTTGTCTTTTAAGGAAACTAAGAAGAAAATGTACATACATAGAAAGTCCATTTCTGTTGTTAATTACTCCATTCTGAATATGAGTTACCATCAGTGTCATTTCTTTTTGGTCTGCAGGACTTCCTTTATAATTAGTTCAGGGCAGGAGAGCTGGCAATGAATTCTCCTCAATTATATTTATCTATATTACATTTATCTAAAGTTTATCTCTTCATTTATGTTTACCTAGTTCATATTCATCTTTATTTTGCCATTTCCTCCCTTCTTTTGTCTCATTTCATAAGGTTTTCATTTGAGATAAAATTTCCCAGGTGTGAATGCACAGTTAGAGGAATGTCACCAATGGTTTAGACTCATGGAACTAGTAACACGAAGAGTATAGAGAACAAGTCCCTTATCCTGAGTTTCCTAATGCCCCTTTGTATCTGGTCCTCGCCCTCTGCCCCCAGCCCTGGGTGACCACTGGTCTCCTTCCTGTCTGCACTCGTGGCATTTCTCATTCTATTAGATTTATCAACAGGGGCCTCTCTTTATCTCCTGCAATGTGTTCTCTTTTCAGATCTCTTCTATTACTGATATTAATATACCAGCTTCCTCATGTCACAGTTTGCCTGGCACAGATGTTCCATCTGCTTAAGTTCCATTTATGTCTTCATAGTGAAAGTGCACATCTTGTACACAGCACACAGTCAGCTTGTGTCTTAGCTGCTCTGCACACTGGTGACCCATCTTTTTGGGACATGTGACTGTGTCTGCAGTGGCTTCATGTCTTCAGTCTCCATCTCTAGAGGACTTTTTTCCTTTTCTATGTCTCTGCCCCTTTCCTTGAAAATTTCCAGCGTTCCTGCTGATCTCTTACTTCTAAACTCTCACCTCGCATTCCTTCTGAACCCACCCCTGCCCGCTCTCCAGCACCTGCCTCCTGTAAAGTGTCTGATGCCAGCACCCATGTCCAGGTACCAATGTGTGTATCATTATGTATTGAAGTGTCACAAATTATAACACAATTCTGCAGCTTCAAATGACATTATTATGGCAATAAATTCATGTGAATCAGAAGTGTAAGGACAGGGGGGAAGTGTAAGGACAGCTTTTCATTAGGTTGCAGTGGAGATGGGACTAGAATCACAGTGATGCAAAGGCGTGACATGGAGGATCTGAGTTCATGCTCTCACGTGTGGCTACTGGCAGAGAGCTTCAGTGTCCACAGTCTGCCAGGGGGAAGCCTCAGCTCCTCACTGCATGGGCCTGTTCACAAGTGAGGATCTTTCTGACAGGGCACTTGGCTTCTTCCAAAATCCATCATTTGAGAGAGGGAAAGAAAGAGGAAGAGAGAGAGAAAAAAATATGGTCCCTTTGAGACCTAAACTCTGAAGTCACACACCAGTACATCTCCCTTATTTTGCCCATTAGAAGTGAGTCACTGAGTCCAGTCCACATACAAGAGGAGGAGAATTAGTTCTACCTCTTCATGGGGGTAGTGACAGTGAATTTGTGAACATTTTAAAACTTTCATGCCCTGTGTGGAAGGTGTCATTAACTCTGTTGCTTTGAAGATCTGTCTTCTCTTTGATTCTCCTCACGCGGACATGGATGAGGCTTGGTGTGGTTTTTTCTTGCTTCTCTTGTCTGGTGAGTGGTGAGCTTTTCAGATCTATATGCTCAAGGTTTTTGCACTAAATCAGAAGAATTTTCAAACAAGATTTCTTCAAATATTTTTCTGCTCTTTTTTCTCATTCTCAGTTTTGGATTTTGATTGCCTATTTGCCTTTTTTATTCTCCTGTGGATTTCTGAGGTTTTGTTAGTTTCTCTTCAATCATTTCACTCTGTTTTTTGTGTTTTTTTTTTGGATTGGGTAATTTCTACTGATTTATATTCAACTTCATTGATTCTTCATTCTTCCTTCCCAGACCTTCAGTGGAGTTTAGCGATTGAACTTTCATTACATTTTCCCCCCTTTCAGTTCTAGACTTTCTTTTTTTTTGGTATTTATTTATTTATTTATTTATTTATTTATTTATTTATTGTCAAATTGGCTAACATACAGTGTGTAAAGTGTGCTCTTGGTTTCTGGGATATATTCCCATGGTTCATTGCTACATACAACACCCAGTGCTCATCCCAGCAAGTTTTCTCCTCAATGCCCATTACCCATTTCCCCCTCTTCTCCACCCCCCCATCAAACCCCAGTTTGTCCTCTGTATTTAAGAGTCTCTTATGGTTTTCCTCCCTCCCTTTCTGTTTGTAACTATTTTTCCTCCTTCCCTTCCCCCATGGTTTTCTGTTAAGTTTCTCAAGATCCATATGTGGGTGAAAACATATATCTGTCTTTCTCTGACTGACTTATTTCACTTAGCACAATACCTTCTAGTTCCATTCATGTTGTTGCAAATGGCATGATTTCATTCTTTCTCATTGCCAAGTAGTATTCCATTGCATATATAAACCACAATTTTTTTATCCATTCATCAGTTGATAGACATTTAGGCTCTTTCCATAATTTGGCTATTGTTGAGAGTGCTGCTATAAACATTGGGGTATGAGTGCCCCTATGCATCAGTACTCCTGTATCCCTTGGGTAAATTCCTACCAGTGCTATTGCTGGGTCATAGGGTAGGTCTATTTTTAATTTTTTGAGGAACCTCCACACTGTTTTCCAGAGTGGCTGCACCAATTTGTATTCCCACCAACAGTGCAAGAGGGTTCCCGTTTCTCCACATCCTCTCCAGCATCGATAGTCTCCTGATTTGTTCATTTTGGCCACTCTGACTGGCATGAGGTGATATCTGAGTGTGGTTTTGATTTGTATTTTCCTGATGAGGAGCGATGTTGAGCATCTTTTCATGTGCCTGTTGGCCATCCAGATGTCTTCTTTAGAGAAGTGTCTATTCATGTTTTCTGCCCATTTCTTCACTGGGTTATTTGTTTTCAGGTGTGGAGTTTGGTGAGCTCTTTATAGATTTTGGATACTAGCCCTTTGTCTGATATGTCATTTGCAAATATCTTTTCCCATTCTGTTGGTTGCCTTTTAGTTTTGTTGATTGTTTCCTTTGCTGTGCAGAAGCTTTTTTATCTTCATGAGGACCCAGTAGTTCATTTTTGCTTTTAATTCCCTTGCCTTTGGGGATGTGTCAAGTAAGAAATTGCTGCGGCTGAGGTCAGAGAGGTCTTTTCCTGCTTTCTCCTCTAGGGTTTTGATGGTTTCCTGTCTCACATTCAGGTCCTTTATCCATTTGGAGTTTATTTTTGTGAATGGTGTGACAAAGTGGTCTAGTTTCAATCTTCTGCATGTTGCTGTCCAGTTCTCCCAGCACCATTAGTTAAAGAGACTGTCTTTTTTCCATTGGATGTTCTTTCCTGCTTTGTCAAAGATTAGTTGGCCATACTTTTGTGGGTCTAGTTCTGGGGTTTCTATTCTATTCCATTGGTCTGTGTATCTGTTTTTATGCCAATATCATGCTATCTTGATGATTACAGCTTTGTAGTAGAGGCTAACGTCTGGGATTGTGATGCCTCCTGCTTTGGTCTTCTTCTTCAAAATTACTTTGGCTATTCGGGGCCTTTTGTGGTTCCATATGAATTTTAGGATTGCTTGTTCTAGTTTCGAGAAGAATGCTGGTGCAATTTTGATTGGGATTGCATTGAATGTGTAGATAGCTTTGGGGAGTATTGACATTTTGACAGTATTTATTCTTCCAATCCATGAGCAGGGAATGTCTTTCCATTTCTTTATATCTTCTTCAACTACCTTCATAAGCTTTCTATAGTTTTCAGCATACCGATCTTTTACATCTTTGGTTAGATTTATCCCTAGGTATTTTATGCTTCTTGGTGCAATTCTGAATGGGATCAGTTTCTTTATTTGTCTTTCTTTTCCTTCATTATTAGTGTATAAGAATGCAATTGCTTTCTGTACATTGATTTTGTATCCTGCAACTTTGCTAAATTCGTGTATCAGTTCTAGCAGACTTTTGGTGGAGTTTATCGGATTTCCCATGTATAATATCATGTCATCTGCAAAAAGTGAAAGCTTGACTTCATCTTTGCCCATTTTGATGCCTTTGATTTCCTTTTGTTGTCTGATTGCTGATGCTAGCACTTCCAACACTATGTTAAACAGCAGCAGTGAGAGTGGACATCCCTGTCGTGTTCCTGATCTCAGAGGGAAAGCTCTCAGTGTTTCCCCATTGAGGATGATGTTAGCTGTGGGCTTTTCATAAATGGCTTTTATGATCTTTCAGTATGTTCCTTCTATCCCGACTTTCTTGAGGGTTTTTATTAAGAAACGTTGCTGAATTTTGTCAAATGCCTTTTCTGCATCGATTGACAGGATCATATGGTTCTTATCTTTTCTTTTATTAATGTGATGTATCACGTTGATTGATTTGCGGATGTTGAACCAGCCCTGCATCCCAGGAATGAATCCCACTTGATCATGGTGAAAAATTCTTTTTATATGCTGTTGAATTCGATTTGCTAGTATTTTATTGAGAATTTTTGCATCCATATTCATCAGGGATATTGGCCTGGAGTTCTCTTTTTTTACTGGGTCTCTGTCTGGTTTAGGAATCAAAGTCATACTGGCTTCATAGAATGAGTCTGGAAGTTTTCCTTCCCTTTCTATTTTTTTGGAATAGCTTGAGAAGGATAGGTATTATCTCTGCTTTAAATGTCTGGTAGAACTCCCTTTGGAAGCCATCTGGTCTTGGACTCTGTTGGGAGACTTTTGATAACTGATTCAATTTCTTCGCTGGGTAGGGGTCTGTTCAAGCTTTCTATTTCCTCCTGATTGAGTTTTGGAAGAGTGTGGGTGTTTAGGAATTTGTCCATTGCTTCCAGGTTGTCCAGTTTGTTGGCATATAATTTTTCATAGTATTCCCTGATAATTGCTTGTATCTCTGAGGGATTGGTTGTAATCATTCCATTTTCATTCATGATTTTATCTATTTGGGTCATCTCCCTTTTCTTTTTGAGGAGCCCGGCTAGAGGTTTATCAATTTTGTTTATTTTTTCAAAAAACCAACTCTTGGTTTCGTTGATCTGCTCTACAGTTTTTTTAGATTCTATACTGTTTATTTCTGCTCTGATCTTTATTATTTCTCTTCTTCTGCTGGGTTTAGGTTGTCTTTGCTGTTCTGCTTCTACTTCCTTTAGGTGTGCTGTTAGCTTTTGTATTTGGGATTTTTCTTGTTTCTTGAGATAGGCCTGGATTGCAAGGTATTTTCCTCTCAGGACTGCCTTTGCTGCATCCCAAAGCGTTTGGATTCTTGTATTTTCATTTTCGTTTGTTTCCATATATTTTTAAATTTCTTCTCTAATTGCCTGGTTGACCCACTCATTCTTTAGTAGGGTGTTCTTTAACCTCCATGCTTTTGGAAGTTTTCCAGACTTTTTCCAGTGGTTGATTTCAAGCTTCATAACATTGTGGTCTGGAAGTATGCATGGTATGATTTCAAGTCTTGTATACTTAGGAAGGGCTGTCTTGTGACCCAGTATGTGATCTATCTTGGAGAATGTTCCATGTGCACTCGGGAAGAAAGTATATTCTCATGCTTTGGGATGCAGAGTTCTAAATATATCTGTCAAGTCCATCTGATCCAATGTATCATTCAGGGCCCTTGTTTCTTTATTGACCGTGTGTCTAGATGATCTATCCATTTCTGTAAGTGGAGTGTTAAAGTCCCTTGCAATTACCACATTCTTATCAATAAGGTTGCTTATGTTTGTGGGTAATTGTTGTATATATTTGGGGGCTCTCGTATTCAGTGCATAGACATATATAATTGTTAGCTCTTCCTGATGGATAGACCCTGTAATTATTATATAATACCCTTCTTCATCTCTTGTTACAGCCTCTAATTTAATGTCTAGTTTGTCTGATAGAAGTATGGCTACTCCAGCTTTCTTTTGGCTTCCAGTAGCATGATAAATAGTTCTCCATCCCCTCACTCTCAATCTGAAGGTGTCTTCAGGTCTAAAATGAGTCTCTTGTAGACAGCAAATAAATGGGTCTTGGGTTTTTTTTTAATTTTTTTAAACGTTTATTTATTTTTGAGACAGAGAGAGACAGAGCATGAACAGGGGAGGAGAAGAGAGAGAGGGAGACACAGAATCCGAAACAGGCTCCAGGCTCTGAGCTGTCAGCACAGAGCCCGACGCAGGGCTTGAACTCACGGACCATGAGATCATGACCTGAGCTGAAGTCGGACGCTTAACCGACCAAGCCACCCAGGTGCCTCTATGGGTCTTGTTTTTTTACCCGTTCTGATACCCTATGTCTTTTGGTTGGCGCATTTAGTCCATTTACATTCAGTGTTAGTATAGAAAGATATGGGTTTAGAGTCATTGTGATGTCTGTAGGTTTCATGCTTGTAGCGATGTCTCTGGTACTTTGTCTCACAGGATCCCCCTTAGGATCTCTTGCAGGGCTGGTTTAGTGGTGACGAATTCCTTCAGTTTTTGTTTGTGTGGGAAGACCTTTATCTCTCCTTCTATTCTAAATGACAGACTTGCTGAATAAAGGATTCTCGGCTGCAAATTTTTTCTGTTCATTACATTGAAGATCTCCTGCCGTTCCTTTCTGGCCTGCCAAGTTTCAGTAGAGAGATCCATCATGAGTCTTATGGGTCTCCCTTTATAAGTTAGAGTGTGTTTATCCCTAGCTGCTTTCAGAATTTTCTCTTTATCCTTGTATTTTGCCAGCTTCACTATGATATGTCGTGCAGAAGATCGATTCAAGTTACGTCTGAAGGGAGTTCTCTGTGTCTCTTGGATTTCAATGCCTTTTTCCTTCCCCAGGTCAGGGAAGTTCTCAGCTATGATTTCTTCAAGTACACCTTCAACACCTTTCCCTCTCTTCCTCCTCTGGAATACCAATTATGCATAGATTATTTCTCTTTAGTGCATAATTTAGTTCTCTAATTTCCCCCTCATACTCCTGGATTTTTTTTTATCTCTCTTTTTCTCAGCTTCCTCTTTTTCCATAATTTTATCTTTTAGTTCACCTATTCTCTCCTCTGCCTCTTCAATCCGAGCTGTCGTTGTCTCCATTTTATTTTGCAGCTCATTAATAGCATTTTTAAGCTCCTCCTCGCTGTTCCTTAGTCCCTTGGTCTCTGTAGCAATAGATTTCGTTGCTGTCCTTTATACTGTTTTCAAGCCCAGCGATTAATTTTATGCCTATTATTCTAAATTCACTTTCTCTTATATTGTTTAAATCCTTTTTGATCAGTTCATTAGCTGTTGTTATTTCCCAGACGTTTTTTTGAGGGGAATTCTTCCGTTTCATCATTTTGGATAGTCCCTGGAGTGGTGCGGAACTGCGGGGCACTTCCCCTGTGCTGTCTTGAATAACTTGCGTTGGTCGGTGGGGCCTTAATCAGACCTGATGTCTGCCCCCAGGCCACTGCTGGGGCCACAGTCAGACTGGTGTGTGCCTTCTCTTTCCCTCTCCTAGGGGCGGGATTCACTGTGGGATGGCATGGCCCATCTGGGCTACTTGCACACTACCAGGCTTGTGGTGCTGGGGATCTGGCGTATTAACTGGGGTGGATCAGCAAGGTGCACAGGGGCAGGAGGGGGAGGCTCAGCTCACTTTTCTTTCAGAGATCTGCTTTGGGAGGGGCCTGTGGCACCGGGAGGAAGTCAGACCCACCAGAGGAATGGATCTGCAGAAGCACAGCATTGGGTATTTGTGCAGTGCCAGCAAGTTCCCTGGCAGGAACCGGTTCCCTTTGGGATTTTGGCTGGGGGATGGGCGAGGGAGATGGCTCTGGCGAGCACCTTTGTTCCCTGCCAAGCTGTGCTCTGTCATCAGGGGCTCAACAACTCTCCCTCCCGTTGTCCTCCAGCCCTCCCGCTCTCGGAGCAGAGCTGTTAATTTATAACCTTCCAGGTGTTAAGTCCTGCTTGCTGTTGGAACACACTCCCTCCAGCCCCTCCGCTTTTGTCAGCCAGACTCGGTGGCTCTGCTTTGCCGGTGGGCTGCCCCTATGCCCCGGCTCCCTCCCGCCAGTCCGCGTAGCGCGCACCGCCTCGCCGCCCTTCCTACCCTCTTCTGTGGGCCTCTCATCTGCACTTGGCTCTGGAGACTCTGTTCTTGCTAGTCTTCTGGTGGTTTTCTGGGTTATTTAGGCAGGTGTAGGTGGAATCTAAGTGATCAGCAGGACACGGTGAGTCCAGCGTCCTCCTACACCACCATCTTCCCCAGGTCTTTACACACTCTTCTTAGGCCCATGCTGGGTAGAGCACTCTTAGGAGAGCACAGGAGTGGTTCTGAGGCTCATGGAAGTTTCTCACTTTTGTGTCCCTTTCCCACTCTAGATACAGTAACTAAATATTTATCCAGAAACATTGAGTTATATGCTTGATTAGAGGGTGGAGAGTCTTTGAAAAGGCTCTTACCTTGGAGGAAAGTGTCAGATTGGGTTCCCACCCCCTTGTCTTGGGACCTGGCCTGGATAGTGCATTTCCCGCTACCTCCTGATAAGGGACATTCCCTACCTCACCCTGGTAGCAGCCAAACCATCAGGCATTATGGCATCATGGTCTGTGAATGCTTTAAGAAGGCCTTGCCTTAGCCCTCCCCGTTTTGTCTTCCACAGACCCTACCAGAACACACATGACCCACCACCCCCTCTCTGACTGTAAGGTCACCCTGAGGTGTAGTGTGCCCTGGGCTTCTGCCATGTACATATCACCCTGACCTGGCAGTGTGCTGGGGAGCACCAGACCTAGGACAGGGAGCTTATGGAGACCAGGCAGAAGGGGATGGAACCATCTAGAAGTGCTTGGTCATTGTGCTGCCTTCTTGAGAAGAGGACAGATACACATGCCATGTGCAGCATGAGGGGCTGCGTGAGCCCATCACCATGAGAATGAGTAATGAAGGGGATGAGTAGTGGAGCTAAATATCAGAAACAGGAGCCCTTCTAGACACTTTCAGCAGAATCCGGCACAGTCACAGCCCTCACTTTTCCTTTCCTCCTCAGATCCATTTTCTCAGCCACCATGCTCATCAAGAGGGCATCTGCTGGCCAGGTTCTCCTTGGAGCTCTCATCACTGGGGTTGTTTGAGCAGCAGTTTAGATCGCTTGAAGTAGAGTTGCTGGAGGTGTGCTCTAGAACAACAGGAACTCAGGTGGGGAAGAGGTCCAGGTTTCTTCCTTCCTAACTACCGAAAAACCAATGGGAGTGCGGATTGTTGCCGCGTCATCCGTATCCAGGCAGGAGGGCCTGACCCAGGCTGTGAGAGCAAGTAAGACCAGGGGAGATGAGGACTCCCCTACATTGGGCTTCTCTGTGCCAGATACAGCTCTCGTGAGGGGACTCAGAGAGCCAGGCCCTCCCAGGGGTTCTGAGACTTTGCCTTGACCCCTCTCCTTGTGCATGGTGGTCAGGTGACTTTGTCATCTTGTCTTCCTGAGTCCTGGCCCAGGGGCTGCCTGAGGAAACCAGAGAGAGACCCACAGGCTGGGCTCAGCCCCTTTTCCTCTACAGTCCTTTACGGAACATTCTCTGAACTGGACTCTCTTACCTCCCACCCCTCACCTCTCTTTCTCGGGACTCTTCTAGAAGAAAACTCATCTTCAGGGAACACAGAAAGTGAGCTAGCCCTGGTAATGGAGAGGGAGGAACAGGGGTTTTCTCTTTACACCTGGACAAGTTGGGTCTGATGCACCAGCTAGAGATTCCTATTGAGGCCTGTTTCCTTTATGTTGATGAACTATAGCGGTAGCACAATGTTGGTAACCCCTGAACATCAGGAATCTATCTGTAAAAGTGATTTTGGCCCCACCCTACAGAAAAGTGACCATCCAGCACAGCAGTCAGGCTCACAAAGCTCTTCAGTTTTCCCAAACAATATATCAGTGACTCTTGTGTTTTAACATGACCTTCATTCCATAGCCCCAAGATTATGTGTGTGAGTCCTGGACATTTCTTCAGTCCATGGGTGCACAATTGTTATGTATATTTCCGCTGGAAGAGTGGACAGGCTTTAATCACCTCCCAAGTTGTAAGTGTTCAGTGCAGTCAAATGCCCTTCTCCAGTGTTCACATATTTCCTGTGAGTGAATTAATACCTAAGTTATGTGCATACTATTGGGGCAGTTGGCATTGTTTTCCTTACCCTAATTATCATAAGGAGGCAATGGGTTTTCAGGCAGCCCCAGAGTATAGTAAATACTAGATGCAAAAAATATCTTGCTATGCCCTGTAGATAGAGACACTAAAAATCTGTAAAGCAACATATTTAAATCTGAGAATCCCACAGCTTCAGAATTCTTTACCTCTGTTTTTTTCCTCACCCTGTGTCTATAGCCCTTCTCTCTATCTCTCCCACCCCTCAGGCCCTCTCCTCCCCTTAGTCTCCACCACCTTCTCCCTCCTGGATTGTGGCCCTGGTGTCCTACATCACCTGCCACCTGCAACTCTTCTCCCCTCAGGGGTCATCGATCCTGCTAATGTGAGTCAGGTCACATCATGTGTTCACTGAAAATTCTCTGATGACCCCGTCTCACTCTTGGGAAGCCTCTAGAATGTAGGGCACATGAGCACAAGGGCTTCAGGTTATTTTGGTGCAAGCTGTATCCCCAGCATATAAAGCCATTCCTGGAACATAGTAGGCTCTAAATTAATTGTTGTTGAATGCATGAATGAAATATGACTGTATTAGAACTTAATTGTATCACATAAAAATCACTAAATGGAATGCACCAAAAAGTCAGGAAGGGTTTGGTTTCATGCAACTAGTGTGCATGGTAGTTCACATTCATTTCAGTGGAAAAAGTGCCATGTGCTGATTTGCTGCATAGTGAGCCTGTGTATTCATTTTCTATTACTACAGAGCTAATTACCACAATTTAGTGGCTCTAAGGGACACTCATTAATTTTTTAAATGTTTATTTATTTATTTTGATAAATAATAATGGGTGGGAGGGGCAGAAAGAGAGGGAGAGAGAATCCCAAGCAGGCTCTGCACTATCAGCGTGGAGCCTGAAGAGGGGCTCGAACTCACAAGCTGTTGAGATTGTTACCTGAGTAACAATCAAGAGTCAGATGCTTAACTGACTGAGTCACCCAGGTGCTGCAGCACCCATTAATTTCCCTACGGTTTTGTAGTCAGAAATTCAGGCATGACATAAATGGGTTCTCTCTTCAGGGTTTCACAAAGCTATGTTCTTATCTGTAGGTGAATTTCTCCTTCAAGTTCATACAGACCTGGTGGCAGAATTCTGTTTCCCACAGTTATAAGGCTGAAGTTCCCATTTCCTTGCCAGCTGGAATGGTCCCTAGTGCCTACAAAAAATGTTGGCCACTGTGCCCCTCCACTTTCAGCAACAATAGAGAACCCCTTCACATCGAATCCCTCTGACACTTTGAATCCTTTTGCTCAGGAAGAACCAAGAACTTTAAAAAGCTCACCTGATTAGCTCAGTGCAACCTAGGGTAATCTCCCTATTTTAAGGTCAACTGATTTGAGACCTTACTTATGTCTTCAAGTTCCCTGCCAAGCAGCATCTACATTAGTGTTTGAATAGCTGAGGGAAAACTGAATAACCAGGGGCTACTTATTGGAGGTCCTTCATCCAATATGCCTGTCATGGCACTCCCACTACTTGGTATCTATCTCTTTAGGGCCATATCATCCCCAGTGGTATTAATGAGCCAATTCTAGGGCTTTTCCTGCCATGACACCTGCCCTGTAGAGGAAAATGACCTCAAATGTATTTGTGATGCACTGTTTCCTCTTGCCAGCACATTGGTGATGGCTTTTTGAAAGGTGAGTCTTTTGGGTCCTCTTGTGGAAGATAATCCTCTGGTGGATCTTCTGGCCTCACAAAACACCTCCATTCCGTATGTCCATTTCCTTCAGCTTCTTTATCCAATCCTTTACTGTGTTTCTATTGGGGCAACAAAGTCATGTCTACCTTGTTTTGAATTGGACATCAATTTTCCCAGTCTATGCAGAGGAACCTCAACAGTAAGATTACCCCAAGCCCTGGGTACCTAGATGAACTCATGTCCTGAGAAAGTGCCCTCAGTGAATGCATTTTTCCTTACCCAGCCTGACAGTCTGACCCCTTGATGAAGCATCCTCAAAATCCAAGGCAGAGGTGCTGCTCATGCTCCTACATCTACATGCTGGTTAGTTCTTGCAAAGCTCCTGAGTAGATATTACTTGGATCCTAGGGGTGAGACTCCTGCATTATCTTCCATCACAGGAAGTGTTAACCATTACTAGATAAGGACAAGCCTCCTCTGCTTCTCGAAAGGGTCCTGAAGGGCATCCACTGGGATAACATCTGGGTTTCAGAATCTTAGGTTTTCTTCACCAGGACCTTGAAT
The DNA here is from genome assembly GCF_027475565.1 of Acinonyx jubatus. Classification (NCBI taxonomy): domain Eukaryota; kingdom Metazoa; phylum Chordata; class Mammalia; order Carnivora; family Felidae; genus Acinonyx; species Acinonyx jubatus. The sequence goes on along the minus strand of NC_069385.1, from coordinate 120,225,317 downwards.
TTTACATCACAGATTGCTGTGGCTGAGGGTCTACATGTCTCTGGAGTTCTGTGACTCTCACAATTATGTCTTCAGATGCCATTCAACTCTATCTGCCCTTCCTCTACAGGACATGAATGCCTCCATAAGATATGGCAGAGGGCCTCATGTTAGCCACTAACTGCCTGTTAACTGTCTTCAGATTCTTGTTACCTTTCTGTGAGGCATCAATACAGCTTAGCAATAACCTACCAACTCCACTGTTTCTATAGGCACCACTCTCCCCATTGTTTTTCAAAGGTTCTATCATCACACCTGCCATAGCCTTCCCCCAACAAGGACATTTTCTCAGGTCACAGCCAGTAAAATCTGTAGTAGTTTAGTTGCCATTTGTGTCCCACCTACCAGCCTGGACAGTGTCTTCTTGGCTTGTCAGACAGTGGGTGAGCTAGTCCCAAATCCCCATCCTTTTGCTTGCATTGTCAGGCCATTCCTGACACGACTTGTGTAGTGTCCTGTGAGGAGCAGACACCAATACGGTATTACAATGTGAGTAATTTGTTAGGAGAAACCCTTGTAAGGAAAATGGAGAAGTAGCCAGAAAGGCTGGGAGTACACCAAATCCTGATGCAAGTCTGAATTCTAGGGAAGGAGAAAGAGAAGGAAGGTTGGCTGGAAGCATCCTAGACCCAGTGCAGAGTAAAGCGAGTTCATCAGAGTGTCAGGGAATCCTGGAGCCTAGGTCAGCTTCCAGAAGAGGAAGAGTCCTGCCTTCGTTTCCTTGCTGTTCACAAGCCTTGGCTGGGGGAATTCCACAGGAAGTATCATCTCAGAGCAAACATGGCATCAGATCCGAGTGCACAGAGCCAGGACCCTGGATCAGTTACTGCCCCTCAAGCTGAGGGTCAGGGATGTGTGTTCTCATGGCCACCACAATAGTCTGGTTGGGAACAAAGATTGATGATAAAAACGATAAAAGGAGAAGAACACTGGAGCAATACCTGTAAGTAGACAAGAAGGAGTGAGGTTGAGGGCCGCAGCAGGGGACTGGCTCTGACTGGCACAACCATGGATGGGCAACCTGTGCTACAGGACTGGACAGTCCATCATGTGGGTGCAGATGCCGACACATGAGTAGGTGGTGTAGAAATCAGCAAATACTGTCCTCTGATGTATTCAGTTTGCTCAGGGAATTAGGAAACAGGGTCATTAGGAGAAATAAGAATGAGAATGGGGGTTGGGTACAATGAAGGCCCACCTTCCTCCTGGCCCAGAGGTGCAAGGACCATGGGAAGGAATCACCCCTTGGAAGAGGACTGCACAGGCAGCTGTGTCCTCAGGGAGACCCCGTTTCTGTCAGAGCTGTGACTTGAGGGAACATCCAGAAAGGACTCTGGACACTTGCTGATCATGGGCTGAGAATTCCAGGGGGCACAGTGGAAGGTTCAGCAGCTGGGGAGGGGGCGTGGGAGGAGGCACAATAGGGGTGTGCAAAGCCTTGTCGAAAGAGAGTATAGAATGTCTGGGAGAGCATGTGTGATCGATACAAGTGAGGAAAAGGACTTAATGACATTAGTCCTGGTGGATTCCAGGCAGATGGTGGTGGTGATTGTGAGAGATGACTAGGGGAGGCACAAGGGTTTGGGGCTCTCACTTGGGCTCCATCAATGGGACAAGGAGGTTTGGAGTGACTGGGTTTCAGTTCTACTGTGTGGACCTTTTATCAACCCCCGGATAAATGGAAGCAATCCCATTTAGACTGGGTGTTAAATGAAGTGTGTGCGTTCACTCTTGACCCATGTAGGGCAGGGATGCACTCACACCAGGTGTCACTTGGGCCTCACATGCCTTGGGACAGGGAGTTCTGGGCACCAGGTTGTTCCTCCACCTCAGGAACCCCTTTTATACTTTCTGGAAGGGGTTTTAGGGAAGCTGTCATCTTAGTCCTACAACCCCAGTGTGCACATCTACAGTGTAGAGTATTATATAGACATTGAGATGCTATTTCCAAATAAGAGGGGATTTTTGTTTAACTGAATTTTGAAACATTTAGAACTAGGAGTCCAAGGAAATGGTTCTAGTTTTTGGTTTTCTCTGTTTTACCATCAAGAAGCTGGAGGGAGGAGGTGCACAAGGATACAGAAACTTAAGCAATGGAACTGGCTCCTGAGCATGCCTCTCCTGCAATCCTGTCTCACCCCTGAGCCTGACCCCTGTGGAGTCCAGGGCTGCTCAGAAACTTCTTCCTCTCCCCACTGATGCCCAGGCTTCTGCTCAGACATCTCTACCTGACTTACAGTCCAGACCCCATTCAGGCTTCAAAGTCAGAATCCACCTGAGAGCAGAGCAGTGGGGGATGTCCCCTTACCATCCACCCTACATGAGGCCACAGGACTAAGGAGAGAAGACCCAGCTGCCTTTCTCCTCTTCAGCCAAGCCCTCCCTAGGGTCTGCTTCAACTCCTAGCACCTGGACAGGGGCCTGGACACCAGGGGGCGCCCTTGTCCCAGATAATGTTCAGAATGTGAAGTTGTGTTTTGTTTTGTTTTTTTTTCAAAAGCCACACTGATACAACCTGTGTCCACCCATAGACAAATGGATAAGGAAGATGTGTGGCATATTCACACATATTCATATACACACGATAGAATATTATGCAGCCACAAAACGATGAGATCTTGACACTTGTGACAACATGGATGGACAAATAGGGTAGTATGTATGCTAAGTGAAGTAAGTCAGACTGAGAAAGACAAATACCATATGATTTCACTCATATGTGGAATCTAAAAAAACCAAAAATGAATAAAGAAACAAACAGCAGAATCAGACCTATAAATACAGAGAATGAACTGATGATTGTCAGAGGGAAGGGAGTGGGAGGTTGGGAAAAATAGGTGAAGGGAATGGGAGACACAGGCTCCAATTATGGAAGGAACAGGTCATAGGAATAAAAGGCACAGCATGGGGAATATCGCCAGTGAGACTGTAACATCATTGTGTGGTGACAGATGTCAGCTACATGGTGGTGAGCACAGCATGGTGTAGACAGAAGGTTAGTCACTGTGTTGTACACCTGAAACTAATGTAATCTTGTGTCAACTGTATTCAAATTTGAAACACTTTTAAAAGAAATTAATTAGAAAAAATAAACTGTAAAAACACCAATTTTATTAATAGGTCATGGATATTCTGTCAATTTTTACATTCTTTGAAAAACTTAATTGCATAACTTAAAAAAACTACACATTTTGTGAAGTAAAATAGTTTAACAATCAAAAGCCAACAATTAATGCAGGGGAAAAGCCACACTGAAATAACAAGTGTACATGAAAAAATTAGAAAACCAAGGTGAAATGTACAAATTTGTAGGAACAGACAACTTATAAAGACTTAATAATGAAGAAACCTAACAAGACCCATAACCAGTAAGAGGATTGAATCAGTAATCAAAAAACAGACACATCCCAGATCAGATGGCTTCACTGGAGAATTATACCAAACATTCCAGGAAGAATAAACACCAGTATCCTCAAAGTCTTCCAAAATTGAAAAGGAGAGAACACTTCCTGACTCGTCTACATTGCCAGCATTACCAAGATCCCCAAAGCAGACAAAACGCTACAAGAAAAGAAAACCACTTTCTCTGCCCTCAGACCCATTTCCATATCACAGTCCATGAGCTCCAAGCCCTTACAGAAACCAATCCTGAATTGTGCCCTAAAATAATCTCACCCTAAACTCAGTCACTTGCAGATACCAACGATGTGTGTGTGGTTCATTTTAATATTGTTTGAAAAAATTCTGACAAATCAGGAGTTGGGGGTTTAGAAGAGGTGGTGACACAAAATAGGGAAGCCATAGGGTGGAGGTTGGGGGTTGTCAGGGGTAGGTGGCAGTGGTGTCTCCTTCACCCCCATGCCCGTTGTCATCTCCTGAAGAAGGACAGACTGTCACCTTCCAACATGATGGGTGAGTCCTCAACCATGGCTGCAACTGCAGAGAAAACATGTACACTTACAATAAGGCATGGAAAGGCTATGTGAGACTGGCAGAAACACAGACCCCTATACATGCAGGTGTTTGGTGGGGTCAGAGGAGAGACTGGGGTGCAAAAGAGAAATAATGGATTGAGAGAGGATAGGCACCCCGCATAGAAATAAACAAAATATCCCAACATGGTATCAAGATGGGAGGAATAAACTTGTCAGGCACCCATTAGACATCAGGCACTCACTGCCTGAACTATGACGTTCAAGATAAGGTCACTAAGGAACAAGGAGACTCTGAAGACTTGGAGGAGCCAGTTTCTTGAGATCAATACTTACTGGAGGAGTAAATGTCTATCTCATCAGGCAGCTCACTACTACTGACCTCAAAGTGATCCTGCACATCACTGAGGATCTTGGCATCATTTTCATCTGACACAAATGTGATGGCCAAACTCTTGTGGCCAAAGTGGCCTGCTCAGGCTTCCTGGAAGAAGACAGAGGGTGACATTAGAAGACCTCAAAGTAGGAAGACAGACAAAAGGAAGGATGAGGATGTAAGGTATGAAGGCATAGAAAATCAGGGGGTGGGAGGGGACACTGGGGTGCCTGTGTTGGTGTGCAGCTTACCTGATGCAGATAGGTGTGGGAATCTTCAGGCAGGTGGTAGCTGATGGCAGTGTTCACTTGCTTAATGTCCATGCTTCCACCAAATAGGTTGGTGGCCACAAGAATTCATCACTGAAGATCTTTAAACTACTGATACCAAGAAAGCTGTTGTCAAAAAGGAAATTAGAAAAATGTTCACAGTCCTTTCTCACAGCCATTTGCTACCAAAGACACAAGACATCTTTCCATCTTGATTCACCTCTTTCCCCAGGCATCCTATGGTGGATGGCAATGGCTGGCAAATTCTGCTCCACCAGGAGCTGGGCCAGGGCAATGCAACATTGCACAGACCTCACAAAAATCTCTGCCTGTGTGTGGAGAATAGGGGGATGCAGGTGCATGGGTGTGTGTGGAGGGGAGAGAAACAATGTGCCAGAGTGGGAGATTTCAGGAAGTATACCCTCTACATGAAGCCCGCTAAGTCCCTCTTACTGTCCACTACATGGTAACCTTTTTGGTCTCAGTATAACTTACTCTTTCTCTCTCTCCTCTGGTTCTGATTTTCCTGAGCAAAATTGGCCTCTGAGAAGATACAAAGAACAGTAACAAATCTGGCAGATATGATAGGAGACAGGAATGAGGTACTCCATGAAAAAGGGCTAAATATTGGAAGTAGGGCCTAGAACAACCACGACCAATATTCCTGTTATGAATCATTAAACCTAAGAGGTACCCTAATCCTGGGAGTAGTTTTAGTATGACTATGTTACACAGTCAGTAAATTGAGAGAATTCTTCTCCTCAGGGAGTGATAGAAGAAAAAAATAAACACATTTAAGAACTCTAACAGAGCCAATGTAGATTGGGATTTTTAAGAATTTAAACCCCTTGAGGGCACCTGGGTGGTTCAGTTGTTAAGCATCTGACTTTGGCTTAGATCATGATCTCATGGTTCGTGAGTTTGAATCCCACATTGGGTGAGCTCGAGCCTACTTTTGGTGAGCCCCACTTCTCTCTCTCTCTCTCTCTCTCTCTCTCTCTCTCTCCCTCTGTCTCTATCTCCCTCTCCCCCTCCTGGGAATCTCTCTCTCGCTCTCTCTGCCCTTCAGTTACTTGCACCCAATCTCCCTCTCTCTCTCTCAAAAATAAATAAAAATGAAATGAAATGAAATGAAATGAAATAAAAATAAAAGAATTTAAACCCTTTGAGTTAAAAGATTTTTTTTCAATGTTTATTTACTTTTGAGAGACAGAGTTTGAGTAGGGAAGGGACAGAGAGAGAGGGAGACAGAGAATCCAAAGTAAGCTCCAGGCTCTGAGCTGTCAGCATAGGGACCCAAACCCAAGAAATGTGAGATCATGACCCAAGCTGAAGTTGTACGCTTAACCGAATGAGTCACCCAGGTGCCTGAGGTTTTTAGATTTTGAGGGTTTCTTTACTTATTGGGATTTTAATTTATTGAATATCTGACCATGCCAGCAATGGAACGTCATAGCAACCCCCACCTCTCTCATGCTCAGCCCCTTGGTATCTATCAGAGACATTGCTAATTTGGCCAGAAAGCTCATTTATGGTCAATCCTCATCATTCACAGATTCTATATTTGCAAATCTGCCTAGTTGCTAAAAAATTTTTTAACCCCCAAATCAATACTCATGGCATTTTCACCATCATTCAGGGACACACCCAGAGCAGCAAAATATCTAGTCACCTGACATGCACGTTCCCAGCTGAGGTCACACTTTTTTGTGAAACTTGGAAAAGTGCCCTCAAACTTAAAAAGTTGCAAAGACACTATCAATGTCAGAACATAAAATTTATGGCCTTACTTTATCTAATGAAACACAAATTGTAGAGCTGGGATAATCAGCACAAAATTGCCACACCATGAAGAAAGAGATGAGTATATAAAACAATTCAATTAAAAGTGAATTGACTATTGGCTATTCATGAAGGAAAAAAATGAATTAGAACATTTCTTCACAACATACACGTGCAAAAACAAATCAATTAAAATCTACCTATATATTTCAGAAAAGATTACAGAAAAATATCTTTATGACTATGACTTATGAAAGAATTTGTTAAACAGAACACAGAAGACATTTGCCATAGAGAAAAAATTCCTATATGTTATTAGCTTAAAAATAATGACACTGTTCATCATTTAAAAAAGTGATAAGACAACCCACATATTAGGAGAAATTATTGGTCACACATGTTATCACCAAGGATTAGTACACAGAATACGTAAACACTGCTCAGATCAGTGAGCATAACATAGACTACTTAGTGAATAAATGACCTAATGCTTCCCATTTGCCAAACTCAAATGGAAGCCAGAAGGCAAGGGAACATTTGGAGATACAGGAGTCCATTCTATAAGTGGTCAGTAACACTGTGAGCATGGGAAAGTGGATGAATGGGAACGTTAACAAAGAAGAAATCTAATAAACATGGATATGGAAATGTGCTTTATCTTCTTCACTGTGGGAAATGCAAATTATCACCATAATAACAGCATGAATGCACCTGAAAACATGCTGTGTGGAAGAACTCAGTCACAAAAGACCATGTGTTGTATGAATCCAATATTAATAAATGTCCATAATAGGCAATTATACAGAGATAGAAAGTAGATTCATGGTTGCCTGGGGCAGGGGGAAAGGAGATGGGAGAAATGGGGGGTGACAGCTAATGAGTACTAGGTTTATTCTAGGGGTGATGAAAATGTTCTAAAATTGGTTGTTGTGATAGTTGCACAACTCTGTGAATGTACTAAAAACGACTCAATTGTACACTTAAATCAGTGATTGGCATATGAACAAGATCTTAGTAAAGCTGTAATAAAAAAACCCGATAAGATATATGGTAAATCCACTAGAATCTGTAAGTCACACAGACTGAATGTGAAGAAGTGGTGTCAGGGCAGATGGTGGAGCAGGAGGCCCCAGTAATCCACATCTCCACCTGGATGACAGGTGCACTGGTGGAATCTGTCTGATAGAACTATTCTGGAAATCTGGAGTTTATTGAAGGTTTGCAACTTGCAAGGGGTGGGGGAGGTGGAAGGCTTGGATGGTAAATTGCAGTTGATTTCAGTCATTTTCAGCCTGGCACCATAGATGAGGCTACCATCCCCTGACCCTAGGCATGTTGCAGGCACCCAGAGTGATTCCTACAGCAGTTTGAACACAGCTTGTGGAAGCTAAGGTGAGCAAGTAAGACAGTATCCTCCAAACATTAGGAATAAGTGTTCTTATTGCTGCTTGCTGCTTTTGGTCAAGGGGATGCAGCAAAGATATAGGCAAACATGTTTGCAACTCCCACCACCAATATGACAAACCCTTTCTCCTCTGGTTGAAGCAACTTCAAGGGTATTTAATGACCTGGGGGCTATCCCCCGCTTCATTTTCCCTTTTTTCCATTTGGCGGGGGGAAGCATATGAGGACTAAGAACATCGAAAGGCAACTGCAAGTACAGGGACATTCAAGTTACACATGCCCAAGGAAAGGTACAGTCTCATAAATGATCTGAGACATTCTTTTTTTCCCCCAGCTTCTCTGATTTCTTTTAATGAATTAATTAGTAAATTAATTAATTAATGTATGTTTTTAAAATTTACATCCAAGTTAGTTAGCATATAGTGCAATAATGATTTCAGGAGTAGAATCCAGTGATTCATCCCCTACATATAACACCCAGTGCTCATCCCAACACGTGTCCTCTTTAATTCCCCTTTCCCATTTAGCCCATCCCTCCAACCACAACCACTCCAGCAACCCTAAGTTTGTTCTCTATATTTAAGAGTCTCTTTTGTTTTGTCTCCCTCCCTGTTTTTATATTATTTTTGCTTTCCTTCCCTTATGGTCATCTGTTTTGTATCTCAAATCCCACATCTGAGTGAGGTTATGTATTTGTCTTTCTCTGACCAACTAATCTCACTTAGCATACTACACTCTAGTTCCATTCACATTGTTGGAAATAGCAAGATTTCATTCCTTTTGATTGCTGAGTAGTACTCCATTGTATATATATATACCACATCTTCTTTATCCATTTATCTGCTGATAGACATTTGGGCTTTTTACATACTTTGGCTATTGTGGATAGCACTGCTATAAACATTGGGGTGCATGTGCCCCTTTGAAGCAGCACACCTGAATCCTTTGGATAAATAATTAGTAGTGTGGTTGCTGGGTTGTAGGGTACTTCTGTTTTTATTTTTTTAAGGAACCTCCATACTGTTTTCCAGAGTGGTTGCACCACTTTGCATTCCCACCAGCAATACAAAAGGGTTCCTCTTTCTCCACATCCTCGCCAGCATCTGTCATTGCCTGAGTTGTTAGTTTTAGGCATTCTGGCTGGTGTGAGGTGATATCTCATTGTGATATTGATTTTTATTTCTCTGATGACGAGTGATGTTGAGCAATTTTTCATATGCTGTTAGCTATCTGCATGTCTTCTTTGGAAAAGTGTCTATTCATGTTTTGTGCCCATTTCTTCACTAGATTATTTGTTTTTTGGGTGTAGAGTTTGATAAGTTTTTTATCAATTTTGGATTCTAGCCCTTTATCTGATATGTCATTTGCAAATATCTTCTCCCATTCTTTCAGTTGCTTTTTAGCTTTGCTGATTGTTTCCTTCACCATGCAGAAGCTTTTTATCTTGATGAGGTCCCAATGGTTCATTTTTGCTTTTCTTTCCCTTGCCTCTGGAGACGTGTTGTGTGAGAAGTTGCTGCGGGTGAGGTCAAAGACGTGTGGAGTGAGAATTTGCCTGCTTTCTCCTCTAGGATTTTGGTGGCTTCCTTTCTTACATTTAGGTCTTTCATCCATTTTGAGTTCATTTTTTGTGTATGGTGTAAGAAAGTGGTCCAGGTTCATTATTCTGCATGTCGTTGTCCAGTTTTCCCATTTGCCGAAGAGACTGTCTTTATTCCATTGGATATTCTTTCCTGCTTTGTCCAAGATTAGTTGGCCGTGTATTCGTGGGCCCAATTCTGAGTTCTCTATTCTATTCCATTGGTCTATGTGTCTGTTTTTGTGCCAGTACCATACTGTCTTGATGATTACAGCTTTGTAGTAGAGGCTAAAATCTGGGATTATGATGCCTCCTGTTTGGGTTTCTTTTTCAATATTACTTTGGCTTTTTGGGGTCTTTTGTGGTTCCATACAAATTTTGGAATTGTTGGCTCTAGCTCTGTGAAGAATCCTGGTGTTATTTTGATAGGGAATGCATTGAATATGTAGATTGCGTTGGGTAATATTGACATTTTGACAATATTTGTTCTTCCAATACAGGAGCGTGGGATATTTTTACACTTTTTGGTGCCTTCTTCCGTTTCTTTCATAAACTTTTTATAGTTTTCATGTGTAGGTTTTTCAACTCTTTGGTTAGGCTTATTCCTAGGTATTTTATGGGTTTGGGTGCAATTATAAATGAGATCAATTACTTGATTTCCCTTTCTTCTGTTTTTGTATTGGTGTATAGAAATGCAACCAATTTCTGTATATTGATTTTATATCCTGTGACTGCTGAATTCATGAATCAGTTCTAGCAATTTGGTGGAATTTTTTGGGTTTTCCATATAGAGTATCATGTCATCTGCAAAGAGTGAAAGTTTGACTTTCTCCTTGCCAGTTTGGATGCCTTTTATTTCTTTGTGTTGTCTGATTGATGAAGCTAGGACTTCCAATACTATGTTGAATAATAGTGCTGAGAGTAGACATCCGTGTTGTGTTCCTGACCTCAGGGGGAAAGCTGTCAGTTTTTCCCCATTGAAGATGATATTAGAGGTGGGTCTTTCATATATGGCTTTTATGATCTTTGGGTATGATCCTTCTGTTCCTACTTTCAAGGGGTGTTTTATCATGAAAGAATGCTGTATTTTGTCAAATGCTTCCTCTGTGTCTATTAAGAGGATCATGTGGTTCTTGTCCTTTCTTTGTTAATGTGATGTATCACATTGATTGATTTGTGGATATTGAATAAGCCCTGCATCCCAGGTAGAAATCCCACCTGATCATGGTGAATAATTCTTTTAATGCATTGTTGGATCTGATTGGCTAGTTTATTTTTGAGAATTTTTGCATCTATGTTCATTAGGGAAATTGGTCTATAGTTCTCCTTTTTAGTGGGGTCTTTGAATGGTTTTGGGGTCAAGGTAATGCTGGCCTTATAAATGTATTTGGAAGTTTTCCTTTCATTTCTTTTTTTTTTTTTGGAATAGATTCAAAAGAATAGGAACTAACTCTTCCTTAAATGTTTTGTAGAATTTCCCCTGGAAAGCCATCCAGCACTGGACTCTGATTTTTAGGAAGTTTTTGATTACGAATTCATTTTCTTTACTGTTTATGGGTCTGTTCAAATTTTCTATTTCTTACTGTTTAAGTTTTGGTAGATTATATGTTTCTAGGAATTTGTCCATTTCTTCCAGATTGCCCAACTTATTGGCATATAATTGCTCATAATATTCTCTTATTATTGTTTGTATTTCTGCAACGTTGGTTGTGATCTCTTCTCTTTCATTCTTGATTTTATTTATTTGGGTCCTTTCCTTTTTCTTTTTGTTCATTCTGGCTAGGAATTTATCAATTTTGTTAATTCTTTCAACAAACCATCTCCTGGTCTGTTCTACTGGGTTTTTAAAAAATTATTATTTTGATAGCATTGATTTGTGCTCTAATCTTTATTATTTCCCTTCTTCTGCTGGTATTTGGATTATTTACTGTTCTTTTTTCCAGCTCTTTAATGTGTAAGGTTAGGTTGTATATCTGAGACCTTTCTTCCTTAAGGAAGGCCTGTATTGCTATATACTTCCCTCTTATGACCACCTTTGCTGCATCCCAGAGGTTTTGGGCTGTGGTGTTATCATTTTCATTCCCTCCATGTACTTTTTAATTTCCTCTTTAATTTCTTGGTTAACCCATTCATTCCTTAGAAGGATGTTTTTAATCTCCAAGTGTTCATTGTCTTTCCAAATTTTATCTTGTGCTTGATTTCGAGTTTCATAGCATTGTGGTCTGAAAATATGCAAGATAATTTCTCGATCCTTTTGAACTTGTTCAGGGCTGATTTGTGACCCAGTATGTGATCTATTCTGGAGAATGTTCCATGTGCACTTGAGAAGAATGTGTATTCTGCTGCTTTAAGATGAAATGTTCTGAATATATCCGTTAAGTCCATCTGGTCCAGCGTGTCATTCAAAGCCATTGTTACCTTGTTGATTTTCTGCCTTGATGATCTATCAATTGTTGTAAGTGGGGTGTTGAAGTCCCCTAATATGATGGTATTATTATCAGTGAGTTTCTGTATGTTTGTGATTAATTGATTTATATATTTGGATGCTTCATGTTGTGGTATAAATGTTTACAGCCATTAGATATTCTTGGTGGATAGACCCCTTAATTATGGTATGATGCCCTTCTTCATCTCTTATTACAGTCTTTATTTTAAAATCTAGATTGTCTGATATAAGTATGGCTATTCTGGCTTTCTTTTGGCGACCATCAGCATGATAGATAGTTCTCTATCTCTACTTTCAATCGGAAGGTGTCTTTAGGTCTAAAATGGGTCTCTTGTAGACAGTATATAGATGGATCTTGTTCTTAGCCATTCTGTTCCCTTATGTCTTTTGATTGGAGTGTTTAGTCCATTGACAGTTAGAGTAGTCATGTTCTCTGATCCTTTCTAGTCTTTGTTGGTTTTGGTCTTTTTGTTTGTTTGTTTTGTCTTTTCTCCTCACAGAGAGTCCCCCTAGAATTTCTCGCAGGGCTGGTTTAGTGGTCACAAACTCATTTAGTTTTGTTTGTCTGGGAAACTCTTTATTTTTCCTTTTATGTTGAATGACAGCCTTGCTGGATAAAGAATTCTTGGCTGCATATTTTCCCCATTCAGCACATTGAGTATATCCTGCCACTCCTTTCTTGCCTTCCAAGTTTCTGTGGATAGGTCTGCTGTGAACCTGAACTGGACTTTTTTCCCTTGCTGCTTTCATAATTCTTTCCTTGTCTGTGTATTTTGTGAATTTCACTATGATATGCCTTGTTGATAGTCAGTTTTTTGTTAAATCTAATGGGAACCCTCTGTGATTTTTGGATTTTGATGTCTGTGTCTTTTCCCAGGTTAGAAAAGTTTTCCACTATGATTTGCTCCCATAAACCTTCTACTCTTCTTTCTTTTTTTTCATCTTCTGGGCCTCCTATGATTGGGATATTTTTCCTTTTTAATGAGTCACTGAGTACTCTAATTCTTATATCATGCTCTTTTGCCTTAGTTTCTCAGCTTCCCAGTCTCTAGCATCAGAACTCTGTGCTCTACCACACTGGGAATCAAGCACCCTTCCATTGTCTCTGGCTTCTTTCCACTCCCTGTTTCTACACTGTCTGTGTCCAAACCATCAGCATGCCAGGTGGCACCTCCTTCCCTAATTTTATTTCAGATGAGGCTGTGTTTCCAAACCCCTCACTTCTGAGGGCCCTGGAGCTTGGAACTGCTCTGACCCACTGGGGGAGGGTCTTGTGGAGCAATGGCCAGATGTCGGTTTGCCCCTTAGGAATGTTCTTGTGATCATGCTGCTATAGGGGCTCAGAGGTTGTGACTAGATGATGGCTTGCTCCAGAATAATTTCATGTGATGTCACAGCAGCAGCATTTCAGGGATTATGGTAGATCACAACACACAACCCATGTCAGGTTTCACCGCCCCTTGGAGTTTTTGTTCCACTACCAGCAATTGTGTTCTCTGGGCTCTGCTGGGATCTTTGTCTGTAGGTTCTACAGTCTCTACCAAATGCCCTCCTAGCAGGGTATCAGGGAACCGCTTCTCCCTGTGTGGCCCTTGTACCCCTTGGATCTCACTGCCAGCTCCTGAGGATTCATCCTGCCCACCAGAGAACTTTCAGGTATTGGACTATGGAATTTCTGATGCTGTTCTGCCCTATTTATAGAGTCCTAATGATATTGAAACCCTCTCCTTTCTCCTTTCTCCATTTCTTGTTCAGGCAATTGTGGGTGCTTCCACTCTTTATCTCCAGCTACTTTGGGGAGGAGTGCCTTAGCTGTACTCTCCCCCCTTTCCCTGTCCTCTCTCCACAAATACCATTCCCTATACTCTGTGGCTTCTCTTTCCCCCAGTTCATCTCTCTGTGCCATGTACCTACAGAGTTCTGTGTTTCAAGTTATGCAGATTGTTGTGTTAATCCTCAGATCAATTTTCTAGGTGTACAAATTGATTTGATGCTTATTTAGCTGCATTTTAGGGATGAAAGAAGACGAGAACTTCCATGCTGCCCTGCTATCTTGGCCCCTCCCTGATCTGGGACTTTCTTAAGTTTACACCTTATGTTAATTCCTGGCACAGAGACACTCTACACAACAGAATGACCAAAACACAAAAGCAAAAACAGCAACCAAAAAACTCTGCATACTCTGGGGAAAGGGAGAGTCTGATTTCCATAGTTATCACATAAGATCAAATGTCCAGTTTTCAGAAAAACCAAAATAACAAGGCATACAAAGAAACAGGAAAGTATGACCCATTGAAAGAAAAAAAAATCAATCTTTGAGAAAGAACAGATGGCAAACCTACTAGACAAAGACGTTAAAGCAATGGTCATACAGATGTTTAAGCTGAAGTTGAGAGATGGAGACTTGGAGCTCCCAATGCTTGACTCTCCAGAAAAACAACAAAAACAAAAAATTAATGTAAAAATATGACAGTAAACAAACAAATAAGTAGGGTATACCCTTGCTTCTATAATTTTTTTAATTTTATTTTTGAGAGAGAGAGAGAGATAGACAGACCATGAGTGAGGGAGGAACAGAAACAGAGGGAGACACAGATTCTGAAGCACAGAATCTGTTAGCACAGAGCCTGACTTGGCGCCCAAACTCACGAATTGCGGAGATCATGACCTGGGCTGAGTCAGGCGCTTAACCAACTGAGCCACATGGGCATCCCCATCCTTGTTTCTATAAAAGCATCAATGCAAAAATAAATAAATAACCACAAGTTGATGACAATGGCTTTGGGAAAGCTCTGGACTATCGCAAGGAAATAGAAGAACCCTGTGGAGCACAAAAATCAAGGACTGATGCATAGAAATGCACGGGGAGCATTTTTCCTGTGTCACCCCATACTTCAGTCTGGGGTACTAAGTACTAAGTACTTAGTACTAAGTACTAAGAAAAATGTTCCCTGGAAGATTTCACCTGCAGGGAAAAGAGAACATGAGGACTCCAGCCAGCCTGCTCACCTGTACATCTGCATCCTTTACTACCAAGGACCCCCACATTTTGACCAATTGCTAAACCCAGCTGATAGAGCTGCCCGGAGTCCCTGCCACTTCATCTCCTTCCCAGCACTGGAGCTCTCGCTGTAGTGAGACCTGCCCCCAGGAGCCCAAGTCCCTGCTCTGCTCCAATTTCTGAGATTAAGATACCACAGAACCTCACTATCTACAAGGGCTAGAGATGCAGCTGCACTGTGCTCCACTCCTTGCTCTAGAGTTGGAGGTTTGACCTACAGATTAACCAGGGCCATGCAGCTGCTATTCTACACCCCTCCCCCTGAATCCTGAATGGGAGAATTGACCTATATAGGTGCTCTGTGCACCACTCCATGCACCCTAAATTGGGGATTTGACCCACCATCATTATGTTGCTACTGCTCTGTGTCCTGCCTACTGGGTCTTGAGTCACAGCTTTGACCCACCATCACCGGGACCATAGTGTTAATGCTTTGTGTCCCACCTACAGGACCTAAGGTGAGGTTTTGACCCCCCCCCCCCCCATCACTGAGGTATGCTCTTCTGGGCCATGTCCCTTGAGTCTCAGGCATTCCCATACCCTGTTAGCCCTGGGCCTTTTCCACTGCTGTGTCCTGCTCCTTCCCTAGAGCTTGAGTCACTACTTTAAGCCACAGAGCATCTGGTTATGTGGGTGATCTTCTCATGCCCAGACTTCAGACCCTGGTGCCATTGCCACAGAAATAGCTCCTGGGTCCCAGGCTCCCAGTTCTCTCTTGGTTCTGTACACCTCCAAGACTGAGACCCCAGCTCCACTGCACTCTGAGTGTCAGCACACCAGACCTGGTACTGGAAGGAATCCCCTTGACTACAACTTCTCCCCACAGGCAGTAAGAGGGGAAGACTCTAACAGCCTTCTACTGAGGACCTCAATGGTCCCAGTTTCCACTGCCATCACAGACAGGTGACAGCCATACCAACAAAGGACCCCACTTGGTCTTTGTAGATGTTGATCTCAGCTGATGGAGCTGCACACAGACTAAACCATTGCCCCTTTCCCAGAACCGAAAGGCTGCATCCACTCAGACAGTATTCTTACACCACCTTCTCATGAAAGTCTTTCCCACTGATGCCAGTCTGAAAAGGCTGGAAGACATCACTACTCCTTCAATACATACACATGAACAGAAATCCCCAAAACACTAAAAACCAGGGAAGTAGGACACACCAAAGGAACACAGTCATTTTCCAGCATCTGATCCCAAAGGTATGGAGATCTGTGAGTTACCTTAAAAAGAATTCAAAATACTTATTTTAAGGAAGCTCACAAGATTGAAGATATTAACACAGAAACCTTACAGGCCATGAGAGTGGGTTTGATATATTGAAAGTGCTCAAATAAAAACTGCTAAACAAGAATATTTTACCCAGGAAAACTGTACTTCAGAAATGAAGGAGCGGTGAAATTTCCCAAACAAAATCCAAGGATGTTCATCTCCACTAGACCTGTCTTACAAGAAATGCTAAATGGATTTCTTCAAACACAAAGGAAAAGACACTAATGACATGATAACATATGAAAGTATTAATTCCATGGTAAAGGTAAATAAATACTCAAAGTCACAATACTCTAGTACTGTATGGTGGAGGGTAAATCATTTTAATTCTACTACAAAGGTTAAAAGACAAAACTGTTAAAAATAACTATGGCTATAATACTTGGTTAATGAGTACACCATAGCAAACCATGTAAATTATTCCACCAACAACATAAAATGTGGACGAAGGAATAAATGTGTAGAGGTTTTTTATGCAACTGAAGTTAAGTTGATATCGGCTTAAGACAGAATATAAGGACTGAAGGATGGAGTATGAAAGCGTCATGGTAACCACAGAACAGAAACCTATAGTAGATACACAAGAGATAAAGAGAAAATAACCAAAGCATCATACTACAAAACATCAGCAATTCACAATGGAAGGCAGAAGGGAGGAAGAAAGCAACAAAGGAACTACAGAAAAAAATTAATAGTAGGTTCTTACCTATCAACACTGATTCTAAGTGTGAAAAGGCTCAATTCTCCCATGAAAAGATATAGAGTGACTGAGAGTAGATTAAAAAAAGCCTGTTGCCTACAAGGGACTTACTTCAGTTTTAAGGACACTCATAGACTCAGAGTGAAGGGACAGATAAAGTATTCCATGCAAGTGGAGAGCAAAAGAGTTCAGGAATAACTAAGATCACACAAAAGGTGTAAACAAAGAAGGGTTCTTATATAATCACAAAAAGGGTCAATTCACCAGGAGGAGATAATAGTTGTAAATATGTATGTACCCAAAGTCAGATCACCTACATATATTAAGCAATCATGAACAGACTGCAAAAATAGACAGCAATGCAAAAATAGTGGGGCTTCAATACCTCGCTTTCAACAATGGATGATCATCCAGACATAAAATCATAAGGAAATATTATACTTGAACTAGAGCTCTAACAGACACATACAGAATATTATATTCAACAGAAGCAGAATACACATTCTCTCCAAGGGCACACAGAACACTATTCTGGATAGTTCATATTGTAGATCATGAAAGGAGTCTTGACATATTTAAGAACATTGAAATCATATTAGTATCTTTTCCAACCACAATGGTATGATACTAGAAATCAGTAACAATAGCAGAACTGGAAAAGTAACAAATATTAAACAACACATACCTGAACAACCATGGGTCAAAGCCTAAATCAAAAAGGAAATTAAAAAGTATCATGAGATAAACAAAAATGGAAACAGAACATATCAAATTCCAAGAGATGTAGCAAAATCAGCCGTTAACAAGAAAGTTTATAGCAATAAATGCCTATGTTAAGAAATATCACAAATAAACAACTTAACAATACACCTCAAGGAACAAAGAAAGGAAGAATAAACTAAGCCCAAAGTTAGTAGAAGGATGAAAATAATAAATATCTGAATGGAAATAAATGAAATATAAACTAAAATCACATTAGAAAAGGTCAGTGAAATGAAGAGTTGGTTTTTTGAGAAGATAAATAAAATTGACAAACCATTAGATGCACTAAGAAAAAAATGGAGGTGATTCAAGTGAGTAAAATTATAAACAAAAATACAGAACTGATTCCACAAAAGTACACATGATCAGAAGACTATACCAAGACAATATATGGCAACAAATATTTTGGATCACCTAGACATACTAAAACATAAAAGTCAGAAAGACTGAATCATGAAAAAAAAAATAGAGAATCTGAATAGACCAATTACTAGTAGGAGATTGAACCAAGAATAAAAAATCTCCCAACACAGGAAAGCCCCCAGGTGACTTCACTGGTGAATTCTATTAAACATAAAGGAGAATTAATACCATTTTTCTCAAAATCTTCTAAAATATTTTTTTAACTTTTTTTAACGTCTATGTTTATTTTTGAGACAGAGAAAGACAGAGCATGAACGGGGGAGGGGCAGAGAGAGAGGGAGACACAGAATCGGAAGTGGGCTCCAGGCTCTGAGCCATCAGCCCAGAGCCTGACGCAGGGCTCGAACTCATGGACCGCGAGATCGTGACCTGAGCCGAAGTCGGACGCTCAACCGACTGAGCCACCCAGGCGCCCCAAAATCTTCTAAAATATTAAAGAGGAAGAAATACTTCCAAATTCACTCAATAAAGCCAACATGATCCCCGTAGCAAAGCCAGACAAATAGACTACAAGAAAAGAAAATTACAGCCAATACCACGGATGAATAAAGATGCCAAAATTCTCAACAAAATGCCAGCAATACAAATTCAAAAGCTTTTTAAAAGGAATATATACCAAGATCAAGTGGGTTTTATGCCTGGGGTGATGAAAACTCTCAATCACTAGGATATAAAAGGAATGTACTTCAACATAATAAAGGCCATAATGCCAAGCCCACAACTAACATCATCTCAGTGAAAAGCAAAGGCCTTTGCTCCAAGATCAGGAACAAGACAAGGATGCTCATTCTCACCACTTCTATTCAACATCGTACCAGAAGTCCTAGCCAGAGCACATAGGCGAGGAAAAGAAATAAAAGGCATCCAAACTGGAAAGGAAGAAGGGAAATTGTCACTGTTTGCAGATGATATATATTTTTTTCTTTCAAGATTTACTCTCTTAGCAATATTCAAATATACAATACAGTATTGTTAACTATAGTCACCATGCTGTACATGACATCCCCACAGTTTCTTTTATAACTGGAAATTTGTACCTTTCGACCCCTTTCACCTGTTTCACTCATCCTTTCACTCCCACCTCTGGCGACCACAGATCTGTTCACTGTAATCATGAGCACAATATTTTGTTTCTTTTTTGAAGGGTGTTGTTTGTTGGTTGTTGTTGCTGTTTTTAGGTTCCATATGTAAGTGAGATCATGTGGCTATTCATCTTTTGCTGTCTGACTTATTTTACTTAGCATGATGTCCTCAGAATCCCTCCATGTTGCAAATGGCAAGATTTCCTTCTTTTACATGGTTGACTAATATTCCATTTTAGATTGTTTCCATGTGTTGACTATGATATAATCTTATATATAGAAGATCCCAAAGTCTCCCAACAACACCAGCAACAACAAATGTTAGCACTAATAACAAATTCAGTGAAGTTGCAGGATTTGAAATCAATATATAAGTTATGTCTATATTCTAACAACAAAATATGTAAAAGAGAAATTCAAAAAGCAAACCATTTAGAGTAGCATCAAAAAACAATAAAATACTTAGGAATATATTAACCACTGAAAGACATGCACACAAAAAACTAGAAGACTCTGATGAAAAACATATAAGAAGAGACAAATAAATGAAAACATACCCAATGTTAATGGATTGGAAGAATTAATAACTGTTAAATTATCCATAGTGTCAAAGTGATCTGCAGATTCGATGCAATCCCAAAGAAAACCGCAATGGCAGCTTTCAAAGCAATAGAAAACACTATTCCCAATTTCATACGGAAGCACAAAAGACCCTGAATAGCCTAAATAATGTTGAGAAAGAACAACAGATCTAGAGGCATCACATTTCCTGATTTCAAACTACATTACAAAGCTGCAGCAATCAAAACAGTATGGTATTGGCATAAAAGCAGGCATATAGAACAATGGAACACAACACAGAGCCCAGAAACAAACCCCACATATATGGTAAACTCATCTTTGTCAAGGGTACCAACAACATGCAATGGGGAATGAATAGACTCTTCAGTAAAAGGTGATGGAAAACTGGATATCTGCATGCAGATGAATGACACTGCATTTATATCATACATCACTGACAAAAATTAACCTGAATGGATTAAAGACTTACATATAGGAAGTGAAACTGTAAAAAATAGGGAAAAAATAGGGAAAAATGTCCATGTCATTGGTATTATCAATGATTGTGGGGATATGATACCAAAAACACAGGGCACAAAAGCTAAAGTAAACAAGTGGGACTGCATCAACTGAAAATCTTCTACACAGCAAATAAAATCACCAATAAAATGTTAAGGCAACTTACAGAATGGGAGAAAACAATTGCCACCCATTAGCTGATAAGAGGTTAATATCCAAAATATATAAGTAACACATGGAAATCAAGGAGAAAAAGCAAGAAACAAAATTTTTTACTATTCAGCAGACCAGAATAGACATTTTTTTCCCTTCTCTATCAAATTTATTTATTTATTTATTTATTCAATATATGAAGTTTATTGTCAAATTGGTTTCCATACAACACCCAGTGCTCATCCCAAAAGGTGCCCTCCTCAATACCCATCACCCACCCTCCACTCCCTCCCACCCCCCATTAACCCTCAGTTTGTTCTCAGTTTTTAAGGGTCTCTTATGCTTTGGCTGTCTTCCACTCTAACCTCTTTTTTTTTTTTTTCCTTCCCCTTCTCCATGGGTTTCTGTTACGTTTCTCAGGATCCACATAAGAGTGAAACCATATGGTATCTGTCTTTCTCTGTATGGCTTATTTCACTTAGCATCACACTCTCCAGTTCCATCCACGTTGCTACAAAGGGCCATATTTCATTCTTTCTCATTGCCACATAGTATTCCATAGTGTATATAAGCCACAATTTTTTTAATCCATTCATCAGTTGATAGACATTTAGGCTCTTTCCATAATTTGGCTATTGTTGAGAGTGCTGCTGTAAACATTGGGGTACAATTCTGGGGTTTCTATTCTATTCCATTGGTCTATGTGTTTGCTTTTGTGCCAATACCATGCTGTCTTGATGATTACAGCTTTGTAGTAGAAGCTAAAGTCTGGGATTGTGGATGCCTCCTGCTTTGGTCTTCTTTGAAATTACTTTGGCTATTCGGGGTATTTTGTGGTTCCATATGAATTTTAGGATTGCTTGCTCTGGTTTCAAGAAGAATGCTGGTGCAATTTTGATTGGGATTGCATTGAATGTGTAGATAGCTTTGGGTAGTATTGACATTTTGACAATATTTATTCTTCCAATCCATGAGCACGGAGTGTTTTTCCATTTCTTTATATCTTCTTTAATTTCCTTCATAAGCTTTCTATACTTTTCAGCATACCGATCTTTTACATCTTTGGTTAGATTTATCCCTAGGTATTTTATGCTTCTTAGTGCAATTCTGAATGGGATCAGTTTCTTTATTTGTCTTTCTGTTCCTTCATTATTACTGTATAAGAATGCAACTGATTTCTGTACATTGATTTTGTATCCTGCAACTTTGCTAAATTCGTGTATCAGTTCTAGCAGACTTTTGGTGGAGTTTATCGGATTTCCCATGTATAATATCATGTCATCTGTAAAAAGTGAAAGCTTGACTTCATCTTTGCCAATTTTGATGCCTTTGATTTCCTTTTGTTGTCTGATTGCTGATGCTAGCACTTCCAACACTATGTTAAACAGCAGCGGTGAGAGTGGACATCCCTGTCGTGTTCCTGATCTCAGGGGGAAAGCTCTCAGTGTTTCCCCATTGAGGATGATGTTAGCTGTGGGCTTTTCATAAATGGCTTTTATGATCTTTAAGTATGTTCCTTCTATCCCGACTTTCTTGAGGGTTTTTATTAAAAAACGTTGCTGAATTTTGTCAAATGCCTTTTCTGCATCGATTGACAGGATCATATGGTTCTTATCTTTTCTTTTATTAATGTTCTTTTCTTTTCTTATTATTGATTGATTTGCAAATGTTGAACCAGCCCTGCATCCCAGGAATGAATCCCACTTGATCATGGTGAATAATTCTTTTTATATGCTGTTGAATTCGATTTGCTAGTATTTTATTGAGAATTTTTGCATCCATATTCATCAGGGATATTGGCCTGGAGTTCTCTTTTTTTACTGGGTCTCTGTCTGGTTTAGGAATCAAAGTCATACTGGCTTCATAGAATGAGTCTGGAAGTTTTCCTTCCCTTTCTATTTTTTTGGAATAGCTTGAGAAGGATAGGTATTATCTCTGCTTTAAACGTCTGGTAGAACTCCCCTGGGAAGCCATCTGGTCCTGGACTCTTATTTGTTGGGAGATTTTTGATAACTGATTCAATTTCTTCGCTGGGTAGGGGTCTGTTCAAGCTTTCCATTTCCTCCTGATTGAGTTTTGGAAGTGTGTGGGTGTTTAGGAATTTGTCCATTGCTTCCAGGTTGTCCAGTTTGTTGGCATATAAATTTTCATAGTATTCCCTGATAATTGCTTGTATCTCTGAGGGATTGGTTGTAATCATTCCATTTTCATTCATGATTTTATCTATTTGGGTCATCTCCCTTTTCTTTTTGAGGAGCCCGGCTAGAGGTTTATCAATTTTGTTTATTTTTTCAAAAAACCAACTCTTGGTTTCGTTGATCTGCTCTACAGTTTTTTTAGATTCTATATTGTTTATTTCTGCTCTGATCTTTATTATTTCTCTTCTTCTGTCTTCTTCTATTTCCTTTAGGTGTGCTGTTAGCTTTTGTATTTGGGATTTTTCTTGTTTCTTGAGATAGGCCTGGTTGCAATGTATTTTCCTCTCAGAACTGCCTTTGCTGCATCCCAAAGCATTTGGATTGTTGTATTTTCATTTTCGTTTGTTTCCATATATTTTTTAATTTCTTCTCTAATTGCCTGGTTGACCCACTCATTCTTTAGTAGGGTGTTCTTTAACCTCCATGCTTTTGGAGGTTTTCCAGACTTTTTCCAGTGGTTGATTTCAAGCTTCATAACATTGTGGTCTGAAAGTATGCATGGTATGATCTCAATTCTTGTATACTTATGAAGGGCTGTCTTGTGACCCAGTATGTGATCTATCTTGGAGAATGTTCCATGTGCACTCGGGAAGAAAGTATATTCTCATGCTTTGGGATGCAGAGTTCTAAATATATCTGTCAAGTCCATCTGATCCAATGTATCATTCAGGGCCCTTGTTTCTTTATTGACTGTGTGTCTAGATGATCTATCCGTTTCTGTAAGTGGAGTGTTAAAGTCCCCTGCAATTACCACATTCTTATCAATAAGGTTGCTTATGTTTGTGGGTAATTGTGTATATTTGGGGGCTCTCGTATTCAGTGCATAGACATATATAATTGTTAGCTCTTCCTGATGGATAGACCCTGTAATTATTATATAATGCCCTTCTTCATCTCTTGTTACAGCCTTTAATTTAATGTCTAGTTTGTCTGATAGAAGTACGGCTACTCCAGCTTTCTTTTGACTTCCAGTAGCATGATAAATAGTTCTCCATCCCCTCACTTTCAATCTGAAGGTGTCCTCAGGTCTAAAATGAGCCTCTTGTAGACAGCAAATAGATGGGTCTTGGTTTTTTATCCATTCTGATACCCTGTGTCTTTTGGTTGGCACATTTAGTCCATTTACGTTCAGTGTTATTTTAGAAAGATATGGGTTTAGAGTCATTTTGATGTCTGTAGGTTTCATGCTTGAAGTGATGTCTCTGGTACTTTGTCTCACAGGATCCCCCTTAAGATCTTTTGTAGGGCTGGTTTAGTGGTGATGAATTCCTTCAGTTTTTGTTTGTGTGGGAAGACCTTCATCTCTTCTTCTATTCTAAATGACAGACTTGCTGGATAAAGGATTCTCGCTGCATATTTTTTCTGTTCATCACATTGAAAATCCCCTGCCATTCCTTTCTGGCCTGCCAAGTTTCAGTAGAGAGATCCGTCATGAGTCTTATGGGTCTCCCTTTATAAGTTAGAGTGTGTTTATCCCTAGCTGCTTTCAGAATTTTCTCTTTATCCTTGTATTTTGCCAGTTTCACTATGATATGTCATGCAGAAGATCGATTCAAGTTACGTCTGAAGGGAGTTCTCTGTGTCTCTTGGATTTCAATGCCTTTTTCCTTCCCCAGGTCAGGGAAGTTCTCAGCTATGATTTCTTCAAGTACACCTTCAGCACCTTTCCCTCTCTCTTCCTCCTCTGGCATACCAATTATGCATAGATTATTTCTCTTTAGTTCATCACTTAGTTCTCTAATTTTCCCCTCATACTCCTGGATTTTTTTTTTAATCTCTCTTTTTCTCAGCTTCCTCTTTTTCCATAATTTTATCTTTTAGTTCACCTATTCTCTCCTCTGCCTCTTCAATCTGAGCTGTGGTTGTCTCCATTTTATTTTGCAGTTCATTCATAGCATTTTTTAGCTCCTCCTGACTGTTCCTTAATCCCTTGGTCGCTGTAGCAATAGATTCTCTGCTGTCCTCTATACTGTTTTCAAGCCCAGGGATTAATTTTATGACTATTATCCTAAATTCACTTTCTGTTATATTGTTTAAATCCTTTTTGATCAGTTCATTAGCTGTTGTTATTTCCTGGAGATTCTTTTGAGGGGAATTCTTCTGTTTCGTCATTTTGGGTAGTCCCTGGAGGGGGGTGGAACTGCAGGGTACTTCCTCTGTGCTGTCTTTTTTTTTTTTTTTTTGTTCCAATATATGAAATTTATTGTCAAATTGGTTTCCATACAACACCCAGTGCTCATCCCAAAAGGTGCCCTCCTAAATACCCATCACCTACTCTCCGGTCCCTCCCACCCCCCATCAAACCTCAGTTTGTTCTTAGTTTTTAGGAGTCTCTTATGCTTTGGCTCTCTCCCACTCTAACCTCTTTTTTTCCCCCCTTCCCCTCCCCCATGGGTTTCTGTTAAGTTTCTCAGGATCCACATAAGAGTGAAACCATATTGTATCTGTCTTTGTATGGCTTATTTCACTTAGCATCACACTCTCCAGTTCCATCCACGTTGCTACAAAGGGCTGTATTTCATTCTTTCTCATTGCCACGTAGTACTCCATTGTGTATATAAACCACAATTTCTTTATCCATTCATCAGTTGATGTGTGCTGTCTTGAATAACTTGAGTTGGTGGGCGAGGCCGCAGTCAGACCTGATGTCTGCCCCCAGCCCACCGCTGGGGCCACAGTCAGACTGGTGTGTACCTTCTCTTCCCCTCTCCTAGGGACGGGATTCACTGTGGGGTGGGGTGGCTCCTGTCTAGGTACTGGCACACTGCCAGGCTTGCGGTGCTGGGGTTCTGGCATATTATCTGGGGAGAATCGCAAGGTGCACAGGGATGGGAGGGGTAGGCTCAGCTCACGTATCCTTCAGAGATCCACTTCAGGAGGGGCCCTGTGGCACGGGAGGGAGTCAGACCCGCCACCAGAGGGATGGATCCGCAGAAGCATAGCGTTGTGTGTTTGCCCGGTGCAAGCAAGTTCCTTGGCAGGAACTGGTTCCCTTTGGGATTTCGGCTGGGAGATGGGCGAGGGAGATGGCGCTGGTGAGAGCCTTTGTTCCCCCGCCAAGCTGCACTCTGTTGTCGGGGGCTCAACAACTCTCCCTCCCGTTGTCCTCCAGCCCTACCGCTCTCTGCTCTCGAGCAGAGCTGTTAGCTTATAACCTTCCAGTTGTTAAGTCCCACTTGCTGTCAGAACACACTCCGTCCTGCCCCTCGGCTTTTGCAAGCCAGACTCTGCTTGGCGGGCGGGCCGCCCCTCCGCCCTGGCTCCCTCCCACCAGTCCGTGGAGCGCGCACCGCCTCGCCGCCCTTCCTACCCTCTTCCATGGGCCTCTCGCCTGTTTTTGGTTCCAGAGACTCTGTTCTGCTAGTCTTCTAGCGGTTTTCTGGGTTATTTAGGTAGGTGTAGGTGGAATCTGAGTGATCTGCAGGACACGGTGAGCCCAGCGTCCTCCTACCCCGCTGTCTTCCCAAAAACCTCTTAACGTTTATTTTTGAGAGAGAGAGAGAGAGAGAGAGAGAGAGAATGAGCAGGGAAGGTGCAGAGAGAGAGGGAGACACAGAACTTGCGGTGGGCCCCAGGCTCTAGGCTTTCAGCACAGAGCCCGATGCAGGGATGGAAGTCATGAACTGCGTGATCGTGACTGAGCAGAAGTTGGATGCTTCACTGACTGAGCCACCCAGGCACCCCAATACATTTTCAATTTTGTGATTTTTTTTAATGTCACACATATATATAATATTTATTCAAATTACATATATTTATATCATATATTGGTCATGTTATATTTTATGTCTTATGATTGCAATATTAAAGTTTTATGAGCTTCTCTTTACTACCTATTCTTTCTAAAGTTAACTCTTTTTTCCATTTGTACTTTACATTTTGTGCTATCAGTTGCTCTTTTTCTTTGTGCAATTCTTTGTGTACATTTTTTGACACATAAGTTAAATGTAGATTCCTCTAGAAAAATTTGTTTCTTTTACTAAATTTTGAGTCATTATCAATCCAGGACAATTATTAACTAAACTGATGACTAGAAGGTATTTTGGCCCAAGATAAGAAAGCAAATTTGGCTTACAAATCATAGAAAGATTAGTCTATAATTGCAAATTCTTTGAAATAGCTCTTTGCTCACTTTGTGTTAGATCAGAACAAATCTCCTTAGAATAGTCTTGTACTTGAAGATAGAGCCAATTTGATTTGATCCTTTTTTCTGAGGATATGAATGTATGAATCTTAGGTTCCCATATTTTCAGGGAGGGGATGTTTCTAATGCTCCTCACATGAATAAGCTCTGGGCATTATTTCCTGTCTATTAAGTTTGTGAGCTTGAGAAGGTAAGCTAAGATTTTCTAGATTTGAAATATACCCTAAGGTTCAGAACAACTATAATCCCTGGCTTATTGCCAATATTTATATTTTGGCCTAAATGATTATTCTGTTGATTCTTCTTTTGGGTGCTTAATATATGTATTTTACATTTTTAGTTGTTTTTATAGGAAGAGACAGCCTTAAAACTTAGTCTACTGTGTTAATGGAAAAGGATCCCCATTCACAAGGTTTCATTTCTGCTATTTATCCAGCACCAGAGTAGGTGGTAGAATACAGGTTCACCTAAACCAATGGTGATCTGTGTCTTCTGTGAGCCAGCGCTGGTCTGTGAATGTGCATCAGCCCACAAACAGAGACAGAAATTGAAAGTGAAACCTTATCCTGACTCAGACTGGTAATCACCAAGACAAAAATGAGCCTGTATATCAAGTCATTGGATCTGCTAAAAACAGTTTGATTATTAGCTGTTCATGGACCAGAGGTAGAGGAGCACAGTGTCTAAACTGGAATGAGATTTTAGACTTTTGTGAGGGGTGTCACATAAAACCTGGTAACATATTGGATGCTCTTCCCAGAAATATGGACATGTACAATGAAATATAAAGTATCAGTGTATACGTAAGGATCATCTGAAGTGTTACAGATCTGGGTTACTTAATCCTAGGAAGAGACAAAGGCTGGAGAAGACATTTTGAATAATCACTTCATCACCCAACAATGGTACTCTGCTTATTTGTGAGCAGTAGACAAAAGCTGGACCCCATGACAACTATCAAGGGAAAACATTGAAATATTTCAATCGTCCAATCCAACCCGATACCTACAATGTACCAGATCAAGTTCTAGTCTCAGATCACTGCTCCAAATGTTGAAATTTGTCATTCTTTCCCATTCCTGACCCCCAATTTCCATGTTCAGAACTTTTACCTGTCTTCCCACATAGAAGATTTCCACAATTTAAAAGTCTTGATGGAGGGCAGAGACCAGCTCCATCCACAGTGAAGAGAACCCACTTTACCAAACAGTCTTGCATTGGACATTCAGACTCTGACTCAGGACATGACAGATAGGCTGGGACAGCACTCCATGCATTTGACACAGGTGTTTGAGTGATAGTGGTGTCATGCAGTTGCACGGGGCAGCAGCAATTGCAGTCCTAGCCTCAGGGTCCAGTGTCCTACATCAGGGGACTCCGTTGTGTGAACAGTTGTATCTATACCCAGTGGCAGGGCCCTCATTGTATGTGGGTCTCCACCTAGGGTCCATTGTGGATTCTGTTCCTGCCTGTTTTGTGACTTTCCTTGAAATAGAAAAAGGCCCCATATTCTCTCTCTCCCATCCCTAAGTCTCTGTAACTATACATATATATATAATGAAAAGTCAGAAATCTATGTAGGGAATAGCTTCAGACAGCATGATTTCAGACATGTTTTTCCAGCTTCACTGAGGTATAATTGACATACACCATTGTGTAAGCTCAAGGGTACAACCCTTGATTGATACATTTCTATACTGCAAAATGATTACAACCATAATATTAACTAAGAGCTGCATGGTGTTACATTTCCTTTTGTGTGGTACATTTAAGATCTACACTCAGTATCTCAGAGGTTTTATGTTGAACCACTTCCTCAATCTGCCACCTGGCTGTGCCCCTTGGGAGAGAAAATATGTATCTCCCAGCAGATCTTGCATTTTTCTTCCTAGAAAAAACAACAACATTGAAATGTGGATGTAAGACCCCTTCCCACAATGAGGACTCTCATCAATGACTTTACTGTTTACCTATCTGGTGGAAGCCCAGGATTACTTGTGGGTTTGTTACAAAATACTCAGGCCTCTCCCCAGACCTGCCATCTTAGAGTGTTGGGCTTGGGCTCAGGAATCACTTACTTAATAAGCCCCACAGGAAAGGCTGATGCACAGCCATGTGAGAATCCTGCTTTATGTGCTTGCTGCTCAATGTATGATCTGAAGACCAGCAATAGCAGCAACAACCTTGTTATAAACCCAGAATCTCACGCTTTAGTCCAGACTGTCTAGATGTTTCTAAGACCAGGAAATTCCTATGCACACTAAAGTCTGGGCCTCCTGATCTACATGACGCAGAACCGTAACGTGCAGTATGCTCTGGGTGTGCTCTGATCAGCTTGCTTAGCACTGAGGAGTCCAGGATTTGGTCCTGTTCCTTTCTCTTCTATGGCCATCGCCCCCTTGGTGCTCTCATCTATGCTGAAGGCTTTAAACATCATTTATGTGGTGTCACCTCCTACATGTATCTCTCCAACCTAGATATTTCTCCCACCCTGTACTCTGTATCCAGCTTCTAACTTCAAGTGCATTTCTAATAATCTCAGATTTGACATTCCTAAATTGGATGCCTATGATGCAGCTTCCCTAAATGTCCTACTTCCAGAGTCCTCCCTGTTTCCATATAAGGCACTCCTCATTTCTACCTGCAGTCTGAAGTGTTGGATGGCATCCTTGATTCTTCCTTCTCCCAACCTAGAATTAATACATTAGGAAATGCTGCAAAGTCCATCTTTAAGTGTATCCAGAATACACACACACACACTAAGTAGAATGCAGTCACTAGCTATTATTTTCCCTCCTCATACCTCAGATGTAAAACTGTCATCCCCCTCCTGGAACACTGCGCTAGCTTCCCACAGTTGTCCTACTGGTCACTTGCCCTTCACCTCTCAATTCTGCACAGCAGCAAACAGATGCTGCTAAAGAGAAGTAGTACCCAGCGGATCATCTGTTTTAAACCATCTGGTGACTCACATCTCACTCAGAAAACCGAACCCTTCTAATCCTCAGGCATAAACATCTGACCACATTTCACATGCTCTCTGCTCCAGCCACAGAGGCCTCTCACTCTTCCTTGAACACAGGACACACTCCTGACCTAGTGCATGTGCACTGGAGGTCCCCCTGCGTGGAAAGAACTCCTTGAGACATGCTCTTCAACAATTCCTTGTGTCCTGCACATCTCTCCTGAGGTCACTTTCCCAGTGAGGCTCCCTCTGATAAGCTTTACCCAGTGAGGATTTACTCTGATAGTAAATTGGCCACCTTCCCCATCCCAGCACAGGTAACTCTCTGGGTCACCTTCCTCAAAGCACCAACCAGCCTCCAATTTGTGTGTGTGTGTGTGTGTGTGTAGTTTATTTTTAATTAATTAATTAATTTTTAATTTACATCCAGGTTAGGTAGCATATAGTACAACAGTGATTTCAGAAGTAGATTCCTTAATGTCCTTTACCCATTTAGCCCATCCCCCCTTCACAAACCATCTAGCAACCCTCTGTTCTCTACATTTAAGAGACTCTTATGTTTTGTCCCCCTCCCTGTTTTTATATTATTTTTTGCTTCCTTTCCTTTATGTTCATCTGTTTTCTACCTTAAATTCCTCATATCAGTTAAGTCATGATATTTGTCTTTCTCTGACTGACTAATTTCACTTAGCATAATACCCTCCAGTTCCCTCCACATAGTTGCAGATGGCAAGATTTCATTCTTTTTGGTTGCCGAGTAATACTCCATTGTGTGTGTGTGTATATATATATATATATATATATATATATATACACACACACACACACACACACATATATATACCACATCTTCTTTATCCGTTCATCCATCGATGGACATTTGGGCTCTTTCCATACCTTGGCTATTGTTGATAGTGCTGCTATAAACATTGGGGTGCATGTGCCCCTTTGAAACAGCACACCTGTATCCCTTGGATAAAAATACCTAGTAGTGCAATTGCTGGGTCATAGGGTAGTTCCATTTTTAGTTTTTGAGGAACCTCCATACTGTTTTCCAGAGTGACTGCACCAGTTTGCATTCCCACCAGCAGTGCAAAAGAGATCCTCTTTCTCTGCATCCTCGCCAACATCTGTTGCCTGAGTTGTTAATGTTTCTGACAGGTGTGAGGTGGTATTTCATTGTGGTTTTGATTTGTATTTCCCTGATGATGAGTGATGTTGAGCTTTTTTTCATGTGTCGGTTGGCCATCTGGATGTCTTCTTTGGAGAAGTGTTTATTCATGTCTTTTGCTCATTTCTTCACTGGATTATTTGCTTTTGGGTGTTGAGTTTGATAAGTTCTTTATAGATTTTGGATACTAACACTTTATCTGATATGTCATTTGCAAATATCTTCTCCCATTCTGTTGGTTGCCTTTTAGTTTTTCTGATTGTTTCCTTCATTGTGCAGAAGCTTTTTATTTTGATGAGGTCCCAATAGTTCATTTTTGCTTTTGTTTCCCTTTCTTCCAGAGACATGTTAAGAAGTTTCTGTGGCTGAGGTCAAAGGGGTTTTTGCTTGTTTTTTCCTCTAGGATTTTGATGGCTTCCTGTCTTACATTTAGGTCTTTCATCCATTTTGAGATTATCTTTGTGTATGGTGTAAGAAAATGGTCCAAGTTCATTTTTCTGCATGTCGCTGTCCAGTTTTCTCAGCACCATTTGCTGAACAGACTGTCTTTATTCCATTGGATATTCTTTCCTGTTTTGTCAAAGATTAGTTGACTGTATGTTTTTGGGTCCATTTCTGGGTTCTCTATTCCGTTCCATTGATCTGAGTGTCTGTTTTTGTGCCAGTACCATACTGTCTTGATGATTACAGTTTTGAAATACATCTTGAAGTCCGGGATTGTGATACCTCCAGTTTTGGTTTTCTTTTTCAAGATTACTTTGGCTATTTGGGGTCTTTTCTGGTTCCATATAAATTTTACGATTGTAGGTTCTAGCTCTGTGAAGAATGATGGTGTTATTTTGATAGGGATTGCATTGAATATGTAGATTGCTTTGGGTAGTATCAACATTTTAACAATATTTGTTCTTTGAATCCAGGAGCATGGAATAGTTTTACATTTTTGTGTCTTCTTCAATTTCTTTGTAAGCTTTCTATAGTTTTTAATCTATAGATTTTTCACCTTTTTGCTAACCTCCAATGTAAACCCTTCCCTTTTTTACCACATTAATACAGTATACAGTTGGCTCTGAATTACACCGGTTTGAACTGCTCATGTCCTCCGATATGTGGACTTTTTAACACTTACTTTTACACTTACGTGGACTTGCTGCACTTTTTCTTATGTTTTCTTACTATTTTCTCCAGCTTAATTTACTGTAAGAATACAGTACATACTGCATGCAACATACAAACTATACGTTACACAACTGTTCAGGAAGTTCAGGAACTGTTCCTGAAGTGTTTTCAGGAAGACTTCCTATCAATAGCAGTACTTAGGTTTCAGGGGAGTCAAAAGTTATACTTGGATTTCTGACTGCACAATGGGGTCATTGTCCTCAATACACACATTGTTTCAGGGTCAGGTAGAGTCTGCCCCTCACCCCAGGACATATTCTCCACAAGACCAGCACGTTTGCCTCT
This sequence comes from Acinonyx jubatus, assembly GCF_027475565.1. Lineage (NCBI taxonomy): Eukaryota > Metazoa > Chordata > Mammalia > Carnivora > Felidae > Acinonyx > Acinonyx jubatus. The sequence continues at coordinate 120,193,014 of NC_069385.1, read as the reverse complement.
TCTTAGTTACGGAGGTGTCTTAGATGAAAAAATAGCGGGTCCTGCATGTGGCACACGACATTATCAGTGGAACAAGTGGTCAGCGGAGAGGATCTCTGTCTTCTGGATGAGGCTCAGCACAGCCAGTCCGTGGCAGCTCCCACAAAAAGTGTCCCCACCTCACCATCAGTGCCGCCTCTACTTTTCCCCCAAGGCTGCTCCCCCCTTCCTCTCTCTGCTCAGCTCTCCCCTCCCACAGCGTTTCCCCTGCACAGCACAGCACAGCACAGCACAGAGTTACAGTCCTGTCTTCAGAATCATTGTACTTAGGCTCTATGGCGCCTTTTCTCCAACCAAATAGAAATCTATGTGAGACTGTGCTTTAAAACTCCATGAATTTGGATGGGAGCCAGCACCAGCATCACTAGAACTAAGGGCAGGGAGAGGGGGCAGAGAGGCAGAGAAGGTAGAAACTAACTGAAGTTGAAAAAGGATGAGAAACTCTCAGATTCCTCTCTGTCTACCTCAGGATGTAAAGAATAATCCAGAAGACAACTCTAGAGGGAGGAGATGGATGAATCTGATAATTCATCTCTCCAAACCACAGAGACTCCTGTGTACAGGGGCCACCTAGGCCTGTGGGAACGAGAGTCCAAAGGACTCCTGGTGCTATAACCACTGGGATCACCCGGGAAGAATAAGAGGAACTCGGACACAAGGGCAAGAACAGGCCTGATGCTCCACAGAAACAAAGAAGAAAATACACCCAAAAGATGGGGCTGAGGTCATGACCCAGGATGGAGCCTGGGCTGACCCAGTCACAGGAAGCTCTTGCTGCACAAGGTCCTGGTGACAGGTATTGTCCAAGTCTCTATGATCACAGGTCCTGGTGAGACAAGGTTCCACAGAAGGGGCAAGGACAAGGAGCAGAGACATGACCCAGCTGAGGAGGGAGCACGACACTCCAAGGATGCACTGAGCATTGACTGGACCCAGGTCCTGTCCCCGCTCGGCTCCTCCAGCCCTCTCCTGTCCCCACCTGCAACAGACACAGCACAGGAAATATGCGGGTTCTGTAAAGTTCTCAGTGCTTTCATTTATTTTCTGTTCCAACCATACAAATCGTCTCTTTTATTACCTCATCATGCCCACATACCAAGAATTACAAAACATAAATTCATATCTGGATTCTCATTTTCAATAGGAAAGTAAAGCATCAGTACTCAGTCCAACATGAAAAAAAGACAGGGATGGAGATCGTCCACCCCTCCTCGGCTGGAACAGGAAAGCAGGTCAGAAAGGGAACACGAATCAGTACGGGGAGGGGTCATGGAGGGCGGGGGGGGGGCCAGTCTCCTGTGTCCTCACAATATGCTAATAGGAACGCAGACACATTCTGACACCATCCGCAGAAAGTCAGGGGATCTCGATGGCACCAAGTGTGAACAGATGCTGTATTAGTCCCTGAGGGGCAGCGGGTCTCACACTGTGAAAAAATTAATCATGAACAGATTTAGATCAGTCACGTAAGTGCCACATTCTCAACAGCCCCTCACATGTCAACATGTCCCTAGTTCCCCCACCCCTCCCCACTTCAGGCCCTCTGGAGTCTTACCTTTAGGAGCCATTAGAGACGAATCAGAGCCCTGAATACTGTCATTGCCTGGGGTAGAACAAACAGGATGTGATCAGAGCCACAGGAGTTGAGACTAAAGGAGCAGCTATGGGGGGGGTAGGGGGAGTGAGCTCCCCATTGGGGTCCTGTCTACACTATCCCAGGGTTTCAAGGATCACCCTCTCCAAACTTACGTGCAGCATGAGAGTAGCTCGGTCCTTTTTCTGCTGTGGGAAGAAAATATCATGTTACAAACCTGGGACAGCTGGGCCATGGGATCCTAGAGCAACCTCTTAGTCCTGGTCCACAATGAAGTTTCCAGAATTCTGACTGAAGACCCAGGACAGGCTCAGGAAACATGAAAAAAGAGGTGTGGGGGGGGGGGGCACAGGACCGCCTGACTTTCTGGAGGTCTGTCCTGAGCAGGGACCTTCCTCTCTGTCCTGTCACTGCTGGGAATCAGGTCCCCGTCACCAGAATTACCAAGTGAAAATCTGTCCGTCATTTTCCAAGTGCTTTGCTACAGAGTGATTGTTAGTAACGGCTCCAGAGTGGGCAGCTACATGTGTGTGGATGGTATTTCCCAGGAACCAGGCAGGACAATGTGCTACCTAGGAAACCCCCCAGCGGGACAAGTGAACTCAGATCCCCCCATTCTGTTCCTACCTGAGAACTTCTTCCTCCAGATCACAGCTCCAACCACCACAATGACCACAAGGACAACCACAGCAGCAATGATGCCCGGGATGGGGATGGAGGGCTGAGAGGATGGCTCTGGAAAGGGAAGGAAGGTGAGAGGCCCAGATATCTGGCTTCAGTCCTGACTTTGTGAAATTCTCCAGAAGGGCCCTGCGTTCCCTGACAGGGGCTCGACCCCAAACCCTCCTTACCCCATCTCAAGGTGATGGGCTCGGGCAGCCCCTCGTGCTGCACATGGCACGTGTATCTCTGCTCCTCTCCAGAAGGCACCACCACAGCCGCCCACTTCTGGAAGGTCCCATCTCCCGCAGGTCTCGTCTCCACAAGCTCTGTGTCCTGGGTGTGGTCCTGCCCATCATGCTGCCAGGTCAGGGTGATCTCCGCTGGGTAGAAGCCCAGGGCCCAGCACCTCAGGGTCACCTCATGGTCAGAGATCCGGTGGCGGGTCACGTGTGTTTTGGGAGACTCTGAGGAAGAAGAATCAGAGAATCCACACTGTGGTTTAGCTTTATGGGCCACTGAAACTGCATCCATGTGACCATCCTGAGGTGGACAGGACAACTGGTCTGGATGGAAGAAGCACAAAACCCAGACAGCAGTCTAGCCTTTGGGATCTCCTGATCCTTGTTATGTTCTGGAATCTGGGAGAGAAGCCTGGGTAGGAAGCTGCAGGTCTAAGGGAGGAACACACATTGGTCCTGACTGTGGTGGAGGGTGAATGACTCAGCAAACGCAGACTCAGATCTCCAAACATGTTCTCAGATGGAGAACAAGGCCTTGAGAAGGAAGGTCAGGGTTCATAAGGTGGCTGCCAGGGTCAGAGGGAACTGCTGATGGGTTATTTCAGGGATGGTCTCAACCTGAGTCCCTGCTGGGGAGAGTGGATTCCTGTCTGTCCTTGAGAGAAAAGCTCCCTCTAGGTGAGTCACTCTCTAGCAGGAATATGAACAAGGAGGCGGATGTCCCTCTTCCCACCCGGGGAGGAGAGCTGTTCTGAAACGGAGTCCAAAATTTTCCCTTCCTTATGGGAAGCCAGCCCCGGTGAAGGGGAGATCGGGGAGGCCCCGCAGCCCCTGTACCTGCACGCAGCAGCGTCTCCTTCCCCATCTCCAGGTACCTGCGGAGCCCCGCCAAGCACGTGTCCTCCAGGTACTTCCTATAGCGCGCCGCCTCACCGGCCACCTCCCACTTGCGGCGTGTGATCTGCGCCGCGGTGTCCGCCGCCGTCCAGGAGCGCAGGTCCTCGTTCAGGGCGATGTAATCCGCGCCGTCGTAGGCCAACTGACTGTACCCGCGGAGGAGGCGTCCGTCAGGCCCGATGTCACAGCCATGCATTCTCTGGATGCTGTGTGACCCTGTCCCCGCCCCGCCCCCAGAGCAGCAGTGATTAAGGTGAAACCGAAAGCTAAATCCCCTAAAAGCTCCTGCGGGCTCTTCCCCGGTCGGGGGACTTGGGAGTCTCGCGGCTTCGAGGCTGCGCTCAGACACCGAGACTCGGGGCGACCCCGGCCCGTCCGTGGGGATGGGGGTCGTGCCCTGGACCCGGACCCGCGTCGCTCACCGGACTCGCTCTGGTTGTAGTAGCGGAGGGCGGTCTGCAGGTTCGGTCGGGCAATCTCTGCGTGCACCTTGGCGATCCGCGTCTCCCGGTCCCAATACTCTGGCCCCACCTGCTCCATCCACGGCGCCCGCGGCTCCATCCTCGGATTTGGGGCGTCGGTGTCGAACCGCACGAACTGCGTGTCGTCCACGTAGCCCACGGCGATGAAGCGGGGTTCCCCGAGGCCGGGCCGGGACATCGCGGTGTGGAAATACCTCAAGGAGTGGGAGCCTGCGGGCGCGGAGGGGCTGAGACCCCGCCCGACCCTCCTCCCCGCGAGGGGCCCGGGTCCCAGGGGGAGTCGGCCGGGAGGGCAGGGGGAGGAGGACCAGAGTAGGGGAGAGCAGGACGGAGTCCGGGAGGGACGGGGGAGGGGAGGCCCGGGTGGAAGTCTGGGTCCGGGCGGTGGACAGTCGGCTTCCCCGGGGGTTCCGCTTCCCCGCCGGGCGGTTTCTTCGCTCCTGCCCCTCAGAGTCCCTTTCCTCCCGAACCCGTACTCACCTGCCCAGGTCTGGGTCACGGCCAGGGCCCCCGACAGCAGCAGGAGGAGCGTTCGGGGCACAACAACCCGCATCCTCGGGGTCTGGTGAGAATGTGAGTCGCAGCTGGAACCGGAGGCGAGTGCAGAGACTATACCCCGGAACCGCGGTGCACTGGATTGGCTTCTTGGTAAACCCGTCGCCAATAGGAGTACAAACCGAGGCCGCATCATCAGTATCCAGGCAAAAAGACCTGACACGTTGTGGCAGGGAGGTGAAACCAGGGCAGATGGGAATTCCCCAACACTGGGCTTCCCAGAACGCGACACCGCCTTGGGGCCTGAGACCCTGGGAGGCAGGCCCAGGGACCTGGGGCTTTGCTCCTAGGCCTCATCTACTGCACAGAGGGCTCCTTGTCACGCTGTCTCCCTGAGTCGTGGCCTAGGAGCTGTGTGAGTCATTGATTCTCCAATAGTTTGTTCTCAGGATATCTATACAGTCTTACAAATTAGTGAGGATCCCAGGGATAAGTTTGTGTCTGTGGGTATATCTATCAATATTTACCATAGTAGGAATAAAACAGGTTTAAATATTTTTAAATTCATTTGTAATCATATGAAAACTGAAATATGGTTTTGATTAAAAATAACAATTTTCCCAAATAAAAGGGGCAGTGAGAACACTGGTTTTGTTTCATTTTCCAGTTTGCAATCTCTTTCTTGTCTGTCTGTTAGTAGACCACTAGACGTTAAGATTTGCCTCTGCATCTATTGTGTTGTTTTGGTTGAAGTATATGAAAAAAATTTACATCCTTGACCATAGGAGGATACTATGTATCATAACCTTTTCAGATAATTATGGATATTCATCTTTGATATTATGTTAAAACTACACAAGTTGTACCTCCTCTGAGGTTATTTGCAAACTGGATCTTGAAACAGCATCATTGACTGTCTCCTGTGTTACATTCAATCCATAGGCCCATCTACATATGGAATGGATGTGTACTAATGCATGATTGTTGCATTAGTGGCTCATGTCCCACAGGAGAATAATATGGCCCAGTGGTGGCATCAGCCAGCTTCTAACCACACTGAGGCCCAGCTGTCATTGTCAGATCAGTTCCTGATGTGCGGGCTGCTGTTTTTTCTGTCTTCAATTCCATTTTTTAAAATAGTTATGTTTTAAAAATAATTGGTGTTTTTGGGAGCCTGGGTGGCTCAGTTGGTTAAGTGTCTGACTCTTGATCTCATGGTTTATGAGATGGAGCCCTGTGTCAGGCTCCGCATTGACAGGGTGGAGTCTGCTTGGGATTCTCTCTGTCTCTGCCTCTCCCCTGCTCATACTCACTCTATCCTTCTCTGTCTCATTATAAATAAATAAACTTAAAAAAATTTTTTTAATATATATTTTTTAACGTTTATTTATTTTTGAGACAGAGAGAGACAGAGCATGAATGGAGGAGGGTCAGAGAGAGAGGGAGACACAGAATCTGAAACAGGCTCCAGGCTCTGAGCTGTCAGCACAGAGCCCGATGTGGGGCTCGAACTCACGGACTGCGAGATCATGACCTGAACTGAAGTCGGACGCTTAACTGACTGAGCCAGCCAGGTGCCCCAATAAATAAATAAACTTTTAAAACCATCTGGAAGGACTTTTAAATTCTTAAAAATCCCAATATACATTGGCCTGTTAGGGTTCTTAAGTGTTTATTTCTTCTTGTATCACTCCCTAAGGAGAAGCATTCTCTCAGCTTACCGACTGTGTAACTTATTCACACTAAAACTACTCCCAGATTTAGGGTAGGTCTTAGCTTTAATGTTTTATAAGGAGGAATATTGGTCATGGTCTTTCCAGACCCTACTTCCAATATTTATCCTTTTGTCATGGAGTACCTCCTTCCTGTCTCCTAACATGTCTGCCAAATTTGGTTACTGTTCTCTGTATCTCCTCAGAGGCCGATCTACTCAGGAAAATCAGAACCAGATGAGAGAAAGGAAAGGTAAGTTATACTGAGAGCAAAAAAAGAAGGAATCATGTAGTGATTCCATAATCACTAGTAATCATGTAGTAATTCCATAAGAGGGAATTAGTGGGATTCGTGTAGAGGGTGTATTTCCTGATCTCCCACTCTGGCACATTGTCTCTCTCCTCTACACACACACCTGTGGGCCCACATCCCCCTACTCTCCACACACAGGCAGAGATTTTTGTGAAGTCTGTGCAGTGTTACATGGCCCTGGCCCAACTCCCGGTGGAGCAGAACTTCCCAGCCATTGCTATCCACTGTGGGACATCCTGGGAGGAGAGGTGAGTCAGAGATGGAAAGATGTTTTGTGTCCTTGGGATGACATGAGACCCCTGAGAGAAAGGACTGTGAACATTTTTCTAATTTTCATTCTGACAAAGCCTTTCTTGGTGTCCATAGTTCAAGACCTTTCATGATGAATTCTTGTGGCCACCAACCTTATTTGGCCGAGGCATGGACATTGAGCAGGTAAACACTGCCATCAACTGCCACCTGCCTGAGGAATCCCACACCTACCTGGATCAGGTAAGCTGCACACCCACACAGGCATCCCAGTGTCCCCTCCCACCCCCTGATTTCCTATGTCTTCGTACATTACATCCTCGTCCCTCCTTTTGGGTGTCTTCCTACTTTGGGGTCTTCCAGTGCTACCCTCTGTCTCCTTGCAGGAGGCCTGAGCAGGCCAGTTCGCCCAAGGGCTTGGCCATTACATTTGTGTCAAGTGAAAACAATGCCAAGATCCTCAATGAGGTGCAGGGTCACATTGAGGTCAGTCGTAGTGAGCTGCCTGATGAGATGGATATTTCCTCCTCCCATGAGTATCGATCTCATGAAACTGGTTCCTCCAAGTCTTCAGAGTCTCCTCATTCCTCAGTGACTTTGTCTTGAAACAAAGTGCAGGCAGTGGTGCCTGATGCCTAATGGGTGCCTGACAAGTTTATGCCCTGATCTTGATGCCATGTTGGGATATTTTGTTTATTTCTATGTGGGATCTCTTTCCTCTCTCGTCCAATTAATTTTCTTTTTTGCACCTCAGTCTTTCCCCTGACCCCACACCCCACATGAACATCTGCATGTATAGGGGTCTGTGTTTCTGCCGGTCTAACTTAGCCTTTCCATGCCTTATTGTAACTGTTCTCTGCAGTTGCAGCCATGGGAGAGGACGCACCCATTCGAAGAGACTGATGGAGGTCTCACACCCACAAACCATGAGATCATGCATGACCTCAGCTGAAATCAAGAGTCGGATGCCCACCCGACTGACCCACCCAGGCACTCCTAGAGTTTATTCTTCCTAATTAATTTCTTTTTAAAGATATTTTAAATTTGAATATAGTTGACACACAAGATTACATTAGTTTTGGGTGTACAATCCAGTGACTCAGCTTCTGTATACATTTTCTTTTTTTGAAAGAGAGGCAGCAAGAGCAGGGAAGAGAGGTAGAGGGAGAGAGAGAGAGAGAGAGAGAGAGAGAGAGAAAGACAGAAAATCTCAAGCCGGTTCAGTCCCGTGGGGCTTGATTCCATGACCTGGGATCATGACTGGAGAAACTACAGAGCCACCCAGAGGCCCTTCACTTTCTGTCTACGCCATGCTGTGCTCACCAGAGTGTAGCTGCCATCTGTCACCACACAATGATGTTATAGTCTCACTGACGATATTCCCTGTGCTGTGCCTTTTATTCCTATGACCTGTTCCCTTCCATAACTGGAGCCTGTGTCTCCCACTCCCCTCACCCACTGTGCCCATCCTCCCAACCCCTTCCCTCTGGCAGTCATCAGTTTGTTCTCTGTATTTATAGGTCTGATTCTGCTGTTTGTTTCTTTACTCATTTGTTTTGGTTTTTTAGATTACACATATGAGTGAAATCATATGGTACTTGTTTATCTCAGTCTGATTCATTTCACTTAGCAGACATACTGCCCTGTTTGTCCATCCATGTTGTCACAAGTGGCAGCACATATTTATATGTATGTGTACATACCACACATCTTCCTTATCCATTTGTCTATGGGTGGACACAGGTTCTATCAGTATGGCTTCTGAAAAAAAAAAAAAAAACCTCACACTCTTAACATCATCTGGGATGAGGGTGCCCCCTGGTGTCTGGGTCCCTGTCCAGGTGCTGGAGCTAAAGGAGACCCTAGGGAGGGCCGGGCTGAGGAGGAGAAAGGCAGATGGGTCTTCTCTCCTTAGTCCTGTGGCCGCGCGTGGGGTGGAAGGTAAGGGGACACCCCCTCCCTCACCCCACTGCTCTGCTCTCAGGTGGATTCTGACTGAGAAGCCTGAGTGGGGTCTGGACTGTAAGTCAGGTAGACACGTCTGAGCAGAAGCCTGGGCGTCAGTGGGGAGAGGAAAAAGGTTCTGAGCAGCCCTGGACTCCACAGGGGTCAGGCTCAGGGGTGAGGCGGGATTGCAGGAGAGGAGAGCTCAGGAGCCCGTGCCATTGCTGAGGTGTCTGTGTCCCTGTGCACCTCCTCCTCCAGCCCCTTGATGGAAATAACAGGGAAAATCTCTCAGACCTTCCTTTGCTTGTGTACTCTCTGTCTTTCAAATAAATAAACTAAAAAAAAAAAAAAAAAGAATTGGTGTTTTCATTTTCTTTGAGTACATACTCAAGAGTGCAATTATTGGATTATATGACAAGTCACTATGTTGTAAACCTGAAAGGAATGGAAGAGTGTGTGTAAGCTGCACTCAAATAATAAGAAAAGAAAAAAGAAAAAGATAATTATAAATATTAGAGAACAATTTGGAAAGGAAGACACAAAATGTCACACACTATATTGATAATAAGTAAATACAAACAAAAATGAGAATGTGGAATAAAAAATGGGAATAAACCTTGGTATCTTCAACTTGGCAAAGATGAAAGTAGGTTAGTTATGAGAGTGTCCAGCAGAGGGTGGGGAAAATATACCATCATAAAGAGCAATGGGAGTGAATACTGGTTTAAAATTTCTAAAGAGTTCTTCTGAAATGTGTCTCCACAATTTAAATATGTTTATACTATGACATGGACATTCTCTTTGAGGGCTTTATCCTTTTTTAAAAAAAAATGTTTATTTATTCTGAGAAAAGGTGAGAGAGAGTGGATGCAGAAGTAGGGAGAGGGGCAGAGAAAGAGGAGAGAGAGAATCCCAAGCAGCCCCACACCAGGCTGGACATCAGGAATCCAGAGATCACGACCTGAGCTGAAATCAAGAGTCTGATGTTTAACAGAGTGAGCTACCCAGGTGCCCCTCCTTTACGAGTTTATCATAAGGAGATAATCATATATGTTGTCAAAAGTATATTTTCCTGGGAGCGCCTGGATGGCTCAGTTGGTTAAGTGTCCAGTCCTAGCTCAGGTCATGATCTCATGGTTGGTGAGTTCGAGCCCCACATGGGCTCTGTGCTGAGAGTCAGAGCCTGGAGCATACATTGGATTCTGTGTCTCCCTCTCTCTGTCTCTCTCTACCCCTCTCCTGCTCGTTCTCTATCTCTTTGTCTTTCTCACTCTCTCCCTCCCTCTAAAAAATAAACATTAAAAAATTTTCAAAATATATTTCAGGGATGTTTCTTGAATTGTGGTTTATAAAAACAGAGAAAGGAACTTATCTAAGTCTTATAGCCAATATGATAATGGGAAGTATAAATAGTAGAATATCACCATGTGATGTACACAGAAGATAAAAGATAATCATCAAAGCAAACCCATGGGGCATCCCAGAGGGGATCCCTTTGCACAGAGAGGGAAAGGGAGACTCAGGATAAGGAGGTACTGGAACCAGAATTCAACCCACAAAGTTTGCAGAGTCCTTGTTGACTGTCTTACCTTGGTTCCCTGTCCATCAGGAAGTGGGTATGACTGTGCACTCCATGCAAATGGATGCTTGCAATGTTCCAGAATGTTCTGTGATGGGAGGCTGGTAGGCTTAGAGTCTAGGAGGACGTTACAAGGCAGTGTGATTTACCTGCTCAAATCAAACTAAAGCCCATCATCCTGTGTACATCATACATCTCGAGGCTTCCAGTGGCTCAATGTCAGCTGACTCCAGATGTAAGATGAAGAACAAGCGTGAGCCCCTGGTGACACAACACTGGCACTGTCCTGTGGGAGGTGGGCATTAGCAGAAATGACAGAGACAAATGTAAGTCACTCCTGAGATGAATGCTGCATGGAGAAAGTTCAGAATGTCTTGAGGAGAGATCACAGGAGATCTAGAGACCTAACAGGTCCCTTACTACTATAATCAATCATGTCTACAGAGTGTAAGAGGCATATGGCATATGGAACAGAATCTGAACCACACACACTGGTGAACAACCCTAGAACAAGAAAGAGCTCTTGGGAGTTAAAACGATGACTCTAGAAATGAATAATTTAGTCGGTAAAGTGGATGATTACAGTTGTACTTCCCTGAAGTAGTACAGTCGGGAGGTAAAGGCAAGAGGAGAGAAGACCTGTTTGGTTCTTAAAATTTGTTTCTAAAAATTTCAAGAATATTTCTCAGAGTTGACAGGGAGCAACGCATATGTTGAAAGTCCTACCCAAGTTCTTAACTAGAGTGGATGACAAGAGACCCACACGAAGACACGTCACAATGAAATGTCAGGAGGAGGGTAGAGGAGCTCCCTCGGAAACTCCAGACACAACAACACAGAACTGGCAGCTGGGAGACATGACCCACGGTCCCCAAATCCCGAGGACAACTGTGTCCAGGACAGAGTCTCTATCCCATCACCGTGGGAATCAGGGTGAGGGTAGTCCAAAGGCACGGCAGATGTTTAGAGTGTCAGTGTCTACTTTCCACGTTCCCTCCATGGGATACCACTAGGCAAAGGGGAAAATGACGGAGAAAAGCAAAAGAAGGGAGCACATGGGATCCAGGCAACAGGGGGCCAGAAGGAAAGAGGCAGAGGGCACCCAGGCTGAGCTGAGGGGGTCCGGCTGTCGGCCCTGCCCCAGGTGTGCAGGCATCCCATCCACATGGGGCAGGACTGAGGGCTGCAGGACAGGCATCTGCACAGACATGAGGTGGAATAGTGGATGGGCTCGAATAGATTCATGAAGATTTACCCGGGAGGAGCTTGGGAAGGATTTAAATGAGAACAACAGAAACTAAGCAAATGAAGATAAGATATGTATTTATTTCGGGAAAATAATAAGGTGAGTCAGGAAAGGTAAAGTAATCAAAGTCTACTAAATGCTCAGTTGTGAGTAGCACTTTACGGTCATACAAATGCAAACAGTGCACATTGAGCTAATCAAAGTTATACAATAATTATACGGGGCATATGGGATAGTGTGAAAGAGCAAATTCAGTAAAGATGATGCATAAACCTGAAAACCAGAAAATGGGTGCAAGAAGCAGGCTATTTAGAGGCACAGAAGCAATAATCAGAGAATCGGCTGAAAGAACTAGTGCAGGTGATCTCGGAGATTCAGGAAAGGGGGACATAGAAGATTGGGGACACCTGACTTGACCTCAAGCACTGCAGAAGTATTAGACTTTTTAAAACTCTGTGTCTCTATCCATTTGCTAAAGACAACATGGTGGGTGACAAATGGAGTCAGGAAAGTTCTGCACGGAGGCCATAGAGATGGGGCAAGAGTTGGCAGAGTCATGGAAACAAGTGTTGGATTTTTATGGGAGGATTTTGTTTTGATTTCTTTAGTTGTGTTTCATGTTTTTGCATAGGAGTCAGGACAGCATGTTTGTATGGGGAACGGCTGAGCCAGCAGAGAGGGGGAAATGGATGATGCAGGTGCCCAAATGGAGGTGCAGCCTGAAACAGGAGGGGCACCTCCACCATCACTTAGTAGGTGAGGACACAGGTGCCTATGTGGGGGAGGGGAGGGAGGACTGTGCAGTTCTCAGTTGAGTCCTTCTTCCTGAGTGAGAAACAAAGGAGCTCATCACCTCAGGAAGGGGGGCAGGGAGGGGTGCAGGATACTGAAGAAGGAAGTGCAAAGGAGACCTTTCAGGCACGGGACAGTGAGCTGACTGGGGAAATGGCATCTGGAGAGAGCAGGGCTAGAGCCCCTGAGCTCTGTGCTCATCACCTTAGAGAGAGAGAGTTCCAGCACCAGGAGCATCTATAATAGACTAGGAGACAACGCAACAAAATAGCTCAGGTGTGAGAATTACCATACTTTTTACTTTGGCGTCATTAGCCTTTCTCATTTTATAATTTTTCTACATGGAATATACATTACATCACATATATTGTACACCATACATACACATCATAATCAGTTTATACATGTTTCTTTACACTTTAAAGAGGAAGGAGATGGTAGGAAAGTCAGCACCTCAGGCCACAGAGCTGGAAAGGCCGAGCCTGCCTGTCCATGCCCTGGGTAGGGGACTCACAGAGACTTTGCTCCATTTCTTAGAACCCAGTTGTATAGGGGGTTATGGGAGGTAGGGTGGGGGCAAGCAGGGTCTTTTCCTTCCTTTAGGGGTGTTCTCCTTTATTCTTTTATTACTATCTTGTCAGTTTTAATGCTTACTAGATGATGGTTTTTATATGTTACATGGCATTTTAAGCTATTCTCATAGGAGGACCCGTCCATACAATCAAGCCCACCTGTTTCAGAAATGGAAATTCAAAGGCGAAATAGTTCAGTGAAAAGATGATTGGTCCTAAAGTAGAAGACCAGAACCTGAGTCTTAATTAATGGTCTGAGGATAATCTGGCAAGTGTTAAGGATTTAAACTAGTTTATTTTTTGAAAACATCACTCCAGCACATACGGGAGAATCCAGTAGATAATCACAAACATCCAAAAATAAAGAAGTCACATGGTAACCCCTCTTCCACCATCACCCAAGTTCTCTACCTAAAATCCATCACAGTGAGCCATTTCTCCTTTCTCCTGCCCCCCAAAACACATCTGTGCATATGTGTCCACTGTTAGATCAGTGAAAAAGCTCAGGCCAGAGACTGGGGGAAGATATTTGCAAATCACATATCTGATAAAGGACTTGTTTTAGAATACCCATAAAACTCTTAAAAAGCAACAATAAGAAAAAAGTCATTAAAAAAATGAGCAAAAGCCTGAGCAGACAGCTCACCAAGAAGATATACTCATGGTGAATAAGCACTTGGGAAGGTGCTCATAGCAGGTGTCATTAGGGAAATGCAAAGGGAACAACAGTAATCTGCCCTCACACTCCCCTCAGAATGGTGGGAATCCAAACACTGATAATATTGAGTGCTGACCAGGACTTGGAGCACAGAAGGCCTCAATCAGTTGAAAGAGCAGACCTAGGCCGGCCGACTCCATTTTGTTCTGTGTCCTCCATCTTGAGTGACTATGTCCCGGACATGGCCCCCTTTCCAGGAAAACCGCAGAAAGAAATTCCTGCTCAAACCTCAGACCACGCCTCCTCCCCTTGAGTAACTTCCCGTTCAAACCACGCCAGGCGACCTGTGCAACAGGACTCTGACCCTTCACCAGCCAATTGGCTAAGGCCACGACCATTACCCCACCAACCGCCCCTAGATCCCTATAAAATCTTTGTGCTTTTGAAACTCACTCTCTCTCTCTGATATCTCACCTCTGTGTTGGTGCAGGTAGGGGATTGAGCTCGAGCTAGCTCAAATAAAGGCTCTTTGCTTTTGCATCGGACTCAGCTCCCTGGTGGTCTTTGGGGATCACGAATTCTGGGTATAACACAGTAATGGCAGGAATACAAAATAGCACAGTCACTGTGGGAGTCAGCAGTTTCTTATAAAACCATACATAGACTAAGCATGCAAGGTACTGATCTCTCTCTCAGGTGGTTACCCAACTCATTAGAAAACTTATGTCTGCACAACAACTTTCATGCACATTTGCATAGTGGGACAGCCCTTAACTGTGGGCTGTACATCCTGACTTCCTTCCAAAGACTACTTTATGGAAAGGGACAAAGCATAAAAAGGAACTTCACAGGGAGAATCTGGGTAAGACAACCTTAGCCAGTGGGTGAAGGGTAACTTCATCAGTGATGGCCAAGTGATCACTGTATGCTCTTGATATGTTGGGTTGAGAATGGCCTGTCCAGTTATGGTCTTCCCAACCCCATAGCCTCGGGCAGCCTAATTCACAATGACGGATAGTCTATAATGTACCAGGAAGTTCTCCTCAAACATCAAAAAAAAAAAAAAAAAAAGGAAAGTCTGAGAAATGGTGACATCCAGAGGAGTCTGAAGGAGACATGATTGGGACTTAACTCGGTATGGAATCTTGGGTGGGATCTTGGAAGAGAAAACAAACGAATAAAACAAATCCTGTGTGGAGTTCAGTAGTAGGAATGATGAGTATTGCGTCATCATCTGTGGCAAATGCATCAGGTTGAGGGTGGTGTTCACAGAGCAACCGAGTGTGGGGCGAACAGGGACTTTGCGCTAGCTTTGTAATTCTCTGTAAATCTCAAACTATTCTAAAATAAAACAGTTTCTTTTTTACAGTAGCCCTCAGACAAGTACTAGGTCCAGGAGGAAAAACTGTCTACTTTTCAGGTTTCCTGGGGCTGTTCAAGGGACTGGAGAGACGGTTTGTGGGGAGGACAGAGGGAAACTACAGACACAGGACAGGGCTCAAGGATCTCCTCTCCTCTGCTCCCTGCCCCACTCCTGCACCTGCCGCCAGGGCTGCTAAGAAGGCACCTTCCTCCCCCCATTCCCCCCCTGCTCAGCCTCAGGTCAGCCCAGTCCTCTCTCCTGGCGGTGCAGAATCGGAGAGCGGCAGTGGCCCCGTGTGGCCACAGGAATGATGACAGAAAACCTGAGTGCCCTTTGGGCTTCTCCCCAGGGGCCTAATGGGACCTTGACCCTGGAGTTCCTGTCACTTGTTTCTGCTGCTACTTCCAGGGCTACAGGATCCTCCTCCAGGGAACCAAGTATGGATTGTCCATTCCTAAGATGTGGTCGAAGAAGGGGAGAAGGAGGAGGCGGAGCTCTGCTGAGTAATGACCTGAATCTAATTTAATGTCACTGTCAATGAGGCTCCTGGAGAAGTGACCAGAGGTAGGAAATAGTGACATTAGGGGATGGAGGCCAACAAGAGTGCAGGAGGAGGAACCAGGACCAGAGGTCAGGGGAAGGGTCATCGTAGAGGACCCTTGGGGGAGGAGGAGTTCTGTCTTGAAGAGGCATGGGGGCATCCGGGTGGGGCCCTGGTGGATGTCTCTGTTTTGCACCTGATGGTCATTACACAGGAGTTAGCTCTGTAATTGGTCAGGAAACTGTACTTAAGTTTAGGCCTTTTTCCATACTTACAGTATGAATAGTTCAAACATCCCGGAATGAAGGGGAAAGAAGAGAGAGGGAAAGTGGTTAAGGGGCTCCCTTTCTTCCAGAGCAAGACCCCCTTTTTTGGGGGAGGCAAGGAGGGTCAAGGAACTGAGAGGAGGGGCAGCAAGGTCTGTGCACCCTGAAGGGACCAGGTTCTAATTCTGGAGTTTCCAGATCCCACTCCCTGGGCTAAGATTTCACAGCCACCTGCCATTCACACTTGTGTCATAGCCCCGGTCACCTGGAGACATTTTCTATTTGTGAAGATGGGGAACCACTGCTCCAGAAGGACAATCCCCAGGGTCTCCGACAGGGAGGTGTGCAGCAGCTGGAGCTTGGAGACAGGACGTGTGATGGAGGCTAGACGCTGCAGGGGCTACAAGGAGATGAGCCAAGAGTCAGGCCCAGGCTTCTCCCTAACATTTTCCCCCAGGACCCAAATGTGTCCCATCCCCACTCCTCAGGCCTGTAGGACCCAGGCATCTCAACACCATGCCCAAGATAGACATGGGGAGGAAGCTCCTGTGTGTGTGTGGGGGGGGGCAGGAGGGTCAGACCCCACACAGTTGGAACCTGGAGGGTGGCCCCCTACTCCCCAGGACCCTGGTGTGCTGCCTCTTCTACCTCTTGGTGCACCCTCAAAACAGGGACCTGCTGTCTGGGTCCCTCAGGCCTGGTTTCTCTCCCTGCAATCTGTGAAGTCACAACCTCTGTTTCTGTCGCGTCTATAGACCTCACATTGTCATTTCTGTACATTGTCACTCAGGTACAGAGAATTCTAACATCCCTGTGATTGCTTCTCTAAGCCATGACAACCCAGGGAGGTTGACGTGTGTTCTAATTTCCAATTATTTGTGGATTTCCCAGAGATCCTCATGTTACAGATTTCTAATTTAATGTCACTGCAGTTACAGAGTGTACTCTATAATTTCCCTGCCTTCACATTTATTTAAGGTCAGTCTGTGATCTATTTTGGCTCATGGAATGGTTGAAGTCCTCTAATCCTTACCTGTTCTATTAACGAGAGAAGAGTATTGATCTCTAAATATAATAGTTAATTTCTCCATTTCTTTACATTTCTTCCACTTTATGTCACCTGTTTAAGAGCTCTGTACTGAGGGTCTTCTCCATTCATTACTTTGTCTTGCTGTGATGCTGACCTATTATTCTCATAGAACATCCTTATCTGTGTCTAGCAATGCTCCCTCCCTGTGTGACAGCCTATTTTGCTTCAGATTAATGCAACAGTCCAGACTTCTTATGCTTTTTATTCCCATGGGATATTCATTCCTTTGCCCTTTAAGTTTTAACTTATTTTTGGTTTTGTAGTTCAAGTGTTTCTATTCTACATAGTGTATAGTCCATCTTGATATTTATGCAGTGTGATAATGTCAACTTTTTGAGTAGAATTTTAGTTGGTTTATATTTAATGATTCCTGACATGGTGGGATTTGGGTCTATCATTTTGCTCTTTGTTTCTGAAGTATCTCATGTCTTTTCCATTCTTGTACCTTCTTTTCTACCTTCCTTTGTTTCAAGCAAATGGTTTTTGTTTATGATTTGATTCTTCTAGTGGCCCTTTAGCTATACTTATTTCCATTAATTTTAATTGAAGTTGTAGGAATTGAAATCTGCATCTTTAACTTTTCACAATCTACTTAAGGTAACATTGAAGTCCATCCAGTAAATACAGGAATAGAGTTTCATTTGGCCCCCTCTGTGCTAGTATTGTTACATGTGTCACCAGCATACATTGTAAGCAAGATAATATTATGTACTACTTAGGGTTTGGAACAGTCATATGTCTTTTAAATAAGTTAAGAAGAAAATGTACATATACAGAATAACACCATTTCTGGTGTTAGTCCATTCTGTTTATGAGTTAACATCTAGTGTCATTTCTTTTTGGCCTGCAGGACTTCCTTTAAAAGTAGTTCGTGGTGGGGAGCTCTCAATGAATTCTCCTAGCTTATATTTCTGTAAAATTTACTCCTCATTTATACTTAACCTATTTCATATTTATCTTCACTTTGCCATTTTGTCCCTACTTTTGGTTTTGTTTCTTAAGGTTTTCATATGAGATAAAATTCTCCAGATGTGAACGCACAGAGGGATGTCAACAATGGTTTAGACTCATGGAACTGGTAAGATGAGGAGGATAGTAAACAGGTCCCTTATCCTAAAGTTTTCTGTTGCCCCTTGGCATCTGGTCGTCTTCCCCTGGACCCTACCTTGGGCAACCACTGGTCTCCTTTCTGCCTGTCATTGTGACATTTCTCATCCTATTAGGTTTATCACCAGGGAGGCTCTCTTTATCTCCTGCCATGCCTTCTCTTTTCAGATCTCTTTTATTCCTGATATTAATATAGTAGCCTCCTCATGTCACAGTTTGCATGGCACAGCTGTTCCAGCAGCTTGTATTCCACCTGTGTCTTCACAGTGAGCATGCACGTCTTGTACACAGCACCCAGTCAGCTTGTGTATTAGCCTCTCTGCACACTGGTGACCTATCTTTCCCAGACATGTGGCTGTATCTGCAGTGGTGTCACGTCTTCAGCCTGCTTCTCCCCAGTAGAATTGTAGGATTCTAGAGGCCTCTTTTCCTTTTCTATGTCTCTGCCTCTTTTCTTAAAAATTTCCAGCATTCCTGCTGATCTCTTTCTCCTAAAATCTCACCTCAAAGTGAGATGGGACCAGAGTCACAGTGATGCGAAGGCGAGACGTGGGCTGGAGGATCGACGTGTGGCTACTGGCAGGTAGCTTCAGTGTCCGCGGGCTTTTAGGGGGAAGCCTCAGCTCCTCACTCATGAGTCTCTCTGCAAATGAGGATCTTTCTCACAGGGAACCTGGCTTCTTCCAAAATCAGAATCCAAGAGAGGGAAAGAAAGAGAAGAGAGAGAGAAAACCATGGTACCTTTGAGACCCAATCTCTGAAGTCACACACCATCACATCCCCCTTATTCTGTCCATGAGAAGTGAGTCACTGAGTCCAGTTTGCACACAAGAGGAGGAGAATTAGTTCTACCTCTTCATGGGGGGAGTATCCGTGAATCTATGAACATTTTAAAACCACCACGTCCTGTGTGGAAGGTGTTGCTAACCTCTGTTGCTTTGAAGATTTGTCTTCTTTTTGTCTCTTCTCATGTGGACATGGATGAACCTCGGTGTGGTTTTCTTTGGCTTCTCTTGTCTGTTGGCTTCTTGGATCTATATTCTAAAGGATTTTGCACTAAATCAGAAGAATTGTCAAACATGATTTCTCCAAATGTTTTTCTGCTCTTTTTTCTCCTCATTTTTGAACTGTGATCATCTATTTGTCTTTTTTATATTCTCCTGTGGATTTCTGAGGTTTTGTTTCTCTCCAATCTTTTCTCTGTGTTTTTGGATTAGGTAATTTCTATTGATGTATATTTGACCTCATTGATGCTTTATTCTGCCTTCCCAGGTCTTCTGTGGAGTTTACCCGTTGAACTTTAATTACATTTTTTTTCTTTTCACGTGTTGAATTTCTATTTGGTCTTCTGTGTACATTTGTATTTCATTGTTCAAATGTCCTTTCTGTTCACTCTGTAAGAACAATATTTTATTAAATTCCTTTAACACATATTTATTCCATTCTTTGAACACATTTCCTGAAGCTGCACGGGAGCCTTCGTGCTGATTCTAATATCTGAGCACACGGGGAATACGTTTATGTTGACTTTCTCATAGTCACACATTTCCATTTCTTTGCATGTCTGGGAATATGTCCTTTAAAAGTGGACTATGAGTTTTAAGTTTTAGCAAATGGGCAATCTATTCTATTATGATTTTGAAGATTTTTTTTTTCCTGCAAGGGTTTCAATTGCATGGACTCCACTATGACCTGAACCTTGCAGTGTTGATCAAGATCAAGCTTTGCAAGGTCTACTGACTGAGCCAGCCAGGTGTCCCCAGTATGATTTTTCTTGCTGCTACCTGAGCCTTGTGCTGATTGGAGAATTCATAAGTCAATGATGCACATGCACAGATTGGATCAGGACAGTTGTGTCTTTAAAGCTAGACCTCCCTCTGGTTCCTTCTGCATTATCAGCAGTGTCTCCTGAGTGTCCCCCAGCCATGCAGAGTGTGGTGCTCATCCGGGGATTTTGACCGAGATTCGATTCAGATTTCAGATCTCAACCCTCTGCTGCTCCCTCACTTTCAAATTTCCCCTTTAAGTGTCCAGTTCCTTGGCACTGTGACTGCTGTCATCTGTCCTGTGAGCCACTGGGTTACAGTTATGCTGGGGGAGGGGAGCACCCAGAGGGGAGAAGTCTCTGAGCTTGCATTTCTTGCCTATCATAGTGATGGTTATTTAAGATTAAAGTTCTCATGTTTCTGCCTGCCTGCATTTACTTTTCAGTGACTTCAAATGTTTATTTTTAATGTTTTTCTTCAGTTTTGATAATTGTCTTCTGGGGAGGAACTAACTCCACCCCCTCCTCCTGTCATTACCAGAGAAGTCTCGCCTGAGAGAGGATTTGGGGTAAAAAGGTCCCAGCCCATGATCTGATCCTGTGAGAACAAGGTGAATTCAGGCACCTGTGGTTCTGTATTCAGGCTTCTCCAGCTGAAATACGGGGAGGCCCGGGATCTGGGCACAAGCTGACTGCATATAACCCACAGTGACATAGAAGGACGCCTCTGGGCCACCTCACTGCTTCTATAGTATTTGCAAAAAAACGCTCGCTCTGTACATGAGAATTTTCTTACATTATCTGCACTGAGTCACCAAAAGGCAGCAAAGTTTCAATGGAGGACTTGGAAGTGGTTGAGTTAAATCTGAAACAAGCTCCGCCTTGTCCTCCATTGTCCTCAGAAGCTGCAATGACCATGACTCTTCCCATCTAATGGCTGCTTGTAGCCTTCATCAGGGAGATGCCCGTATTCTTCCCTGTGCTCTGGGCATTTGCACTGGAGGCTTCTCTCCAGTTCTGAGGAACACCAGCCCTCGGAGATGTAAGTGCATTGGCATCATCAGATCCTCCTGAGTAACAATTGTTATCCCCCCAAAGAACAACGGAGGATTTCTCATCTCACATGGGTTCTTCTCACATCACCGAATCCTCCTTGGGAAGTGGACATGGCACAATTTTTTGAGGGCCAATCTTGTACTCGGAGTCCTCAGCAAACTTCACCGATCATTGTTTGGCAGAAGATGTGCTCATTAGCGGCTCTACCCAAACCTCTGGGCTCTGAGGGACTTGACTGCAGATCTGCCACCTGCTAGTGAAGCATGGTTCACTGATGGGACAGCTCGGTGTTCCCGTGTGGCAAATGCAAAAAAGCACTGTGACCACCCACCAATGATGGGAAGCTGTTACCAGCACCCAGCAATGGAGACTCGGTGCAGTTACGGTGACATGATTGCCCAAAGGTCACACAGGTGACATTAACTGAAACACTGACTGAAGCACATAGATTCATGGGCTTTCATGAATGGAAATGGCCATTTGGGTTTTGAACACTGGATTTTGAAGGGCACATCACATGGTGAAACTCCTTACAAAGAAGGGGAAGGAATCTAAACTAACACTGAATCTATGTTCCACATTTCATGCCCAGGACAATGGATTTCAGGAACAGCACCAGATTTACAGGATCAGGATCTGCATTTTTAACAAGATCCTCACAGAATTTGCTTATGTGCTGGAATGTCAGAAGCACAGCTCCAGGACCATGTTCCTCAAGGTGTGATCTCCAAGCACCTGGGGCACCACTCAAAGAGCAAATTCTCAAGCTCTGCTCCAGAGGTGGTGCATCTGGATCTCTGTGGGTAGATGCACCCAGGAAGGTGCATTGCCAACAAGCACCTAGGTTCTTGTGCACTTGAAGTTTCAGGACTGCACTGTAGATGGTGGAAATCTGGGCAGGGCTGGGCTGTGGGCTGTGGATGGGACGATGATGTGAGGCACCTGGAACACACCCGCCGAGTCTTCTCCCAGCAGCCAGTGCAGCAGAGACGTCTGATACGTGGAGAACACAGATGTCATGCTGTCCTTGAGAGTCACCTGATGTGATAGCAGGGAGTCTGTCACATTCGTTTCCCATGGATGCCCAGTATGGGTGCAACGTGGCTCTGGTAATGAACACACTTCTGTGCAGGTGTCATGAGAGGCCATGGGGAAGCATGTCTAGTTCAGGGATACAGGGTCAGCTGATCCTTGGTCCACTGAAAATAAAGAATGGGAGTATTTTCCCTGTCAAGAATCCTGACAAGTAAAAATGGTGACCTCTTGGGGAGACTGGGTGGCTTAGTCCATTGAACTTCTGACTCTTTATTTTGGCTCAGGTCATAATCCCACAGTTCATGGGTTCTAGCCCCACATTGGGCTCTGCACCAGATTTCTGGGATTCTCTCTCTCCCTCTCTCTCTGCCCCTCCCTTTCTCTCATGTGTGGGAATATGCTCTCCCTCTCTCTCCCAAAATAAATAAATACATAAAACTAAAAAAAAAAAAAAATAGTGACCTGGTTATCTTTTAAGGATGTTACCTGCTCTTTCTAGTTATTCCAGGACACTTCTTCCATCCAGGGATTTTCATCCAGGGTTAGCTTGGTTTCTGGGATGGTGAGTGCCCAGAACCATCACCTGGTGATCCACACAGCCCAGTACCCTCCTTCTGGTGGGGAAATCCTCCCTCGTCTTCTCACCAACTCTCAAGCCACCTTAGAATGCAGGGCCCCCAGATGACTGTGCCACCATCCATTGGGGGATCCCAAGGAAGTAGCCCTCCTGAACCAACACACAGGGACTGGTGTTGACTCTGGGGATGAGTAGATGGCCCCAGCAGAGGGCCTTTCAGAGCCCCATGTTCCTTCTCAGAGACAAGGAGATTGTGGTGAGCAGTGTTCATGGTCCAGAACCACTTCTACTGCTAGAGGAAGAGACAGAAGGTCAGAGCTCCACTGGATGGAAATCAGAGGCCCAGACCCTACCCCTGGCTGGACTTGGAGCATAGCACTTCAGCAATGTGTTCCTCAGTGTCCTTGTCCACAAGGTGGGGGAGGTCATTGTTATTAATGAGTACTGTAAGAGTGGCTTGTTTTTTCAACATCTGACCATTCACAAAGACCACATTTCAGGCTCAGGACAATTGTGGGAGGCAAAGACAGAAAGTGTCACTTCTCCTTCATGGGAGAGAAGCTGAGTCTCGGAAAGGTGAAGTGGTTTGTGTCCTGTTGCTTGGCCACCTCAGATGGAAGAGCAGCTATACTATGACCAGTGCAAGGTGACCTGACTTTCTCAGTTTCCTGAATTCCCTACAAGAGGGAAGGGGACTTTTGTAGGTATTCCTATCTTTGAACCTTTTAATGAGTCTCCAGCTCTTCTCCTGGACCTTCAGCCCCAGTCCTTCCTTGTGGCACAATGGAAAGTGAGCTGGACTAGGAGTTAGCAGGCCTGGGTTTGCATCCACAATTTGCCACTTAATATGAATGGCCTTTAAAATTGTTACCCTCATACTTACAGTAAGAATGGTTTGTAAGATCTTTACTTGCTCTTAATCCTACATTGTCTGGTGGTCTTGACTTTCTGTAGCTTTACCTGCCTGATTTAGTGTGAATTTCTCAGGCTGACAGAGCAGAAAGGCATCAGGTGTCCTGGGCCACCATCCCTCAGTGGGGGGAGTCACCATTAACAATGTCTAGTCTTGTGGCTGCAATAAAAAAAAAACTTGTTCCCACAGTCTCCCCCAAGAGCGGCCATGGAGCAGCTGTGTTTGGGATCAGGCTCGGCCCCTGTGTGGGACACCACTTAGCATCAGGCCATGGGGTCAGGGAAGCAGCCACTTTGACTCTTTTTCCCTCTGGTTAGCTTGGTGGGGGCTGCACTGTCTTATAGCCATTCTGTGGTAAAACCCCCTCCCCACTTCTCCCTCAGTCCTGTGTCCATTCCCACTGTGCTCTCTTATTTACCATCAGCCCTGAGCACAGCACACAATTCTGGTCACCAGGAATTACACCCTGGACTCCCTGTGGCTATGGTGCCCCTGCTTGGTCCCTTCTGAAGAGTCACGTGGAGATGACTCTCAGCCCTCATCCTGTGCCTCATCTGTATGACTTCTGTCACACGACAATGCCAGTGGACATGGGCCCTCAGGGAGGGAAAGCACAGCATGGGCCCATCCCCTTCCTGGAAGTCCACTCTCCCCAGGCCTGGTGCTGTGGTGCCTGCTCTGATTCTGGGAGACCCATGTGTCCCCTGGGCCCCCAACTGGAAGGGCTGGACAGGCAGCAGGATGGGCTGGGAAAACAGACCCCATAAGCAAAGGGCAGCTGTAGCTGGGATGGGTTCTGGCTAAACAGCCTACAGGCTGTGTAATCTGAACATGTGAATTATTATGCCTGAATATCTGCTTCCCAATCAGGAGTTGTGTGTTCCAGAATCTGCCTTGAGTGCATCATCGTTAAGGGGATGTGCAATCATGCCTGGAAGGACCCAGGTCCCAGAGACTCCCAGAATAATGTCATCACTCTCACCTGGCCACATGGAAGAGTACTATAGCTGTCCTTCCTTGTCCCTGGTGTGGGTGTCTGTGCTTTCTATTGCCCAGGGTCACATGTGACCTGGAAGCATATGATCCTCCTTCTGACATAAGGTTGAAGGTCAATACATCCCAATGTCGACCTCACTCACCTTCCTTATCTCTTCATGTAGGCCTTCAATCATCTCATGTCATCACAAGAAGTATGAGTACAGTATACTCAGAGTAGTTGAGAGAAAGAGGCAGTGCATAACTTTGATTACAAGACATTGTTATATGTGTTTTCTTCATTATTAGTGATTGTAGTTAATTTATTACTGTGCCTAGTTCGTGAGTTAAACTTGATTGTGGGTGTGAACATATAGGAAACCTCATAGTACATTTAGGGTCAGGTACTATCCACTATGTCAGGCAGGTCCTGGGGGTCTAGGAACATATTTCCTGCAAAGAAGGGGGACTACTGTAGTTCAATACTGCTGTGATCTCTCCCAAACCTCTACATATTCTCCTTTCTTGGGACACCTGAGTGGCTCATTTGGTTGAGCCTCTTGATTTTGGCTCAGGTCAGGATCCCAGATTGGTGGGATTGAGCCCTGTGTTGGGCTCTATGCTGAACGTGGAGCCTGCTTGAGATTGTCTCTTTTTCCCTCTGCCTCTCTCTCTCTCTTTCCCTCTCAAATAAATAAATATTCTCCTTTCGGTTCATCTTTGACCTTGGTCACATTATTAGACTTAGAAATGTCCCTGGATCTATTTGTCCCCAGGTGTTTCTTTGTTAGTCTGTCAGGTTGGAGTCCTCATATTATGGTTGGAAAACCACAAAGTGGGGAGGAGAGGAAGGTGCTGAAGAGCTGGCCATCTCTCTTACACAGAGTAGGAAGGAAAGGCACCTTCCTCATTCATAATAAGAGGTGTAAACTCCCTCTCTTTGGTGCCACCATGGGCTTCACCTTGGCCTGTCCTGGATGCATCTTCCCAGTGCTGTGATGGATCCCAGATCCCAAGTGCTGCTCCAAGTCAGCTGACAAAGGCTCTGGAAGAAGAAATGAAAGAGGAGTTGTTCACCATGGAGCCAAGTTCATTCAAAAGAGGAAGAAGGGACACAAAATCTTGTTTTGAGCTGGTCCTGCCATGAGGTGAACTCATTCAGGGCACATCTTCCTCAGAAGCTCAGGAACTTGACGGATGTGTGTTGTTTGTTGGGTCACTTTTAAAAGCTGTGGAGGGAGCTGTACCAAAGAACAAGGACTTTCAAATAAAGGGACATTGGGTTTGATCCTGATTCTGTGTCCAAGTTATGCAACATGAAGAGGTTATAGAAATTCTCTAGGCTCAATTTTATCATGAGTAAAAGAAGGGATCATAACTGATGTGAGTAGAAAAGGTGCTCTTTTAGTTTCTCTATAATTTTTCCACATTAGAATTTTTTTAATGTTTATTCATGTTTGAAATACAGAGAGAGACAGAGCACAAGCAGGGGTGGGGCAGAGAGAGAGGGGGACACAGAATCCGAAGCAAGCTCCAGGCTTTGAGCTGTCAGCACAGAGCCCGATGTGGGGCTCGAAACCCATGAACCGCAAGATCATGACCTGAGCCAAAGTCAGACACTCAACTGACTAAGCCACACAGGCGCCCCCTCTTTTCCCACATTTTAATGACCATAAATGACATATCCATGAGTTCGATTTCCAGTGTAGAATATGCTCTTTTCCTTTTCCTGTATGGTGATGACCCATAAACTCGCCTTCATTATAAACTCTGCACTCTTACAAGGTAGAAGGGACAAGAGTCTACATCAAATTCCCTTCTGAACTCTGAAATGTTCCAGACTCTACAGCATGTCCATCTTCCTTGTGATTTCAGGAAGCCCGTTTTCAAGGGCTGGGGACCCAACTATGGGGGATGGAAGCTGCACCCATTTCCTCCTGGAGGGAAGGAAAGGACCATGGTCCCATGACCCCAGATATCTCTCTGAGAGTGACAGGTTCCGCCAGCCTGAGAGACCAGCACTATTGTCATCTGTGAGGGGCCTCGGATAAATGGCCTCTCTCCTCACTAACAACTAGAGAGAGCAGAATAAGGTAGCCAGAGATCCAGTGATCCTTTGTGGCCTGAGAACATGGAAGTTGACAGGCACAGGTTAGTGTGAGAGCCACATGGCTTCTTCACAGGGAAACCTGGATCAGTCACACCCTCACTCCATGGTGGCAGTGTGGGTCCAGGACAGCCTTTTCTGGACAGGCTGTTTCACCCCTTCCAGTAGAGAGGGGGGAGTCCAGTCAGGCTGTGGGGTGGGCTCACTGCTCCCCTGCATTCCTATAGTTTTCACTAAGACAACCAACCCCCACTTCACAAGCTTGAGTTACATTTTGCTATTTTCAGCCAAAAAATAGTTGATGAATATATGAAAGTTAAAAGTTTTTAGAAAGAACATAGTCCTTTTATTTGTGCAAATAGTATAACCCATTCTAATAAAAGCCAGTACTCAGGCCATTGATTCAAAATTCCATCCTAGAATTTTTCTCTTGCAGACCAGACAGGATCTCCATCTTTCTTTGTTGGCAAGATGAGACGTGAGGATCCAGAAAGCATTACAAATACAGCTTGTACATGTGATTGCTCTGAAAAATGATCCAATACAGAGAAAAAAGGAAATAAGAGATGGGGAGGTTTCAACTGTATTTCAACCTTGGTTCTAGTCACACTTGACGTTCAGTAGCATCCTTGCAAGTTTTAGTTTGTTCACTGAGACACTGAACCCTCATTTTGACAGCCTGAGTTCCTCTCTATGTCTTTCAGCCGAAATATAGGTAGTGAACACATGAAGATTGTGCTTCTCAGGCAATAACGTGGGGTTTTCCTTTGTGCAAATAGTACAGCCCACCTCCAGTAACAGCCCTGTTCATGTAGACCTGGTTTGCTTTACAACTTTGAGTCTAATGAGGCTTCTTCACACTCAGAAACGTCAAGGGATTTGGGAGGGTGTGTGAAATCTTCGAGCAACACTGAAGATTTCATATTCGACAAGAAGACAAATTGTAATGCTTTTTGGTGCCAGAGAATTCTAGAAGAGAAGTAGTACACATTCACAAGTGATCTTCACCTGCTCCGTCTTCCTCATGCTCCATCTTTCCTCACAAATAGTTGTAAGTTTCCCATCTTTTTTATCAATATGTATATAATCTCAACTCCCGTGATTATAAAACATTTGTTCTCTCCTTTCAGGGACACACATTTGAGGCTTGCCCTCCCATCTCCTTTTGACTGCTTCTCAAATAAACCCTTTCCTTGCTGTATCATGATGTCTCAACGATTGGCTTTCAGGAAGATGCTGGGTAGGGGACAAAACTTGCTGTGCTGGATTCCCACTCCTGGGCTTTAGTGTTAGAAGGCTGACACCACACTGGCAAGTGTCCAGTTGGGCCTGATGTCCCCTCTGAAATGGCTTTGTTCAGGATGGACAGCCCATGGCTCTTTGGTGGCTCTGAGAATGACACAGCATGTGGTGATGTGGGCCTGGAGAAACTGTGGCCACAGAAGATGCTCCTAGGGTCCTTCCAGTTCACCAGGTAGACACTACAGATCACCTCTTCCAGAAGGTTCCATGTAGCTGGACTGGTCACCATCACTGCTGCCCAAGGTGTGCTCAATAATTCTCACCCGAGGCTGACCTGTGATGGGAGGATGATGAGGTGAGGAGTGTGAAAAGGAGTAGAGATGGCACAGGGATGGTTTAGGAGGGACAGGGCTGACATGTACCACTAGTGTGGCTCCCACATATCCTGACAGGTCCCCGCATATCCTCTCCTCCTTTCCATCTCTTCCCTACCCGGCACCCGAGTAGCCTTCTTCCACATGGACTTTCACCCTCACTGTGTTTCCCATGCCAGGCAGGGAGGGCTCCAGGGCCCGGCCTCTGTCCTCAGCCTCCCCTCCCTCCACCTTGTTTTCCTCCAGCCATGAAAGCAAACAGTACTCGAGCATCAGCCAATGCCAGACACTGTTCCAAGCACTTCACAGGTGTCACCTTATCCCTAGAGCATCAGCCATGGTACAGGGAGGAGGTTGATGTGCCCCTGGGTGAGGAACTTGTTCGGGTCCCAAGCTAAGTGGTCAGTAGAGGACATTCTGGGATCCAGGTGGGCCGGGTCCAGGCTCCCACTCCTCAGCTCCAGGCTGCAGCCGCCAGCAGCTTCCCTGTACTTGGTCAGACCCGAGAGCCTACCACACAGGCCACCAGCCAGGACTTCTCCCCAGCTGCTCCCCTAGTGAACCATTCATCCAGTGTCAGCTCCTATTCGTCCTGGGGGCTCAGGTTGATGTCACCTGCTCAGGGAGGATGTCCTGAGCTGCTCCCAGGATGGTGTCCCTGCTCCATAATCCAAATGCTTGTCTCTTCACGCTGAATATTTAATATATAAACACACAAGCCTGTTTTACTTGCTCACTGCTGTATCCCCAGTGCCCAGCAGAGATCAGGCCCCAAATATATATCATCAGAGTTAATCAATTAATTAGCTTCATCATAAAGAACTTAAGGAGAACTTCACACTTCCGGTAATGGTGGTCTGGAGTAATTGCATTAAGCTTCCTACTGAAAACAGCTTGTTTTAGTTTGTTTTTATCTTGATGCAATATACCTTGTCTGTGACATGAGTTCAAATATTTGAAGGGTATTATGTGAAGACTTATATTAGTCTCTTTGACTATAGGGGTCAAAAATTGGTAATTTCTTTTCTTAAGAGTTCTTTCTAATGTTTAATTTTTTATGTTGAGGGAGAAAGTGAGAGAGAATCCCAAGTAGGTTTCTTGCTGTCAGCACAGAGCCCAACACAAGGCTCGATCTCTCGAACCATGAGATAATGACCTGAACTGATATCCAGAGTCAGACAATTATTGAATGAGCCACCCAGGCACCCCAGAAATCAGTCATTTCTAAATTATTTTATTTTTTTTATGTAAACTCTACACCCAACTTGGGGTTTGAACTCATGACCCTGAGATCAAGAGTCATGGGCTTTATGGACTGAGTCTCCCAGGAGTCCCAGAAGTCATTCATTTCTGTAGAAGCTTCACGGAGACAGAATTGGGCATCATCATAAGATATGTTTGTTTTTGTTTGCTTACAAATCAGACTTAACACAGGCATGCCCTTCCTTAGTAGGTTGTGATCCTTCATCACTGAAAGGGTTCCACTCTGTGGTATTGATGTTGTATGCGGAACGGTGGCATCGTGAGGGGACAAGTGGAGACCCTCTGAGCCCCTTCCTCACTGAAGTTGCCACAGGAGACAGAACCCTGGGGTGCATGTCACTGGCTTGGGCTCCACCAGCTCTGTCATCTGGCACTTCTGTCCACTGTTCTCACATTGGATAGTGACGCTGTGACAGTATTATCGCACTGACTTCACAGAGTTATAAATGGTTTAAACTCTGTAACACGTGTAAATTCTTGTTTGTTTCTTACTTTGTTTCATTTCTCTTTTCCTTCTGAGAACCCAAATCAACTCTTTCCTTCTCCCATTTCCCGTTTCTGATTGCACAACATCCTGCAGCAACAACAGGAAAGAATTTTTTAAATGAGAAAAAGCCCAGCCCCTCAGCTGCAATCCCTCTACCTTAAGGGACAGCAGCCCTGTGTCTGCTGCATTCCGTTGTGAGCCTGGATGGAAGGATGACTGTAGCTGTAACTGGGAACCACAGAGGGAACTGTGCAGGAAGGCCCACTGTCCCCTGACCCCCGCCTTGCCCCCAGCTCCCTGGGACAGAACATTAAAGGTGCTGTTGCTCTGGAGGATTGGAGGGAAAATGGAAGAGGAGGTGTATGGGGGAGAGAGGCGACGAATGCACGTGGTTTTCTCCTTTCTCAAGCACACTGAGCTGTAACATGACCTGTTCTGTCCCCTCCGTGTTTCTCCTGTCTCCTCAGGGGCTGCGTGCAGATTTGTGGTCAAGTTCCAAGCCAGTGCCATCTGCACTTTCCCCTGCAAACATCATACCAGGGAATTCTCCTGAACACACTACATGATGAGGGTGGGAGGGAGGAGGGTAGAGGAAAATCCTGGCATTTGTCTGGGATCCTCCACCTGCTGCCACAGAGTACTCAGCCCGGGAGAGATGGGGACCGGAAAGCACAAGCAAACAATCCTCTTCCAGCTCTGACTTTAAACTGTCCTCAGGGAACTGCAGCAACATGCCCCACCCTCTCCCTCCCTAGAGGGTTAGAGGTTCAGGGAGTGATTGGTGTTGCCTGTGTTCATGCTGAGCCCTGGGGGCAGGTCAACCAGGGCGCCCTCTCTTCCTGTCCCCACCATCCTCCTCACCTCTTTCAAGCAGGGTGGGGCCACAGGGCGAGGAGCACATTCTGGGGACCAGGGGGCTCCTGCAAGGACTGCAGGCCTGCTGGGCTGTGGGAATGGGTGGCGCCCCTGTCTGCCCCTCTTTGGGGGAGTGCTCTGCCCTCACTCTCCCTTCCTATGTGGGAGTCCATCCAGACTATTCCACCTGAAGATGAAAATATCTTATTCCCCCCACAATCAGGAAATGATTCCTTTCCTAACTGGTTCAGACCTGGTAACCCTGAGTCAGTCCTTGTTAGTTACTCGGGAATCCCCAGCCACCCTTCCCTCCATTGGGAGCTGTTGGGGGAACTTAGATTTTCATGAATCCTGCCCACATGTGTGCAGTCCTACAGCACAGCGAGTGGGGGCCACAAAAGCAAACCAACAAGGACCTGGCTTCGTGAATTCAGAGAGAAGTACCGTTGTGGTGGGTTCTGAGTCTTGTGATCACATGGAGATGCCCATGTGGATGGGTCAGCAGGGTTCAAACACAGGGAAGGTGAGCCCAAAAGTCAGGGGACTGCTGCTATTATGTTCCTGTGTGTATGTATTCTTTCTGGTTCTAAACGTCCCCACTAACAGTCCGGATTACAAACTCTGAATTCCCTGATCTCTTCACTCTGAGTTGTCCCACGTGTCCACCTTGTCTCCATTTATTTCTTATGTCAGATATTCAGTCAGTCTACAATACTGCAAGGAAACTATATGTGAGACAAGGATAGTATGAAAAAATTTTGACAATCAGAACAATAATGTAATGTATAAAAAAGCTGAAGTTATAGCCTTTCTATTTTCTAAATAAGTTATATATTAGAAAACTATTTACAAATGATATAAGGGGTAGTATATTTTATTTCTAAAACCATTATAAAAAGGATTACATATATGTTGAGATTTAAAAACATTTTGGAGGGGGTGCCTTGGTAGTTCAGTCACTTTTTGTGGGTTCAAGCACTGCTGAAAGTGGGGAGCCTGCTTGGGTTTCTGTCTCTCCCTCTGTCTTTGCCCCTCCCTGCTCTCTCTGTCTGTCTCTCTCAAAATAAATAAAGAAACTTTTTTAAAAGTTAAAAATGTATTTTGGAGTGATTTTTGAATACAGTTGTCATTAGCAAAGTGATATGCCAATGTGAGCCCTGGTTTGACACGGGAGCCCCATAAACAATTTTCAATGTGTTGCCCATTCATTTGCCTTTTATGTAACAACACATAAAATGTCAATTATATTGATCATCCTCTCTCACTCTAACTATTACATTAAAGATTCTTTTCCATTGTAATACTGTCTGAAATCATTAGACCATAAAATCTTGGTTTGTGAACATAATTCCGTCAGGAAACATGCTTGTAATTCAAAGCACTGGTATAGCAAAGAGAATTTCAAGAACCATTGGCTCAGTTGTGATCATGTGATATTCGGCGTCACATACTATTAGAATTGCAACACATGACTCTTTTATCAAATTAAAATTTATTAGAAACGTTCGCTCATTTTGCAGAACACTCACATAACAAGTTACTCCCAATCCAAAGTTTTACTGTATATTTAATATTTCTGTAGTTAACTCAGGCACAGAAATCATTTGTTGTAATGACATACTTGATCAGTGAGATTAGTTTTATTGCTTTAATTAATAAAATATATATTGTCTGGTAAACAATCAGAGTTAACTAAATTAAAAGTTAAAGTTTCTTTCTGTGTTTATTTCTTTCAAATTTCAAGTTCAATCACATAAATTATTAAATAATATAATTGTTTTTTGTCTTGATATGGGATTTTTCCTTAAAATGGTATGTCCTATTAGTTTTTGAAAAATAATATTGCCTACTTTTCCCCCTTTGATTTATTACTTTTATAAGTTAATTACTTCTTCTTTTCTCAAATTAATCCAGCTGTAATAAGTAACATATTTCTCTGGTAAGGCTAAAGACAGTAATGACCTCACTGTTCACAGACAATTTATTAACATCAACTCTCTGAAAAAAAAGTTTTATTTTCCAAACATATACCTCCTCCAATTGCACAAATTCTTATAAAGTGACTCTAGCAGGTTTCATATCATTTCCAGCTGCTATTGGCATATTAGCACTGCAAGAGCCCAGATCTGCCCAGTGTCATGGTTTCCACCCAAATATTCAGATAATATTATTTAATCTTCTTAGATGTTTCTTTTTTTAATTTTTTATCTATTTTTAAATTTTTTTTACAGCCGACTTTGTGGAAGATAAATGCCATCATTATACATTTTATTTATCAATTCCCATACCCAAGATTAAAATTTGCTATGTACATTCACTTAATTTACAATGTCGAAAAATGGGCACCTGAATGGCTCAGTCAGTTAAGCATCAGACTTGGTTTTGGCTCATGATCTCAGGGTTGTGGGATCGAGCCCGGAGTATGGCTCTGCACCAAGCATGGACCTGCTTAAAGATTCTCTCTCTCTCCCTCCCTCTGCCCCGCTCCCCTGCTCTCTCTCTCAAAATAAACATTGAAAAACTGAAATGTCAAAGAAGTTACCACAATTGTAATAGAGTAATTAAAAATAGTTTTTTTTCAATTTGAGTAGAGTTGACACAGAATGTTACATTGGTTCTAGGTGTACAAGGTAACGTATGACAAGTTCACACATTGTGCTCTCTCCACCACAGGTGTAGCTGCCCCGACACATCCTGTTACAGTATCAGTGACTGTTCCTCATGCTGTGCCTTCTATTCAGTCACTTTTTTATTCCCTAACTGGAGCCTGTGTTCCCGCCCCCCCTCACCCGCTGTCCCAACCCCCACACCCTCCTTTCTGGCAACCAACTCAGATGTTCATTTACTGTATGATAATACGTGTGAATAAAAAGTGTCCTGAAGTAAATATTTAAAGTGATTTATTTGAATTCACATTTCACTGTATCATCCTGAAATCACTGAATACATGACTTATGCAGTACCAAGTTAACATACCCAGAAATTTCTCTAAAACTTTGTGTGAGACCCTGAACTTTGTGGCCACACTGGCACCATGGGTACACGTGTAACCGTGTCACATCTTGTTTGAGCACCGATGACTACCTTTGATGCACTGGATTCTCAGATCAACAAAACCCTCCTTCTTACACGTCTTCAATTAGTATTTAAGTGATGAAAACACATTCTCATGACATAGTTGAAACGACACTGATGATTTTTTGCTTGATTTCTAAGTTGTCCAAATACTTGTCTTATTCTGGCAGACACACGGTTTGCAGCCAGCAGCACAGTGACAGGGACCGCAGTCACATGTGCTGCTCACAGTCCGGTCACAGCCTTCGTTCACCATGTAAAATGCTCTGCTTCACTGCACAGTAGAGAGTGTGACTTCTGATGGCACTTTTCCCCATGTTGGTTGCTCTTACCAAACCTGTAAAGACTATTATGCAAAGTTTTTCTATTTCAAAGACTTTACTGTGTGAAGTTCATTTATAATGTTCTTCACTTTTCTTCCTGATTATTGCTAATTGTTCATTGCATTCTGAGCACTGGCAGCAAGCACTTAGCACATTCACAATCACACAGCTTTGGAGCATTATTTGCATGTAATATTTACATGGTTAGCAAGAGTAAGACACCAGTGAGTTTTGGAAAAAAAAGCAGGGATTTTTTAAAGGTTTTGTTATGCAATATAGTGTTTCCTTTGAACTAGATCTTACACAATGTGGAAGCCATTCCCACTCATTATAAGGTTTGTACAGTATTAGATGCTCTGTGACAGGGCAGGCTGTGATTCATTGCTAGTGTTATGGTTCCCTGTTCCCTCTCAGACCTGGAAGATTCATGACTAGTATATTTCAAAGCAAAGTTAAAAGGTGTTGAAACTTTGTCACTTCATTCTTACTGTTTACTCTTAGTATTTTTTTTTTTTTTACGTTCTTGAATCTGTACTATTGTTTCCACAATTGTGGCAGACTGACACTGAAAACAAAGGAAAAGTTGTGCAACATGAGGGTAATGATAAACTGAAGACTCCTCTAATCTCAGAGGGAAGAAATACAACCCAAGTCCTTGTCCAAGGACCTCGGATTATGTCTGCTGTTTCAGCTGTGCTCGCACACCCAGCTGGCCCGCCTGCCCTGCACATTTTGGACCTCCAGCCCCACCCCAGTCCCATGAGCTCGTTCCTTAAAATACACCCACCTCTCTCTTGATGCACATATCTTATTGTGTCTGTTTCTCTGAGCACCCTGACTAACACAGTACTGTTAGGGGCACGAAGGATAGGGACCTACAAAAAAGAAAACTCACAGTTGTCATGGAAAGTACAGTGGCAGGAGGTAAACATGCAATCATGTGATGCTCACTGGCCACGGCTGCACTTGAGCAGGAGCTACTCACCTGCCCTGGGGTGCAATGGGGGTAGGGGGGCAAACTGTCCCTGAGGAAGTAACATGTCAGCAGAGACCAGAGGGAGGCCAGACCAAAGGTTGTGGCAGGGAGGTGGGGAGAGTGTGCCACATGAAGGAAGAAGGAATCAAAATTTCTGGAGTGGGATAGATGAGTTTGAGGACAGAACAGGAGCAGGGACTCTGGGGCAAGAAGAGCTGAAGGCTGTGCCTTCTCTCAGGGCGTCCCTCCTCCACCTGCACCTCCTCCTACACACTCATCACCTGTATCCTGGGTGACTTCCAGGGCCTTACAACTGTCACATAGCAGAGCTGGGAGGCCCTGGGCCTTGTAGCCTCATGGCTTTGTTCTAGAGATAAAAGAGCTGAGGCCACAGAGGGGAGTGGCTTCCCCAGGAAACAGAGGGTGTGGTGGGGCCGGAAGCCCCTGACTCTGGGGCCAGTGCCTTTTCCACAGTGACAGGGAGGGTGATGTGAAGGAAGGGGACCTTGGTCAGGAGAGCGGTGGGACTCGCAAGGGTTGAGATGCTACAAGATCACACAGGGGACCTGGCGAGGGTCCCATTCCAGGCTCCTCACACCTCACTCTGAGCCACAAGAACATTTCTAAATGTCCCCCACTCCTCCTGATGCCTCCAGTTCTTCAAGCCCTGTTCAAGATCAGCTTCTTCATGGCACTTTTCAGAGATAGGAGGAAGATTTCTTTTTTGTTCTCTAAATTATACCAGGGCACAATGAGTGTGCCCTATTTTGGGGGCCTTAGAACCCTGTCCCTATTTTGGGGTGCCTTTGTACCTCCCTATTCTTGGCACCTTTGTGCCTTCTAATCTTGGCACCTTTGTGCTTCCTTATTCTTGGAGTGCCAATGTGGTTACTCAAACTCAGGTGTGAACATTTTATGACTTTGTGTTTCTTTATGCCTTGTTAACACATTGGTGTAAGCTCGGGGGATTCTTAAGCTTAACCCCCATAGAGAGAGAGAGAGAGCCAACGCCTGAAATAGAATTGGCACAAATGTGCCCAATATATAGGAATAACAAAATTAGATATTCAGGGTGAAAGCACCCCAAGTTTAGTACTACAGCAGAAAGCTGCTTTCATAGGAAAATAGGGCCAGGGCAGGTAAATTGGTGAATTGGACTTTGGACTGATGAGCTGCAGGCAAAGCAGCCCGGAGCTGAGATAGTTAACAAAAGAAAAGGTGTCTTGTTAACTCTGAGGTTATTCCCTCTGTCTGTCTCATCCCCTAGGCTGGCAAAGATAAATAGGAACCGCGCCTCCTGTCTGCTGTTAACAACCATCTACCCATCTGCCCAGTGCCTGGATTTTGTTTTATATTAACCCAAACCCCAACACTGTATATCTTCAAAACTCCTTTTTCCCCCTCACATCCTCAAGTTAATGTTCCTAATTTCTTTGTCTCTTTGTACACACCCATCACATTTGCAAGCCTTCTGATCTGAATACATAAGGGGCAAGGACCCTTATTTGGGGCTCTTGTCTTTTTCCCCAGACATTAGCCATCTCTCTTAATCCTGCATCTGCTCTTTTGCTGGCCAAAAGAGAACTTTAGACTTAGAGTCTATGACATTCCCTCTAGGAATTAGGGTTGGAACCAGTGTTATGCCCAGAATTCGTGATCCCCAAAGACCACTAGGGAGCCGAGTCCGATGTAAAAGCAAAAGAGCCTTTATTCGAGCTAGCTCGAGCTCAATCCCCTACCTGCACTGACGCAGGGGTGAGATACCTGGGAGAGAGAGCGAGTTTCAAAAGGACAAAGGTTTTATTGGGGCCTAGGGGCAGTTCGTGAGGTAATGGCTGTGGCCTCAGCCGATTGGCTGGGGAAAGGTCCGAGTCCTGTTAGGCAGGTGGGGGGGGTGGTTACTCAAGGGGAGGAGGTGTGGTCAAGATGAAGGACACAGGACAAGATGGAGTCGGCAGGCATAGGCCCGCCCTTTCATCCCCCCCCCCCCCCCCCCCCCGTCATGTAGCTTACGGACCCAATCATGGGACCGGCTGCATTTATGGTGACAAGGGGAACAGAGTTTGGAGGTTTACGCAAAGTTCTGGGAACCAAGTGTCCCTGGGGTGGCTCTGGGAGGTCTGATTAAGTATTGTCCCCGAGCTGGTGTCTATGATCTGCCAGGTGATGTTTTGGGGGGCGTGGGGACTCCCGGCAGCATGAGCAATGACAAGCAGAGTTAACAGAGTTACCAATATTAGGTGGGTGGAATGCGCTGTAGGTTGAGCTTGAGCGGGTTGTTTTGGTCCCGACTGATAGCCCATCGCGTGATGAAGTACTTCCGGATCAAGGAGGGGTCCGCTGGCCGAACGTGGGTGTGATGGACCCAGGTCGCGATGCCGTCTACTTTGAGAGCGGTGGGGGTTGTCAGCACCACGATGTAGGGTCCCTCCAGCGCGGCTCGAGGTCTCTCGTGGTGCCTCTTGACATAGACCCAGTCTCCCGGCCTGTACTGATGAGGTGTCGGGGTCAGGCCAGCCTTGTAGATGGCACGGAGTCATGGCCAAATGTCCTCGTGCGCCCTCTGGAGCCCTCTCAAGGAAAGAAAAAGTTCTTGATCTTTAAACTCAGCAATAAGTTCAGCTCGAAGCTGGGAATAACAGGGGGTGGCCTGCCAAACATGATCTCGTAGGGAGTAAAACCCAGAGTGTAAGGAGTGTTTCTAACCTGGTAAAGGGCGTACGGTAGGAGAGTCACCCAGTCCCCGCCAGTCTCCATGGTTAATTTGGTAAGGGTCTCTTTTAGGGTTCTATTCATTCTTTCTACCTGTACTGAGCTCCGGGGCCTATAAGCACAATGTAATTTCCAGTTTGCCCCCACCGCTTTGGCTACTGCCTGTGTTACCTGTGAGATAAAAGCTGGTCCACTGTCTGATCCTACCATGGCAGGAAAACCATACCTGGGTAAGATGTCTTCTAGTAGCTTCTTAGCCACCGTCTGAGCCGTTTCATGCTTGGTTGGGTATGCCTCCACCCAGCCAGAGGTGTCTGTAAATACTTTCCTGGTTTGACTTCAGTGAAGTTGACTTCCCATTGGGCTCCCAGTCTGGTGCCTCTGAGCCTGGTTCTTTTTTTATTTGATGTGGCTCTCGCGTTGGTGAGTTGGCAGGTCTTGCAGGCAGATACAGCTTGCTCTATTTTGGTGTCCTGTTGGTGAATATTGATTCCACCATGTCGGATTAAGTCTTTTAATTTTCGGGCCCCCATGTGAGTAGACCGATGCATGTGCTCTAATATTGAGACTCCGAGCCAGTCTGGCAGCACGAGCTCCTTGTTAGGTGTATACCACCATCCCTTTATCTCCTGGGCCATGGGGAGTTTCTTGATCCGCTGTAACTCCCTGGGAGTATTTGGGCTGGTCTGGTAAAACTGGGTCTCCCGGTCCGGTAGTTGTATGGTCATGGTGGGACTGAGTAAGGGCTACTGCCTTGGCTGCCTGGTCAGCTTTCATTACCTCTAGCTACTGGGTTATCAGCTTTTTGGTGCCCTTGGCAGTGGATAATGGCTAGCTTGGCAGGAAGCCATAAGGCCGTAAGCAGTGTCTAGTAACCCCCTCTCCTGATAAATTGCCCCATGAATATGAGCTGTGGCAAATGCATAACGGCTGTCTGTGTAGATGTTAAGCCGTTTTCCAGCTCCCAGCATCAGCGCCTTGTGAGGGCTATGAGCTCTGCTTGCTGGGCTGACGTTCCGGAGGGTAGAGCCTCCGCCCATACGGTGTCCGTTTCGGTGACCACCGCTGCACCCGCATACCTGTGTCCGTCTTGCACAAAGCTGCTGCCATCAGTGAACCAAGTAGCCTCGGCATCGGGGAGGGGCCGGTCGGTCAGGTCCGTCCGGAATCCATGTACTTGTTCCAGGATTCCCGCACAGTCATGTAGTGGAGCACCTAGGTCAGGGTCAGGCATCAGGGTTGCAAGATTGAGGGCTGCACTGGGGTGGAACGGCACTCGTGGAGGGTTGAGTAGGAGGCTCTGGTAATGAGTCATACGTGTGTTGCTCATCCATCTATCAGGAGGCTGTTTCAGGACCCCCTCAATGGCGTGTGGGATCGTGATCCAGATCTCCTGTCCTAGGGTCAGTTTGTCTGCATCCTTGACTGTCGCCGCAATAATTCTTAGGCATGGCGGCCAGCCGGCAGCCACTGGGTCTAGTTTCTTGGACAGGTAAGCCACCAGGCCGTTCCAGGGGCCTAAGGCTTGAGTTAGAACCCCTTTTGCTATTCCCTTATGTTCATCTACAAAGAGGTGGAAGGGCTTCGTAATGTCTGTTAGGCCCAGGGCTGGGACACTTAGGAAGGCCTTTTTTTAACTGATTAAAGGCAGTTTCTTCTTTTTCAGCCCATTTAAATGTTTTCCCCTCTTTGGGCCTCTTCATATAGGGGCCTGGTGATCTCAGCAAAACCTGGAACCCAGAGGCGGCAGTAGCCGGCTGATCCTAAGAATTCCCTTACTTCTCTTTGGGAGGTGGGAGTAGGGATCTTTAGGACAGTTTCTCTTCTGGCATCTGATAACCGCAGCTGTCCGCCCTCCAGGATATATCCCAGGTAACTTACCCTCTCCCTGCATATCTGAGCCTTCTTCATGGATGCCCAGTACCCTAAGGCCCCCAGGGTAGCCAGCAGGTCCTGGGTCCCTCACTCACAGTCTTTTGGCCTTGTCGGCAGCAATCAGGATGTCATCTACGTACTGTAGGAGGGTGAGGCCACGGTGCTCCCTTCTGTACTCACCCAGGTCCTCATGTAGTGCCTCGTCGAAGATGGTGGGCGAATTTTTGAATCCCTGAGGTAGCCGTGTCCAGGTGAGTTGCCCACTGTAGCCCTCCTCCGGATCATGCCACTCGAAGGCGAACAAGGGTTGGCTCTGGGCCAGACTGAAGAAGGAGTCCTTTAAATCTAGTACAGTATACCAGACCTTGGAGGGCGCCAAGGAGCTCAAGAGAGTATATGGGTTGGGAACAGTTGGGTGTACGTCCGTGACCCTCTTATTTACTTCCCGGAGGTCTTGTACCGGTCGGTAGTCATTTGTGTGAGGCTTTTTGACCGGCAGTAGGGGGGTGTTCCAGGGAGACTGCAAGGAACTAGTACCCCTAGGCTTCGTAGTCTCCGGATGTGTGGCTGGATCCCCTTCCGGGCCTCCTGAGACATGGGGTATTGTTTGATCCTTACCGGACTCTCTCCTGGCTTGAGCTCTACCAGGACCGGGGTCCTGTGAGCGGCTAGTCCTATTCCCCCCCCCCCCCCGCCATCTCTGCCCAAACCGAGGGGAATTTTTGTAGCCATCTGTCTATATTATCCTCTCTCGGGAGCGCCTCCTGGTGGAGGCGGTATTCATCCTCCAGTTTCATGGTCAGGACCTGGATGGGGTGGCCCTTGCCATCGGTGACCTGAGGCCCCCCTTGTCTGAAAGTTATCTGAGCTCCAATCTTGATCAGTAAGTCCCATCCTAACAGTGGGTAGGGGCATTCTGGTATTACCATAAAGGAGTGGGATACCCAGCCCGTCCCCAAATCTACCGTTCTTCGGGTAGTCCATGAATACTGGCTCATACCAGTTGCCCTTTGTACCCAGGACTTCTTGCTGGCTAGTTTTCCTTGTGGGGTGTGGAGGACCGAATGTTGTGCTCCGGTGTTGACGAGGAAGTCAACAGGGGTCCCCTCCACTTTAAGAGTTACCCTGGGTTCAGGGAGAGGGTCCGAACCCCGACTCCCCTAATCACTTAGTTCATCTAGCTCTAGGACTTTTACTCGATCAGTCTTGCTTCCCTTCCCGCCGGCCTTTTTCGGACAATCTCGGGCCCAATGCCCTATCTCCTTGCAGTATGCACACTGGTCTTTCTGCAGCCTCTGCTTCCCCCCCCCCCCCCCCCCCGGTGGTTCCTTTACCTTTTCTTGCGTCGTCTGCCAGCGGCCGGAGACGGCG
This sequence comes from Acinonyx jubatus, assembly GCF_027475565.1. Taxonomy (NCBI): domain Eukaryota; kingdom Metazoa; phylum Chordata; class Mammalia; order Carnivora; family Felidae; genus Acinonyx; species Acinonyx jubatus. The sequence continues at coordinate 120,152,189 of NC_069385.1, read as the reverse complement.
GTCTCGTTCCTCAGGGAAATCAGCAGTGGTAGCTAGTAGTATTCTGGCCAGGTCTTGAGTCTGCTTACTGCTGGCAGCCGCCCATGGAGCGAGCCTGCTTGTCCTCAGGAGGCTCCCAGTTATTTTATACCTTTTTGGCTACCACCAGTAAGTCCTGCAGACTTTTTTCTCCTAGTCTATCTATTTTCTGTAATTTTCTCTTAATGTCTATGGCCGATTGGTTTACAAAGGCCATGATAACAGCTGCCTTGCTTTCTGGAACCTCTGGATCCATGGAGGTATAGGTACGGAATGCCTCCATGATCCATTCTAAAAAGGCAGCTGGAGATTCATCTTTTCCCTGTTGTACATTTCCTACCTTGGCCAAATTGGTTGGCTTTCTAGCAGCCATTCGGAGACCCCCCATTAGAGTCTGGCGGTAGACCCAGAGCCTCTCCTTACCTTCTGCTGTGTTGAAATCCCACTGGGGCCGAGTTAAGGGGAAGGAGGCATCTATCTGAGCCTGGTTGGTGGTGGGATTCCCGTCTGTGCCTGGAACTAGTTTCCAGGCCTCATTGAGGATTCTTTCTCTTTCTTCAGTCGTGAACAGGACCTGCAAAAGCTGCTGGCAATCGTCCCACGTGGGCTGATGGGTAAAAAGAACAGAGTCTAATAAATCAATAAGCCCTGACGGTTTCTCAGAAAACTTAGGCTTCTGAGCTTTCCAGTCGTAGAGGTCACTAGTGGCGAAAGGCCAATAGTGATGGGGCTGATACCCCTCCGCGTCTCAGGGTCTGGTGACTCGCAGGGGCAGAATAGTGGAGTTGGCGGTGGCGGCGGATTGCTCCCTCTGAGCCCTTTGTCTGGTAAAGGGCGGGCTTCCCACTGGAGTGTTTCCGCCTCCCGCTCTCGAACAGTGTCTGCCTCCCCCAGAGGGGGAGGATGGTGTTCTTCTGGCATCCTAGGGGGGTTATACGGGGGAGGAAAAATTAATTCTTCTTCAGTACCCCCCTGTAGGACAGGGTAGAGGGGTGCTGAAGGCTGGGTAAGACTTCTTGTTTTCCTTCTTCTTTGTCCCCTGCAAAGCAAGAATGGGTTTTGGCTCCGGAGGGAGCGGGGCTAGGAAGGGCTTAAGCCAAGAAGGTGGGTAGAGGGGTAGTCTGAGTCTGTCCCATAAGGTCCGTCCAGTAAGTCCACAGAACAAAACAGAGAAACACAGAAACAGACAAACAGAGGGCCCTTAGAAAGTCTTCCAACTCCATGGAAGCAAAACTGAAAGCTAGCTTAGACCTTTGAGGGGATTCCACATCCTTCCAAAACAGATGAGGGGATTCCACATCCCTCCAGAAGGGAGGATCGGAACGTCTTCCGAAACTCCTGGCCCGTGGTCCTCCAGTGCGTCCACTTAGACCGCGTCGGGCACTACCAGAATTCCAGAAATGAGCTCACACAGAAAAGACGGAACGAACAGACACTAACGGTGGCCAGTCAGGGCTCCGGGTTGGGGGTCCCTCGGGGGTCTTGGGGATCCCAGGCCGAGCCCCCAAATGTTATGCCCAGAATTTGTGATCCCCAAAGACCACTAGGGAGCCGAGTCCGATGTAAAAGCAAAAGAGCCTTTATTGGAGCTAGCTCGAGCTCAATCCCCTACCTGCACCGACACAGCGGTGAGATGGGGGGGGGGGGGCGGAGAGTTTCAAAAGGACAAAGGTTTTTATTGGGACCTAGGGGCAGTTGGTGAGGTAATGGCTGTGGCCTCAGCTGATTGGCTGGGGAAGGGTCCGAGTCCTGTTAGGCAGGTGGGGGGGGGGTTACTCAAGGGGAGGAGGTGTGGTCAAGGTGAAGGACACAGAACAAGATGGAGTTGGCCGGCCCTTTCACCAGGACTAGGAGCTCTAGAGCTAAGGGCAGGGTAGCAGCAGATGAGCAGAGAAGACACAAACTAACTGAAATTTAATGAGGATGAGAAACTATCAGATCCTGTCTCTCACTCCAGAATCTGCTTTTTAAAAAACATGGGAGAAAAGATGGAAAGAATGATCCAGAACAGCCCTAGAAGGAGAAGAGATTGATGAGTCTGGAAATTCATTTTGCAAATCCATGGAGACTCCTGTGCACAGGGGCTCACTGGGCCTGTGGGTACAATGAGAGGCCCAGGGACCCCTGGGACTGTCACAGACTGGGGGACACCAGAGGATAATGGGACCAGAATCCTACACAAGAACAAGAACAAGCCCAAGTCTCCATGGAAACAAAGAAAAAGAAACACACAAAACTTGGGGATGCCACCCAGGCCCAAGTCTAGTTTGTCCCGGTCACAAGAAGTTCTTTCTGCACAAGGTCCTGGACACAGGAGAGATCCAGGGCCTGGTGAGACAGGGTTCCACTGAAGGGACAAGGACAAGGGAGCAGCACTGATGATGCACCTGAGGAGTGACCATATCAAAGTCCCGGATGCACTGAGCACTGACTGAGCACAGTCCTGTTCACGCTGGCTCCTCACAGCCTCTCCTGTTCCCACCCCCAGAGAAAGCACAGCAAACATGCAGACCCTGGAAGTTCTCGATGCTTTAACTGATTTCCTCTCAAACTTTAGGAATCTTGTTTAATTAACCCATCAACCCCACATGGTAAGAAGGGAAGGAAACAAACGGGTATCAGAATTTTACATTCAAGGAGGGAGTAAGAGCTGCAGTGCCTTGGGATAGGAGGCACCAACAGGGATGAGGTACAGACAGGAAAGGAGAGGGCTGGGTCCCCTGAGGGAACAGAGGAGCATATGATGGAGGAGAAGGCAGGGCACATGGGGCAAGTGCACGGTTTGTGTGGTGGGTGATGGAGCAGGGCTCCCGGCTGCCTGGCCAGGACACAGTGGGGCAGAAATACCTCAGGGAGTGGGAGCCTGAGGCCAAGGAGTGGCTGAGACCCCACCCGAACCTCCTCCAGGCCCAGGGACCTGGGCAGCAGAGAGGCACCTTCACCGGGGGTCCCGCATCTCTGCTGGGTGGTCCCCTCACTCCTGCCCCTCAGAGTCCCTTTCCTCTGGACCCAGCACTCACCCGCCCAAGTCTCGGTCACCGCGATGGCCTACACCATCGGCAGCAACAGCAGCAGGAGGTTTGGGAGCCCCAAATGCAGACCCATGGGTCTGAGGAATAGCTGAGTCCCCAAGGGTTTGGTAAGGACTTTGTAACCCATAACTGTGGTGCTGACAATTGACTTCTCTGGAAGCCCAATACCCAAGGGGAGTGAGAACTGGGACTGAGTCATGAGTATCCAGGCAGGAAGACCTGACACAGACCATGAGAGGGAGAAGTGAAAACACTGGGCTATGGGGAGTCCCCTACACCAGGCTTCCCCACCCCAGACACCACCCTTGCAAGGGGACTCTGACAGCCAGTCTCTCAGTGACCTGAGACTTTGTCCTGACCCCTCTCCTCTTGCACGGTGGTCAGGTGACTTTGTCATCCTGTCTTCCTGAGTCCTGACCCAGGGTCTGTCTGAGGGAACCAGGGAGAGACCTAAATTTCCTTCTTTTTAAAAAAAATTTTTTTTCAACGTTTTATTTTATTTTTGGGACAGAGAGAGACAGAGCATGAACGGGGGAGGGGCAGAGAGAGAGGGAGACACAGACTCGGAAACAGGCTCCAGGCTCTGAACCATCAGCCCAGAGCCCGACGCGGGGCTCGAACTCACGGACCGCGAGATCGTGACCTGGCTGAAGTCGGACGCTTAACCAACTGCGCCACCCAGGCACCCCCTAAATTTCCTTCTAACATGGAGCCCATTGACAAATACTTGAGGCTGGCAGAGTAAAACCTTTCTCCTGGAACTCCCTACTGTCTTAATGCTAATGCTTTGCTAGAGGGAGAACAACCTTCCCTTGAAAAGAGCTAGGCCTCCACTATCCTGTGAGTCTTCTTTAGCATATGAAAATCTCACTGGAAACTTCCCCTAGACTTTACCTCCCCCCAGTTCCATAGAATAAAACCAGTCTCTCCTCATGGTCCTGGGGCAGCTCTTTCTGCCCACTGGTCCTGTCCCCATGCTTTAATAAAATCATCTTTTTGTACCAAAGACATCTTCAAGAATTCTTTCTTGGCCGTCAGCTCCGGACCCCACAAACCCCACTGTCACCCCAAAAACCTCATCAAGAAGGTCTGGTACTTTCTGCTCTGTTGTTAACAAGGGGCTGCTTCTCTCTATCTGCCCAAGGTCAGTCTATCTCCTGTCTCAATGTCTACCTTGTTGAGGTTGTATATCACTTTTTCCAGTCTACATAGAGCTACCTCAATACTGAGATTGTCCATGCCCTGGGGTCCTGACAAACCCATGTCCTAAGAAAGTGCCCCCACTCAATGCATTTTTCCTTACTCAGCCTGACATTCTGGCCCCTTGATGAAGCACCTTCAAAATCCAATCCCAGGATGTTTCTCCTGCTGCTACACACACAAGCTGGTTAGTTCTTGCAAAGTTCCTGAGTAGATACCACTTGCATCCTAGAAGTGTGACTTCTGTGTCATCTTCAAGTACAGGAAGTGTTAACCATTACTAGATAAGGGTGAACCTCCTCTGCTTCTCCAGAGGGTCTCATGAAGCGCATCCACTGGGATAGCCTAGATCTGGTTTGCAGGATCTTAGGATTCCCCCACCAGTGCCAGGACTTTCATATCACAAGTCTGCCATGGCTGAGTCCACACTTCTCTGTACTTTTGTGACTCTCACAATTATGTCTTCAGCTGCCATTCAACTCTGCCCTTCCTCTACAGGACATGAATGCCTCCAAAAAATACTGTAGAGGCTCTCACGCTTAGCCATAAACTGCTTGATAACCATCCTTAGATTCTTTCAAAGGTTCTATCATAACACTTGCCATAGCTTTCCCCTAACTAGGACATTTTCTCAGGTCACCACCAGTAAAATCTGTAGTAGTTCAGCTGCCATTTGTATCCCACCTACCAGCCTGGATGGTGTCCTCTTGGTCTGTGAGGCCAAGTGGATGAGCTAGTCCCAAACCCCCATCATTTTGCCTGCATCTCAGTCCACTCCTGACACCACCTGTGTTTAGGGTTCTGCAAGGAACAGACAACCATACAGCATTATATTGTGAGTAATTTGCTGGGAGAAACCTTTGTGAGGAAAAATGGGGAAGGAGCCAAAAAGGCTGGGAAAACACCAAATCCTGATGCAAGTGTGAATCGAGGGAAGGAGAGAGAGAAGGAAGGTTGGCTGAAAGTGTCCTAGACCCAGTGCAGAGTAAGGCAAGTTCATCAGGGTGTCAGGGGGCCCTGGAGCCTAGGTCAGCTTCCAGAAAGGAAGAGTCCTGCCTTTGTTTCCTTGCTGTTCACAAGCCTTGGCTGGGGGAATTCCACAGGAAGTGTCATCTCAGAGCAAACATGGCATCAGATCTGAGCGCACAGAGTCGGGGCCCTGGATCAGTTACTGCCCCTCAAGCTGAGGGTCAGGGATGTGTGTTCTCATGGCCACCACAATAGTCTGGGTGAGAACAAAGATTGATGATAAAAACGATAAAAGAACAACACTGGAGCAATACCTGTAAGTAGACAAAAAGGGGCGAGGTGGAGGGCTCCAGCGGGGGACTGGCTCTGACTGGCACAACCATGGGTGGGCAACCTGTGCTACAGAACTGGACAGTCCGCCATGTGGGTGCGGATGCCGGCATGAGTAGGTGGTGTGTGATGAGATTTTTTTGGGTGACAGTGGGGTTCCTGGGTTCCGGAGCCAACAGCCAAGAAAGAATTCTTGAAGATGTCTTTGGTGGAAAAAGGTGATTTTGTTAAAGCACGGGGACAGGACCCATGGGCAGAAAGAGCTGCCCCAGGACCATGAGGAAAGACTGGTTTTATACTATGGAACTGGGGGGAGGTAAAGTCTAGGGGAAGTTTCCAGTGAGATTTTCATATGCTAAAGAAGACTCACAGGATAGTGGAGGCCTAGCTCTTTTCAAGGGAAGGTTGTTCTCCCTCTAGCAAAGCATTAGCATTAAGACAGTAGGGAGTTCCAGGAGAAAGGTTTTACTCTGCCAGCCTCAAGTATTTGTCAATGGGCTGCAGGTTAGAAGGAAATTTAGTTCTATCTGCCATTTCCTTCTGCCTTTGTTTCTCACATCACTATGGAGGGATGATGGAAACTTAGGTCCTACAGGACTATGATCTCTATCAGTTAACCATTTATTTTTTCCCCTTTTCTTTGTTCTTGGGCAGTCAGGAGTGCCCAAGGAATATCACACATATCCCATCTAGGAGTTGGGGGGGGGGGGGTTGTTTGTGGCCTGTCAACCTGCTTTATGCTCCCTCATCAGTGTAGAAATCTGTAAATACTCACCTCTAATATACTCAGTTTGCTTAGGGAAGTAGGAAACAAGGTCATTAGCAGAAATAAGAATGGGGAAGAAGGGTTGAGTGTAATGAGATCCCACCCATCTCTTGGTCCAGGGTCACAAGGTCTATGTGAGAAGAATCACCCCTTGGAAGAGGACTGCATGGGCAGCTGTGTCCTCAGGGAGACCTGGTTTCTGTTGAAAGGGAGGGCCTACGCCAGCTGACTCCGTCTTGTTCTGTGTCCTCCACCTTGAGTGACTATGTCCCCGACATGACCCCTTTTCCGGGAAAATCGCAGAAACCTCAGACCACGCCTCCTCCCCTTGAGTAACCTCCTGCTCACCCATTCAAACTTCCTTGATCAAAACACGCCCAGCGACCTGCATAAAAGGACTCCGACCCTTTCCCAGCCAATCAGCCAAGGCCACGACCCTTCCCCAGCCAATCGGCCGAGGCCACGACCCTTCCCCAGCCAATCGGCTGAGGCCACAGCCATTACCTTACCAACTGCCCCTAGACCCCTATAAAACCTTTGTGCTTTTGAAACTCGCTCTCTCTCCCTGGTATCTCACTGCTGCGTCGGTGCAGGTAGGGGATTGAGCTCGAGCTAGCTCGAATAAAGGCTCTTTTGCTTTTGCATCAGACTCAGCTCCCTGGCGGTCTTTGGGGATCACGAATTCTGGGCATAACACTGTCAGAGCTGTGAAGTGAGGGAATGTCCTGACAGGACTCTGGACACTTGCTAATCATGGGCTGAGCACTCCATGGGGTGAAGTGGAAGGTTCAGCAGCTAGGAAGTGGGCGTGAGAGCAGGCACAATAGGGGTGTGCAGAGCCTTGTAGAACAAGAGTGTAGAATGTCTGGGGAGCAGGGGTGACTGACACAAGTGAGGAAAAGAATGTAATGACATTAGTCCTGGTAGACTTGAAGCAGATGGTGGTGGGGAGTGTGTGAAAGATGACTGGGGGAAAGCATAAGGGTTTGTGGCTCTCACTTGGGCTCTGACAATGGGACAAGGAGGTTTAGGGGGGGTTGGATCTTAATTCTACTGTGTGGGCATTTTCTCAACCCCTGGATTATGGGGGTGCAGTCCCTGGGGTAGGCTGGGTGTTAAGTGAAGTCTGCGGGTTCACTCTTGACTCTTGTGGGGCAGGATGTACTCACACCAAATGACAGGTCTGCCTGACACCTGCATTGGGAGAGACTCCTGGGATATCAGGTGTGATCCCAGCACAGGGATACCTCTTAATACCGTCACCAGGGGACAGGAGGCCTAGGGGGCTGTGATCTTAATCCCAAAATCCCCAAAGTGCAGTCTACGCCATAGAGTAATATGTAGATATTGAGATGCTGTTTCCAAATGAGAGATGATTTTTGTTTAACTGAGTTATGAATTTTAGAAATAAGGAGTCAAAAACTGTTTCTACTTTTTGGTTTTCCCTGTATTACCATCAAGGGGCTGGGGGATGAGGTGCACAGGGATACAGAAACCTCAGCAATGGCATTGGTTCCTGAGCTCTCCTCTCCGGCAATCCTGCCTCACCCCTGAGCCTGACCGCTGTGGAGTCCAGGGCTGCTCAGAAACTTCCTCTCCCCACTGACATCCAGGCTTCTGCTCAGACATCTCTACCTGACTTACAGTCCAGACCCCACTCAGGCTTCTCAGTCAGAATCCACCTGAGAGCAGAGCAGTGGGGGATGTCCCCTTACCTTCCACCCCACATGTGGCCACAGGACTAAGGAGAGAAGACCCAGCTGCCCTTCTCCTCAGCCAGGCCCTCCCTAGGGTCTCATTCAACAACCAGCACCTGGACAGGGACATGGACACCAGGGGCCCCCTCATCCCAGTTGATGTTCAGAGTGTGAAGTTTTTTTGTTTTTGTTTTTTCAAAAGCCACACTGATGAAACCAGGTTCCCCCATAGACAAATGGATAAGGAAGATGTGTGGTATAAACACACACATATATACACACAGGATAGAATTTTATGCAGTCATGAAAAAGGATGCAATCTTGCCACTTGTGACAACATGGATGGACAAACAGGGCAGTATGTATGCTAAATGAAATAAGTCAGACTGAGAAAGACAAATACCATATGATTTCACTCATGTGGAAACTAAAAAACAAAAAAAAAGAATAAAGAAACAAGCAGCAGAAATAGATCTATAAATACAGAGAATGAACTAGTGATTGCCAGAGGGAAAGAGGTTGGGAGGATGGGCACAATGGGTGAGGGCAGTGGGAGACAGGCTCCAGTTATGGAAGGAACAAATCATAGGAATAAAAGGCACAGCACAGGGAATATCATCAGTGATACTGTAACATCACTGTCTGGTGACAAATGGCAGCTACACTGTGGTGAGCACAGCACGGGGTAGACAGAAGGTGAGTCACTGTGTTGTACACCTGAAACTAATGTAACCTGTATGTAAACACTATTCATATAATAAAAAATTTTAAAGAAATTAATTAGAAAGAATAAACTATAAAACATACCAATTTTTATTTATGGGTCAAGGGCATTTGGGGAATTTTTACATTCTTTTGGAAACTCCTCTTAATTACATGACTTTAAAAACTACACATTTTGTGAAGTAAAATAATTTAACAATTAAAAGCCAACAATTAATGAGGGGGGAAAGCCACAATGAAATAACAAGTGCACATGAAAAAACTGGAAAACCTATGTGAAATGGGCAAATTCATAAGAACAGACAACCTATGAAAACTTAATCATGAAGAAACAGTCAACCTGACTAGTAAGAAGGTTGAATCAGTATCATATGACAAAGACACATCCTGGATCATATGGCTTCACTGGTGAATGCTACCAAACATTCCAAGAAGAATAAACACCAGTCTCCTCAAAGTCTTCCAAAATTAAAAAGGAGGGAACACTTCCTGACCCGTCTATGTTGCCAGCATTACCAAGATTCCCAAAGCAGACAAAGATACTACAAGGAAAGAAAACCACTGTTACTGCCCTTGGACCTGGGCTCCATAGCCAAGTTCATGAGCCCCAAACCCTTACAGAAATCAACCCTGAATCGTGCCCTAAAATAATCTCAACCCTAAACTCAATCACTTACAGATACTACCAATGCAGGGGTTTAGGAGTGGTGGTGACACAAAGGGGGGAAACCATGAATGGGGTTGGGGGGTGTCAGGGGCAGGTGGCACTAATGCCTCCTTCTCCCCCATGCCTGCTCTCCTCCCCTTAAGAGGGACAGACTGTCATATTCCAATATGATGGGTGCATGATCTCCCATGGCTGCAACTTCAGAGAAAAGATGCACAGTTACAATAAGGCATGAAAAGTCTAAGTGAGATTGGCAGAAACACAATGTGACCTCAATGTGACTCTTCACATCATTGAGAATCTTGGCATCTTTTTCATCTGATGTAAACATGATGGCCAAGCCTTTGGGGCCAAACTGTTCTGCTCGGGCCTCCTGGAAGGAGACAGAGGGTACCACTGGAAGATTCCAAAGTAGGAAGACACCCAAAAGGAGAGATGAAGAAGTAAGGTATGAAGGCAAGGAAATCATGAGGTAGGAGTGGACACCAGGATGCCCACGTGGGTACACAGTTTACCTGATGTAGGTCAGTGTGGGAATACTCAGGCACATGGTATTTGAAGACAGTGTTCATCTGCTCAATGTCCATGCCTCAGCCACATAAGTTGGTAGCCACAAGAGTTCATCATTGAAGATCTTTTTTTAAATGTTTATTTTTGAGAGAGAGACAGACACAGAGACAGAGAGTGTGAGCAGAGGATGGACAGAGAGAGAGAAGGAGACAGAATCCCAAGCAGGCTCCAGGCTCTGAGCTGTCAGCACAGAGCCTGACACAGGGCTCAAACCCACGGACCGCAAGATCATGACCTCAGCTGAAGTCAGTGGGTTAACACTGAGCCACCCAGACATCCCCATCATTGAAGCTCTTTAAAGTACTGATACCAATGGGGCACCTGGGTGGCTCAATCAGTTAAGCATTTGACTTCAGCTCAAGTCTTGATCTCTTGGTTTGTGAGTTTAAGTCCTGCATCAGGCTCTGTGCTGAAAGCTCGCAGCCTGGAGCCTGCTTTGGATTCTGTGTGTGTGTCTCTCTCTGCCCCTCCTCCATGCATGCTCTGTCTCTCTGTCTCTCTTTGTCTCTCTCAAAAATAAATAAACATAAAAAGAAAAAAAACTACTGATACCAAGAAAGCCTTTGTCAGAAAGGAAATTAGAAAAATGTTCACCTTCCCTTCTCTCAATGGTCTCATTTCCTCCAAGGACAGAAAACATATTTTCCTCTCTGACTCACCTCTCCTCCTGGGACATCCCACATTGGATGGCACTTCCCTCATGCGTAGCTCCTTGGTGTCCATGAGAGACATCACCAGTTTAGCCACGAAACACACTTATGGTCAATTTTCATCATTCACAGATTCTATATTTGCATATCTGCCTATTTGTTAAAAATTGTTTTAACCCCCAAATCAATACTCGTTGCACTCCTCATCACTCAGGGGCATGCCCAGAGCAGCAAGAATGCTTAGCCACTCAACATGCATGTTCCTGAGGTCACGCTTTTTTGTGGAACTTGGAAAAGTGCTTCTCAAATTAAAAAGTTGCAGACACTCTTGATGTCAGAACACAAAATTTATGGCCTTACTTTGTCCAATGAAACATGAACTATAAAGCTGGGATAATCAGCACAAAATTGTCAACATGATGAAGAAAGAGACAAGGGTACAAAATAAGAGGCTTAGAAATAATCCCACCTGTGTGGATACCTGATTGTTGATAAAGGAGGACTTTAGGGGACAGGAGAAAGGATGGATTTTTCAATGAAAAGTGAATCCACTATTGCCTATTCGAAGGAAAAAATATATATTTCACCCTTTTCTTCACACCATACACATGCAGAAAGAAATCAATTAAAATCTATGTTTCAGAAAAGATTACAGCAAAATAACTTTGACTATGATTTAAGAATTTGTGATACAGAACATAGAAGACATTTGCAATAGGGAAAAAATTCCTATATGTTATTAGCTTAAAACTAATAATTGCTGTTCATCAAAAGATGTCATTAAAAAAAGTGAAAAGACAAGCCACACATTAGGAGAAATTACTGGCTACACATGTTACCAACGAAGCGTTAGTATGCAGAATATGAAAACACTGCTCAGACCAGTGAGAATAAGACAGACTACTTAATGAATAAATGGCCTAATGCCTCCCACTTGCCAAACTGCAGTGGAAACCAGAAGGCAAGGGGGCATCTGGAGATACAGGAGTCCACTCCATAAGTGGTTGATAGAGGATGGTTTCCCAGGGCAGAGAGCAGGTGAGCATGGGAAAGTGGAGGAATGGGAAAGTTAAAAGGAAGAAATCTAATAAACATGGATATGGAAATGTGCTTTATCTTCTTCACTGAGGGAAATGCAAATTATTACCATAATAACAGCATGAATGTGCCTGACAACATGCTATGTGGAAGAACTCAGTTTCAAAGGACCATGTGCTGTACGATTCCAATATTAATAAATGTCCATAATAGGCAAATCTACAGAGACAGAAAGTAGATTCATGGTTGCAGAGGGCGGGGGTAAAGGAGATGGGAGAAACAGGGGGTGACTGCTAATGAGTATAAGGTTTCTTTTAGGGGTGATGAAAATGTTCTAAAATTGGTTGTTGTGATAGTTGCACAACTCTGTGAATATACTAAAACCGATTTAATTGTACATATAAATCAGTGATTAGTATATGAATAAGGTCTCAGTAAAGTTTTAATAAAAACCATAATCAATAGCATGCTAAATCCAGTAGAATCTCTAAGTTACGCTAACTTACTTTAGGGAAGTGATGTCAGGGCAGATGGTGGAGCAGGAGGCATCAGTAATCCACTTTTCCACCTGGACAACAGGTGCACTGGTGGAATGTGTCTGATAGAACTGTGGTTCAAAACTGGAGTCTATTGAAAGCTTGCAACTTACAGGGGGCAAGGCTTAGATGGTAAATTGCAATTAATTTCAGTCATTTTGAGCTTGACACCATAGATGAGGCTACCACCCCCTGACCACCAGTCCTGTTGCAGACACCCAGAGTGATTCCTGCAGCAGTCTGAACACTGCTTGTGGAAGTTAAGGTGAGCAATTAGGACAGTGCCCTCCAAACATCAGGAATAAGTGTTCTGCTTGCTGCTTGCTGCTTTTGGTCAAGGGGATGCAGCAAAGATGTAGGCAACCATGTTTGCAATTCCCATCATGAATATGACAAGCCCTTTCTCCTGTGGTTGAAACAAACTCAAGGGTATTTAAAGGCTTTCACCCACTTCATTTTCCCTTTTTTTTTTCTATTCTGGGAGGGAAGCATATAAGGACTAGACGTCGAAAAGCAACTGCAAATACAGGAACATTTAGAAGGTTACACATGCCCATGGGAAGTGCAGGCTCAAAAATGACCTGAGATATTCTTAACTTTGCACCTTAGGTTAATTCCTGGCACAGAGACACTCTACACAACAGAAAAACCAAATACCATAAGTACAAAATAGCAACAAAAAAGCTCTGCAACCTCTGGGGAAGGGGAGAATATGGTTTCCAGAGTTATCACATAAGATCACATGTGCAATTTTCAAAAAACCAAAATCACAAGGCATACAAAGAAACAGGAAAGTGTGACCTATTGAAAGGAAAAAAATCAATCAGTAAAACTCTCTGAGAAAGAACAGATGACAAACCTACTAGACAAAGATTTTTAAGTCAACGGTCTTACAGACGTTCAAGCTCCAGGAGATGGAGACTAGAAGGTCCCAATGGCTGTCTCTCCTGAAAAAGAGCAAAAACAAAAAGTTAAAAGGCAAAAATATAAACAAACAAACAAATAGGGTACAACCCTTGCTTCTGTAAAAACATCAACATAAACAATGAATAAACCACAGAAGTTGATGACAATGGCTCTGGGAAAGCCCTGGACTATCGCAAGGAAACAGCAGAACCCTATAGAGCACAAAACCCAATGGTGGCTGCATAAAAAAGCACAGGAAGCACTATACCTGTGTCACTCTATCCTTCAGTCTGGAGCAGCTCCACACCAAGCAAGATGCCCTTGGAGGGATTTTACCTCCAGGGAGAAGAGAACCGGAGAACTCCAGCCATGCTGCTCACCTGTACATCTGCATCCTTTTCTACCAAGGACCCCCACATCTTGACCAGTTGCTAAACCCAGCTGATAGAGCTGCCCGGAGTCACTGCCACTTCATTTCCTTCCCAGCACCAGCACTGGAGCTCTCACTGTGGTGAGACCTGCCCCCAGGGGCCCAAGTCCCTGCTGTGATCCAATTTCTGGGATAAGGACACCACAGAATCTCACTATCTACAAGGGCTAGAGATGCAGCTGCGCTGTGCTCCACTCTTGCTCTAGAATTGGAGGTTTGACCTACAAATTAACTAGGGCCATGCAGCTGCTGTTCTACATCCCTCCCCCTGAGACCTGAATGGGAGCATTGACCCACCATCATATAGGCAGTCTTATTGCTCTGTGCACCACCCCATGCACCCTAAATTGCGACTTTGACCCGTCATCACTGGGTCAATGTTGCTCATTTGGGGTAGAGAACTTGGGTGACTGGGAGCTGAGGGGTTACCATGTAACTTCTTTATTTTCTCATATTTTTGAATATCTATTGAATTTTCTTGTATGTGCATGAATAATGTTTTCAGAAAAATAAACTACTTTAATATTCCTAACACTTGACAGATCAGCTTCAGACCATGAATTAAACTCAAACCATAAAGTAAACTCTGGTTTACTTTAGGATCAATCATCTTTTTCATTGAACTCTTTTGTTTTTGTATTTCCATTTCTGAAGCTGGAGGGCTAGATTGTATGGACAAATTCTCCCACTAAAATAGCTTAAAATGCCATGTAATGTAGAAAAATAGTTGTCTTGAAAGGATTAAAACTGACAAGATAGTAATAAATGAAACAATGAGCCTACCCCGAAATGGAGAGAAAGACCTTGTTTGGCATCCGAAGAGAACATGAATGGAGCAAAGACTCTGTGAGTCCACTGCCCACAGCTCAGACAGGCAGGTCCAACCTTCCAGCTCTGTGGCCTGAGCTGCTGACTTTTCTAACGTCTGTCTTCCCTTTTAAAACTTAAATAAAATGTTTATATCCAATTAAGATGTATATATATAATGTACAATATATATGATATAATGTACACTCACTAGAGAAAAATTATAAAATGAGAAAAGCAAATGATGACAAAGTAAAAAGGATGGTAATTCTCACACCTGAGCTATTTTGTTGCATCTCTTTCTAGTCTAGTATAGGTGCTCCTGCTGCTGGAACTCTCTTCTCTGAGGTGATGAGCACAGAGCTCAGCGGCCCCAGCCCTGCTCTCTCCAGATGCCATTTCCCCAGTCAGCTCACTGTCCCCCCTCCTGAGAGGGCTGCTTCTCACTTCCTCCTCCCTCCTCAGTCTCCTGCACCCCTCCCTGCTCTGCACCTTGAGGTGATGAACCTCTCTCTAAATAGCCTGCTTATCATATACCTTCTCTGGTTCTGGTTTATGCATTATCTTTACAAAATTGGCTCCTCTTTCACACTCTCCCATCTCTTCCTTATAATTATCTGATAATTTGATTAGCTCAATGTGCAGTGTTTGCTTTATTATGACCATGAAATGCTTGTCACAAATGAGGATTTAGTAGATTATGAGTGCTTTACCTTTTCTGAATCAACTTTTTATTTTCCGGGACTAAGTAAATATCTTATCCATCATTTGCTTAGTTTGTGTTGTTCTCATTTAAATCCTTTCCAAGCTCCCCCTGGGTAAATCTTCATGAATATTCGAGCCCATCCACTATTCCACCTCGTGTCTATGCAGACTCCTGTCCCACAGCCTTCAGTCCTGCCCCATGTGGACGGGATGCCTGCATACCTGGGGCAGGGCCAACACCCAGATCCCCTTCAGTTCAGCCTGGGTGCCCTCTGCCTCTCTCCTTCTGGCTCCCTGTTGCCTGGACCCACGTGCTCCCATCTTTTTTCTCCATCATTTTCCCCCCTTTGCCTAGTGGTATCCGTGGAAGGGAATGTGGAAAGTAGACACTGGCACTCTAAACATCTGATGTGCCTTTAGGCTACCCTTGCCCTGATTCTTATGGTGATGGGATGGGAACTCTGTACTGGACACAGTTGTCCTTGGGATTTGAGAACCATGCATGTCTTCCAGCCACCAGGACTGTGTTGCTGTGTCTTAGAGTTTTCAAGGTGTCTGTTCCTCCACCTTCTTTCAGACATCTCCTTGTGAAGTCTCCTAGTGTGGGCCTCTTGTCATCTACTCCAATCAAGAACTTGGTCAGGTCTTTTAATAAAATATGTATTTTTCCCTGTAAACTCCAAGAAATATTTTTTTTGTTTTTTAATTAGAGAGAGGGCACAAGTGAGCAAGGGTGTAGAGAGAGAGGGAGAAAAAGAGAGAATCCCATGACGGGCAGAAAGAGAGAGAGAGAGAGAGAGAAAGGGAGGCAGAGGGAGGGAGAAGCTGGGCTCACCAGAAGCAGGGCACGAGTTCACCTGATGTGGGACTCAGACTCACTAACTGTAGGATCATGACCTGAGCTGAAGTCAGAGGCTTAACCAACTGAGCAACCCAGGTGCCCACTCAGAAAAATCTTCTTGAAATTTTTTTCATCATTTCATACTCTCCATTATTTTTTAAACTATTGTTATTAACTTGTTGGAATCACTTGATTGAGAACCAAACAGTTCTTGTCTCCTGTTGCCATCACCTCCTGACTGTACTACTTCGGGAAAGTACAACTGTAATCCACTTTATCAACGAAATTATTCATTTCTATGGTTATAGTTTTAACTCCCAAGAGCTCCCTTCTTTTTCTATGATGGTTCACCACTGTGTGTGGTTCACATTCTGTTCCATATGCCTCTTACACTCTGTAGATATGATTGATTCTAGCGGTAGGGGAGCTGTTAGGTCTCCTGTCATCTGTTCTTGGGATATCCTGATGTTTCTCCATGCAGCACTTATCTCAGCAGTGACTTATGTTTGTCTCTGTCATTTCTGCTAATGCCCACCTCCCACAGGACAGTGCCAGTGTTGTGTCACCAGGGGCTCATGCTTGATCTTCATCTTACATCTGGAGTCAGCTGATCCTGAGCCACTGGAGGCCTCGAGATGTACACGGGATGATGGGCTTTAGCTTGATTTGAGCAGGTAAGTCACATTGCTTCTTAATGTCCTCCTAGGCTCTGAGCCTAGCAGCCTCCCATTGCAGAACATTCTAGAACATTGCAATAGTTCACTTGCATGGATTATACGTCATACTTACCTCATGATGGACAGAGAACCAAGGAAAGACAAGTCAACAAGGCTTCTAAGAGCAAACTTTCTGGGTTGAACCTTGGCTCCACTGTCTCCTTATCCCCTCTGAGTCTCCCTTTCTGTTTTGTACAAAGGGATTTCCTATGGGGCTCCTCATGGGTTTGCTTTGATGATTATCTTTGACCCTCTGTGTAAGTCACATGGTGATAATGCCTGAGATATATTAAGTGTTCCACATCTATACTTACCATCATAATATTGGTTATAGCACTTAAGATAAGTTCTGTTCTTTGTTTTTATAAGCCAAAAATTTAAGAACATCCTTGAAAATATACTTTTGAGAACATGTATGATTATATCCTTAAGGATAAACTCCTAAAAGAAAATGTCTGTGTCACAATATAAGCACGTTTAAATTGTGGAGACATTTTTCAGAACAACCCTTTAAAAATGTTATACCAGTGTTCGCTCCCATCACCCTTTATGCCGTTGTATTTTCCCAACCCTGTGTGTTGTACACTCTCATCACCTACTTTCATCTTTGCCACGTTGAAGATTCCAATTTTTATTCCCATTTCTTGTTCCACATCCTCATTTTTATCACCAATATATTTGCTTGACATATTAATTCCTTCCTTTCCAAATTGTTTTCTAATATTTAACTTTTTTTCTTTATCTTTTTTTATTATTTGAGTGCATTTGACACACTGTTCCATTCCTTTCAGGTTTACAACATAGTGATTCATCATGTAATCCAATAATTCCACTCTTGGGTATTTACTCAAAGATAATGGAAACACCAATTCCTTAACTATTTTTTGAATGAGTTGTAGCTATTTTAAAATATGGAATATAACACAGAAAAAACAGCAGCCCCCACATTGGGAACTGGTCTGACACTGCAGCTGGGCTGCAGTGTGGTCAGAAGCTGACCGATGCCACCACTGGACCATATTACTCTCCTGTGGGACACGAGCCAGTCATCTCAAGAACATCAACATCAGACAAGGACACTCTGAAACCATGACATTACTTTGTCTAATTACAGACAAAAACAGGCACTGTACAACCCACAAAATACCCAACATCTCCCTGTGTTGGTTAATGTGAGCAATCACTGCTTCTTTACCCTTACTGCTTTATCATCACTCTGGTCTGTCCTGCTTAGAAATGAAATTCACTCAGCTGGTCAAGCATAGAATTGCCCACACATGCTCACAACATGCAGTCAGGAGTGTGCCCCAGCTTCCACAAACCCTCCCCAACACACCAATCCAAAGTTCATATCCTTATAGGTTCCAACACCATATTAAGATGTCTCATGGCCCCAAAGGAATGCGTTCTTTCTCAGTGCAACAAGTAATAGATCCAACTTGAATGCCCACAGCTGCTCCTGGTGGTCTTTGGCTGGAGAACATTGAAGCATGTTATCCTTTTGTCTGTCAAAATTGTTTCTGTGTCTTTTAATTTGATCACGACATGTGTTTGAATCTTTGTGAGTGCTTGACATGCAGATATTTTGTTTGGCTTTATCATTTTCATATCACAATTTTCAAATCATTGGGCCACACTTAGAGAATTCTTCATCCCACAATTATAAATGTTTCATGTATATTTTCACCTTGATAGAAATGAAGAGCAGAAGGTTTCAAGGGTAAAGGAAAACACAGAGAAATGTCTGAATTTGGGCAAAAGAGCAACAGGTAAAAGATTCTAAGGTGGTGGAATCTAAGATGTACATCTTCTGCTTTAGGATTTTTACAAGTATGTGCAGGGCCTACAAGGTAGCTCATATATGTTGTGTTCAATAAATCCTCTCTCTTGGGCTCAGTGAAGACTTACGTGCCTGCTTATGTTTACCAGGTTAACACAAACACCAAGTCACCCAAGGTAATAGAAACTAAAATTACCTCCAGTGATGGGCATTTTTGAACAGTGAATTTGATTTGATACATCACGTTTTGGTTAATCTCTATACACTTTAGCAGTTATAACACATTATTAATTCAACTCTCAAGGGTATGTCTCAAACACACATAGACAAATCCATGACTTCCATATGAAGATGAATTTAGTATACATAAACCTATGAGTCACATAGTATCTATTTTGAGGAGGATTCTGAAAACCAAGAACATTCTAGATATGTACTGTCCAATGGAGACTACTAGGGATACCTGAGTGGCTCAGTTGGTTAAGCGACTGATTCTTGATTTCAGCACAGGTCTTTATCCCACAGTTCTTGGATCGAGCCCCGCATGGGACTCTGCAGTGACAGCACAGAGCATGCTTGGAATTCTCTCTCTCCTTCTCTCTCTGTCCCTCCCCACATCAAAATAAATAATTTTTAAAACTAGTAGCTACTAGCCACATATGGCTACTTAAATTCAAATTCCTTTGAAGTAATTAAAAATGCAACTGTTCAGCACACTAGCCCCATTTCAAGTGCCACCTGTATCTCAAGAGCCACATGCAGCTTGTGGCCACCATGCTGGACAGGGCAGATATAGAACAATTCCTTCATTACAGAATGTTGTATTGGACGGTACTGCATTGCATGCTTTATGGGCCTCAAGTCAGATGCATTAGGTACATGTAAAATGTGAAGACCAATATTATTTCTCTTACAGACTACATGAGATCTCTGGGATGCGAATACATAGTAAGGTGGTATACCACAAAATCAAAGTCAGTCATGCATGGGTCTGGTGCCTTCAGGCACAAACTGTTCCCAATTACAAAAGGAAATACCGGCCCCTCCACCTCCTTCCCAGACTGAGGACACTCTGGCAGCAAACTTCCAGGAGGTGAGTTCTGTCCCGGGTGCCCTCAGGGGCTAAACTCAGAGCTAAGTTATCAGAGCCAAGTCCAGCTCAGGGAAAGGGATTCTGCTAAGAAGAGGCCAGGGCAGGGATCAGCTGGGAGGCCCTCCCAGGCTTATTCAGAGCAGCAATTCTCAAAGTGAGGTCTGTGGAACACCGTACATCACTGGGGCCCTGTCACAGAGGTTTAAACTATTTTCATAATAGCACTTAGACAGTATTTGCTTTTTCACTATGCTGATATTCGTACTGAGGTGAAACAGCAAGAATGGAGGTTATGGGTCCAAACTGCAATAGTTGTTATTCCTCACCACTACTTCCAAAAAACAAAACAAAACAAAACAAAACAAAAAACCAAGCGAAACCAAACCAAACACCTCTCTCCTCTTTCTGTGCCACCATAATGGCGCACATGTCCTGGCAGACGCTCCCCAGACCATAAACAATGCCAGGAAGAGAGGCAAACACCAGGTCTTATTAGGCTATGCTCCAAAGTCATCGTCCTGTTTCTAACTGTGATGATGAAGCAGGGTCACACTGGCAAATTTGAAGTCACTGGGGATTACATTGCTGGGGAAATTGTTATGAACCTCACAGACAATGGGGCACCTGGATGTCTCAATCGGTTCAGGTCATGATCTCATGGTTTGTGGGTTTGGGCCCCGAAACGGGCTCTGTGCTAACAACTTAGAGCCTGGAAACTGCTTCGGATTCTGTGTCTCCCTCTCTCTCTGCCCCTCCCCTGCTCACACTCTGTCTCTCTCTGTCTCTCAAAAATGAATAAACATTTAAAATAATTTTTTAATTATTATCTTTACTAAATTATTCTCAAACCAACATTTTGAACATGTCTTCTATGATGACATGGGAAATATAGCACTTCTGTTACAACCTTAAGCCTCAAGGAAAACAGTTCGTTTTTTTTTTTTTTTCAAAATGCTCTTATTACTTGAAGGAATGAATGACACAGAACGTTGGATTATTTAGACTAGATATTTGGCAGAAGTTTTCTTGAAAAAGGACATGAACCTATCCCTTCATGAAAATCAACTCACATAAGACAAGGCAGTACTTGTTGCCTTGATAAAATGTAAGCTCTTGAGAGAAAATCAGCATTTTGGAAAACTTGTGGTCCACCAATAATCCTGATAGCTTCCCATACTGACAAGCATTTTGTTGGGATCTGTAATAAATGTAACTTTTTGATAATTCGATTCCACTCTAATCAATGATGGAACACCTATATCACTTAGTGAAACAACACACAACACATTACTTAAAAACAATCATGCATTAGTACAAGATCCATTCCATGTGCAGATGGGCCTATGGATTTAATATAACAGAGAAGGACCAGTCAATCAATGATGCTGTTTCAGGATCCAGGTGCAAATAACCTTAGAGAAAGTACAATGTGTGTAGTTGTAATATAGTATCAAAGATGAAATTCCATAACTATCTGAAAAGGTTATGACACATACTATTCTCCTATGTTCGGTCAAGGATGTAATTTTTTCATATACTTCAACCAAAACAACACAATAGATGTAGAAGCAAATCTGAACATCTACTGGTCTCTAATGAGACAGACAAGAAAGTGACTTCCAAATATGTAAAAGGTAACAAACTCCACTCTTCTCACTGCCTTGTTTATTTGGGGAAATAGTTATTTGGGAGGGGGGGAGTTCAGGTGGCAGAGGAGTAGGGGGACCCTAAGCTTGTCTCCTCCTTGGAACACAGCCAGGTACTTATCAAATCAAATCATTCTGAACACCCGAGAACTCAACTGGAGTTTTGAGAAAACAAAAACTTTAAGTCTACAAATAGAAAAGCGACCACCTTCTGGAAGGTAGAAGGCAGGAGATTTGATTTGGGGGAGACAAAGTTGAGGGTAGGGCAGCAGGGAGTGAGCCTGCTTATGGAGATACTTCAAGTATTATAAGCAGCACAAAATTGGAATTTTAGTCCGCTCCTGTGGGGGTGTGCTTGGCTTATAAGTGCTCAGGTGGGAACCGGGAGGAGTCCCAGGAGTGGCAGCGCAGTATGGGAATCTCTTGGTAACAAGAAAGACCGGGGCGCCCAAGTGCTGCACTGCTCCCAGGTGTAAAGTCCCCAAAATTTGGGGTTTTGAAACTCAGTCCTGCCTGAGACAGAAAAGCTCGGACACCGGCAGGGTGAAAGTAAGGTTCTGATGGAAATCAGGGGCAAGAGGGGTGATTGATTACTCTTCTTTGAGGGTTCCCTGAGGAGTGGGTGACATGATCTTTTAGCTCCAGGGCTGGAGAGTGGGGCGACGCCCTATTCATCCCCGCCCAGCAGCACTGAAAGGCTTCAGGGAGCAAAACAGCACCACCTAGTGGGGGCTGAAGCCACTTACACCAAGACCAGCCCGATTGCACCCTGGAAGCACATTTCCTCTGAAACAAGTCAGCCTGAGTCCACGGCAGCAGGCCCCTCCTTCAGAAGACCAGCACAAACCACTCACTCACAGCAAGTCTACTGATCACAGTGCTACAAAGCTTCAACTCTCGGGGAAATAGGATCCGGCTTCCGGTTTACTTTTATTCTTTATTTTTTTATTATTTTCATTTATTTTCTTATTTTTTCAATTCCTTTTTTATTTTTTATTATCTATATGTATTCTTATATGTTTATTTACTTTTAGTTTTCTGTTTCCTTATTTTTATTTTGTTTTATATTTTAGCTCTAGATTCTTTTAACAAGCAGACCAAAATACACCCAAGGACCTAGATTTTTTGTTGTTTTTTGCTTTTTATTTTTGTTTTGTTTGTTTGTTTTCTGTTATTTGTTTTTCTTTCTGCTTTTCTTTTCCAGACAAAATGACAAGATGGAGAAATCCACCCGAAAAGAAAGAACGGGAAGTAGAACTCATGGCCAGCAATTAAATCGATACAGATATAAGTAAGATGTCTGAACCAGAAGTTAAAACAATAATTATAAGGATACTAGCTGTGCTTTAAAAAAAAAAAAAAAAACCAACATTCTCTGATATCAGAGAATCCCTTCCTGCAGATATAAAAGAACTAAAATTTAGTCAGGTCAAAGTTAAAAATGCTATACCCAAGATGCAAACCTGAAAGATGTCATGTCAGCAAGAATAGGCAAGGCAGAAGAGCCAATTAGTGATATAGAAGATAAAATTCTGGAAAATAATGAAGCTGAAAAGAAGACGGAAACAAAAACCATGGATCACGAAGGCACACTTGGGGTACTCAGTGACTTATTAAACCGTAAAAACATTTGAATCATCGGAGTCCCAGAAAATGAAGAGAGAGACAAAGGGGCAGAAGGTTTATTTGAGTGAATTATGGTTGAAAACTTGCCTAATTCGGGGAAGGGCACATATCAAAATTCAAGAAGTGCAGAGAACTCCCATTAACTTAAACAAAAGTCAGCCATTGCCAAGGCATATGATATTCAAATTCACTAAATACACCTAAAAGGAAAGCTTCATGAAAGCAGGAAGGGGGGGGGGGGGAAAGGTCCTTAACATACAAGGGAAGACAGATCAGATTTGCAGGAGATCTGTCCATGTGGAAACTTGGCAGGCTAGAAAGGAGTGGCAGGATATATTCAACTGAAAGGGAAAAATATGCAGCTAAGAATTCCTTATCCAGCAAGGCCGTATTTCAGTTTAGAAGGAGAGATAAAGAGTTTCCTAGACAAACAAAGTCTAAAGGAGTTCATGACCACTAAACCAGCCCTGCAAGAAATTTTAAGTAGATAAAAACAAAAAACAAACAAACAAAAAAAAAAACCAGACCAAAAGCAACAAAGACTAGAAAGGACCAGAGAAAATCACCAGAAATAGCAACCCTATAAGTAACACAATGGCACTAAATTCATATCTTTCAGTCATCACTCTGAATGTAAATGGACTAAATGCTCCAATCAAAAGACATAGGGTATCAGAATGGATTAAAAGAAAAAAACAAGATCCATCTATATGCTGCCTATAAGAGAGTCATTTTAGACTTAAAGGCACCTGCAGATGGAAAGTGAGGGTATGGAGAACCATCTGTCATGCTAATGGATGTCAAAAAAAGCTGGAGTAGCCATACTTACATCAGACAAACTAGATTTTAAGACAAAGACTACAACAAGAGATGAAAAGGGGCATTATTTCATAATTAAGGGGTCTATCCATCAAGAAGAACTAACAATTGTAAATATTTATGCCCCCAACTTGAAACATCCACATATATAAATTAATTACTAACAAACATAAAGAAACTCATTGATAACAATACAATAAGAGTAGGGGACTTTAACACCCACTTACAACAATGGACAGATCATCCAAACAGAAAATCAACAAAGAAACCTTGGCTTTGAATGACGCTCGTTCAGATAGACTGAACAGATATATTCAGAGCATTTCATCCTAAAGCAGCAGAATACACATTCTTCTAGAGTACACATGAAACATTCTCCAGAAGAGATCACATACTGGGTCACAAATCATCCCTAAACAAGAACAAAAAGATCAAGATCATACCATGTGTATTTTCAGTTCACAACACTATGAAACTCGAAGTCACCACAAGAAAAATTTGGAAAGCCTTCAAGTACATGGAGGTTAAAGAACATGCTACTAAAGAACAAATGGGTTAACCAGGAGATTAAAGAAAAAATTAAAAAATACATGGAAGCCAATGAAAAGGAAAACAGTACAGTCCAAAAACTTTGGGATGCAGCAAAGGTGATCCTAAGGGAGAAGTATATTGCAATTTAGGCCTATCTCAAGAAGTAAGAAAGGTCCCAAACACACAACCTAACTTACCCCTAAAGAAGCTATGGAAAGGAACAGCAAATAAAGCCTAAAGCCAGCAAAAGAAGGTAAATAATAAAGATTAGAGCAGAACAAAATATATAGAAACAACAACAATAATAACAACAACAAAAACAGTAGAACAGATCAATGAAACTAAGTACTGGTTCTGTGAAAGAATAAACAAAATTAATAACTCCATGGCCAGACTTATCAAAAAGAAAAGAAAGAGGATTCAAATAGATAAAAATCATGAATGAAAGAAGAGAGATACACCACAGAAATACAAACAATTATAAGAGAATACCATGAAAAATTATATGCCAACAAACTGGCAATTGGGAAGAAATGGACAAATTCCTAGAAACTCATGCACTACCAAAACTGAAACAGGAAGAAATAGAAAGTTTGAACAGATCCACAACCAGCAAAGATTTGAATCAGTAATCAAAAATCTCCCAACAAACAAGAGTCTTGGACGAGATGGCTTCCCAGGGAAATTCTACTAAACATTTAAAGAAAGGTTAATACCTATTCTTCTCAAACTGTTCCAAAAAATAGAAATGGAAGGAAATCTTTCAAACTCATCTACAAAGCCAGCATTACCTGATTCCAAAGCCAGACAAAGACCCCACTGAAAAGGAGAATTAAAGGCCAATACCCCTGATGAACCTGGATGCAAAAATTCTCAACAAGACACTAGCAAATTGAATTCAACAGTACATTAAAAAAATTATTCACCAGTATCAAGTGGGATTTATTCTTGGGCTGCAGGGCTGGTTTACTATTTGCAAATCAACCAACATGATAAAAGAAAGGATAAGAACCATATGACCCTGTCAATAGATGTAAAAAACAAAAACAAAAACAAATCCCCACACATTTGGCAAAATACAGAATCATTCGTGATAAAAACCCTCGACTAGGTAGGGATAGATAGAACATACTTCACAACATCATAAAGGCCATATACAAAGATCTGTATGGGGAAAAACTGATAGCCTTTCCCCTATGGTCAGGGGACATGAATATTCACTCTCACCATTACTATTTACATAGTACTGGAAGTGCTAGCATTGGCAGTCAGACAACAAAAAGAAATAAAAGGCATCCAAATTGGCAAGGAAGAAGTCAAACTTTCACTGTTGGCAGATGACATGATACTCTATGTAGAAAACCCGAAGGACTCCACCAAAAAAATTGCTACAACTAATAATACAGCAAAGTCGCAGTACATAAAATCAGTTTGCAGAAATCTGTTGCATTTCTATACACCAATAAAGAAGGAGTAGAAAAAGAAATCAGGGAATCGATCCCATTTGCAATTGTACCAAAACTAATAAGATACCTAAACATAAACCTAACCAAAGTGGTAAAATATCTGTATTCTGAAAATTATGTAACACGTATGAAATAAATTGAAAAGAACACAAAGAAATTGAAAAGCATTCCATGCTCATGGGTTGGAAGAACAAACATTGTTAAAATGTCTATACTACCCAAAGCAATCTATACATTTAATGCAATCCCTATCAAAATACCACTAGCATTTTTCAGAGAGCTAGAACAATCCTAAAATTTGTATGGAACCACAAAAGACCACGAACGAATAGCCAAAAAAAAAAAAAAAAAAAAAAAAAAAATCCTGAAAAAGAAAAAAGTGGAGGCATCACAATTCTCATTTCAAGCTATATTACCAAGCTCTGGTCATCAAGACAGTATGGTACTGGCACAAAAACAGATATATAGATCAATGGAACAGAATGGAGAACCCAGATATGGATCTGCAACTATATAATCAACTAAACTTTGACAAAGCAGGAAAGAATATCCAACGGAAAAAAGACAGTCTCTTAAGCAAATGGTGTTGGGAAAACTGGGCCAATTTCATACATCATACACAAAAATAAATTCAAAATGGATGAAAGATCTAAATGTGAGAAAGGAAACCATCAAAATCCTAGAGGAGAACACAGCCAGCTCAGCTGCACTAACTTCTTGCTGAACATGTTGCTGAAGGCAAGGAAAACAAATGCAAAAATGAACTGTTGGAACTTCATCAAGATAAAAAGCTTCTGCATAGTGAAGGAAACAACCAATAAAACTAAAAGGCAATCGATGAAATGGGAGAAGATATTTGCAAATGACATATCTGATAAAGGGTTAGTATCCAAATCTCTAAGAATTTATCAAACTCAATACCCAAAAAACAATCCATTTAAGAAATTGGAAGAAGACATGAAGAGACACTTTTCCAAAGATTTCCAGATGGGTAACAGACACATGAAGAGATGCTCCACATCACTCATCATCAGGGAAATACAAATCAAAACCACGATGAGATAGCAATCTCAATCTCACACCTGTCAGAATGGCTAAAATTAACAACACAAAGACAACAGGTGTGGCAAGGATGTGGCGAAAGGGGAAACCTTCTTTCACTGTTGGTGGGAATGCAAACTGGTGCAACCCTTCAGGAAAACAGCATGGAGTTTCCTCAAAAAACTAAAAATAGAACTACCCTATGACCCAGCAATTGCACTATTAGTTATTTACCAAAAAAGACACTAAAATACAGATTCAAAGGGGTATATGCACGCCACTGTTTATAGCTGCATCATCAACAATAGCCAAACTATGGAGAGAGTCCAAATGTCCATCAACTGATGAATGGATAAAGAAAACGTGGTATATAGGCACAACGGAATATTACTCAGCCATCAGAAGGAATGAAATCTTGCTATTTGCAATGATATGGATGAAAGTAGAATGCATTATGCTAAGTGAAACAAGTCAGAGAAAGACAAACACTACATGATTTCACTCATATGTGGAATTTAAAAAACAAAACAGATAAACAAAGGGGAAGGAGTGGGGAGAGTAGAGAGGGAAACAAACCACAACACAGAGAACAAATAGGGTTGATGGAGGGAGGTGGGTGGAAAGTGTTCTAATTGGTGATTAGTATTGAGAGGCACTTGTGATGAGCACTGGATGTTATATGTATGTAAACAATCACTGAATTCTAGTCCTGAAACCAATTATGCACTGTATGTTATCTAACTAAAATTTAAATTAAAAAATAAGTAAATAAAATTTTAAAATCTATTTCTGTTTTCATGCTATGAGTAATTAATATTTTTCTAAATGAACTAATAAATACTTAAACCTGTTTTCCACCACCTATGGGAAACATTGATAGGTATAACCCACAGACAAAATTATCCTTCGGATCCTTTGTAAGACTGGATAGATATTCTGCGAACACAATGAGAAACACCGACTAACACAGTTCCTGGGGCAGGACTAAGGGAGACAGTGTCACAAAGAGCACCGCAGTAGGAGAGGGGTCTAGGCAAAGTCCCCCGTCGCTGGGCCTGCCTCTCAGGTTTCCAGACACTAAGGCAGTGCTGGGGAAAAGAGGTCGTGTGTACGGGGAGTCCCCATCTTCCACAGTTTTACTTCTCCCAGTCACAGTCTGTGTCATGTCCTCCGGCATCACTATTCAGGACTTCAAGATGTATTACAAAGCTGTAATCATCAAGGCAGTATGGTAACTGGCACAAAAATAGACACAGAGATCAATGGAACAGAACAGAAAACCCAGAAATGGACCCACAAATGTATGGCCAACTAATCTTTGACAAAACAGGAAAGAATATTCAATGGAATAAAGACAGTCTCTTCAGCAAATGGTGCTGGGAAAACTGGAGGGCAACATGCAGAAAAAACCTGGACCATACACAAAAACAAACTCAAAATGGACTAAAGACCTAAACGTAAGAAAGGAAGCCATCAAAATCCTAGAGGAGAAACCGGGCAAAAACTTCTTTGACTTCGGCCACAGCAACTTCTTACTCAACACGTCTTCAGAGGCAAGGGAAACAAAAGCAAAAATGAACTATTGAGACCTCATCAAAATAAAAACTTCTGCACAGCAAAGAAAAGAATCAGCAAAACTAAAAGGCATCCGATGGAATGGGAGAAGACATTTGCAAACGACATATCAGATAAAGGTTAGTATCCAAAATCTATAAAGAACTTATCAAACTCAACATCCCCTCCAAAAAAATAATCCAGTGAAGAAATGGGCAAAAGACACAAATAGACACTTCTTCAAAGAAGACATCCATATGGCTAATAGACACATGAAAAAATCTTCAGCATCACTCATCATCAAGGAAATACAAATCAAAACCACAGTGAGATATCACCTCACACCAGTCAGAATGGCTAACATTAGCAACTAGGCAATGACAGAGGTTGGTGAGGATGCAGAGAAAGAGGATGTCTTCTGCACTGTTTTTGGGAATGCAAACGAGTGCTGCCACTCTGGAAAAGTGTGGAGTTTCCTCTAAAAATTAAAAATAAAACTACCCTATGACTCAGCAATTGCACTACTAGGTATTTATCCAAGGGATGCAGGTGTGCTGTTTCGAAGGGGCACATGCACCCTATTGACAATAGCCAAAGTATGGAAAGAGCCCAAGTGTCCATCAATGGATGAATGGATAAAGAAGATGTGGTATATAAATTCAATGGAGTATTACTCAGCAATTGAAAAGAATGAAATCTTGCCATTTGCAACTACATGGATGGAACTGGAGGATATTAGCTAAGAGAAATTAGTCAGAGAAAGACAAATATCATATGACTTCACTGATATGAGGAATTTAAGATACAAAACAGGTGAACATAAGGGAAGGGAAGCAAAAAAATATATAAAAACAGGGAAGGGTACAAAAACATAAGAGACCCCTAATTATAGGGAACAGAGGGTTGCTGGAATGGCTGTGGGAGGGGTGATTGGCTAAATGGGTAAGGAGCATTAAGGAATCTACTCCTGATATCATTGTTGCACTATATGCTAACTAACTCAGATTAAAATTAAAAAAATAAATAAATTTTAAAAATAGTTTGTAAATTAAAGGGACTGAAAGAATGAAAAAGAATAAATACCTGAATACTAAAAGAAAAAGAAAGAAAGAAAGAAAAAGAAAGAAAGAAAGAAAGACAGAAGAGAAAAGAAAGAAAAAGAAAATTTTCACGAAAGAATGTGTTTATAGGTGTGCCTGTCTAGCTCAGGGAGTGGAGCATGTGACTCTAGATTTTAAGGTCGGGAGTTCAAGGCCCACTCTGGGGGGCATATTGTACTGAAAATTACAAAAAAAGGCTGGGGGCCATGCAACTCTTGCAGGGGTTGTGGGTTTGGGCTACATGTTGGTTGTAGAAATTACTTTTTAAAAAGTAAAATCTTAAAAAAAAAAAGATGATGTTGTTTCTAATACTACAGAAGCAGTTGGATGGGAGGCGGCTCAGGAGCGTTCTTCTACATCACTGTGGGTTATATCCAGTCAGCTGGTGCCCAGATCCCAGGACTCCCTTTATTTCAGTGGGAGAAGCCTGAACATGAAACCGCAGGTGCCTGAATCCACATCATTCACACAAAATCAGATCATGGGCTGGGACCTTTCACTCCAAATCCTCTCTCAGGTGAGACTGCCGGTAATGGCAGGAGGAAGGGGTGGAGTAAGTTCTTCCCCAGAAGGCAATTATGAAAACTGGAGAAAAACATTAAAAATAAACATTTGAAGTCACTGAAAAGTAAATGCAGGCAGAAACATGAGAACTTTAATCTTGAATAACCACCACTACAATGGGCAAGAACCGCAAGTACAGAGCCTTCTCTCCTCTGGGTGCTCCCCTCCCCCAGCATAACTGCAGCCCAGTGGCTCCCAGAGCAGATGACAGCAGTCACAGTGCCAAGGAGCTGGATATTTAAAGGGGGAAATTTGAAAGTGAGGGAGCAGCAGAGGGTTGAGATCTGAATAGAATGTCACTCAAATTCCCTGGATGAGCACCACGCTCTGCATGGCTGAGGGATGCCAGGAGACACTGTTGATAACACAGAAAGAACCAGAAGAGGTCTAGCTTTAAAGACACAACTGTCCTGGGGCGCCTGGGTGGCGCAGTCGGTTAAGCGTCCGACTTCAGCCAGGTCACGATCTCGCGGTCCGTGAGTTCGAGCCCCGCGTCAGGCTCTGGGCTGATGGCTCAGAGCCTGGAGCCTGCTTCAGATTCTGTGTCTCCCTCTCTCTCTGCCCCTCCCCCGTTCATGCTCTGTCTCTCTCTGTCCCAAAAAATAAATAAATAAACGTTGAAAAAAAAATTTAAAGACACAACTGTCCTGATCTAATCTGTGAGTCTGCGCTGTTGACTTATGAATTCTCCAATCAGCACAAGGCTCAGGCAACAGCAAGAAAAATCATACTGTGGGTGCCAGTGTGGCTTAGTCTTGATCTTGGGATCATGAGTTTAAGCCCCACATAGGGCATAGAGTTTACTTAAAAAATAAAATCATAATGGATGAAGGATGGTCAGACTTTGTGGCTGGGAGGGCATTTGGAAGTTAGGGGAAAATATCAGGAACAAGACGACCACAGAGAAGGTGAGGACCAAAATCTGAGAAGAACCTGCACGAACCCTTGACTGACCACCAGGTCACACAGATGGAGGGGGGCTCACTCAAGACCCAGGATAAAATGCAGCCTCTGGATATGGGAAAAACAGGGCATAGACAATAGCTGTCAGCAATGTGGGGGTTAAGGTCATAGTGGGGTCCATGCAAGTGAAACACTTCCAGGATAAAAACAGTCTTCAACTTAAATAAATAAAATAGATTCCAGATTTACTAAAACTTAAAATGCATAATTCACTTACTTTTAAAGAACATATTACCAAACATGCAAAGAAACAGAGATGTGTGACTGTGAGAAAGTCAACACAGACATATCCCCCGTGCACCCAGATGTTGGAATCAACACCAAATGCTGCCATGAACTTCAGGAAATAGTTTTAAAGAATGAATAAATATGTGTTGAAATAATTTAAGAAAATCAGGTTCTTAAAGACTGAACAGAAATGAAATCTGAATGAAGAAGTGGAATGTACAAAGAAGACCAAATAGAAATTCTAGAACTAAAAAAGAAAAAAAAAAGTAATAAATTCAACAAGCAAACTCCACTGAAACCCTGGGAAGGGAGAATGAAGAATCAATGAGGTTGAATATAAATCTATACAAATTACCCAACTCAAAAAACACTGAGAAAAAAGATTGAAGAGAAACTAATATAACCTCAGAAATCCAAAGGAGAATTAAAAAGACAAATAGACAATCACAGTTCAAAAATTAGAAGGAGACAAAAAAACCAAAAAAGATTTGAAGAAATTATGTTTGAAAATTCTTCTACTTTAGTGCAAAAACCGTGAGCCTATAGATCTGAGAAGGTCATCACTCATGAGAACAGAAGCAAAAGAAAACCACACCAAAGCTCATTCATGTCCATGTGACACCTTCCACACAGGATGTCGTGTTTTCGAAATTTTCACAGATTCACTGACACTCTCCTCATGAAGAGGTGGAACTAATTCTTTTCCTCTTGTGCGTGGACTGGACACAGTGACTCACTTCCAATGGAGAAAATAAGGGAGATGTAATGGGGTGTGACTTCAGAGTTTAGGTCCCAAAGGAATGTGTTTTTTTTTTTTCTCTCTCTTCCCTTTCTTTCCCTCTCTCAGATCATGGGTTCTGGAAGAAGCCAGGTGTCCTGTCAGAAAGATCCTCACTTGCAGACAGGCCCACATGTGAGGAACTGAGGCTTCCCCCTATGAGCTTGCGGACACTGAAGCTCCCTGCCGGTAGCCACAGGTGGGTGCGTGAACTTGATCCTCCAGCCCATGTCAAGCCTTCGCATCATTGTGATTCTAGTTTCATCTTGGCTGCAACCTAATGAGAAAACTTAGCTGAAGCTGCCCCGCTCCCCTGTCCTTACACTTATGATCCTCAAGAATTTATTGCCATAATAATGTCATGTGAAGCTGCAGAATTGTGTTATAATTTGTGACCCTGCAATGGATAACGATACAGATGTTGGTACCTGGACATGGGTGCTGGCCTCACAGATACTTTACACGAGGCAGGTGCTGAGGAGCGGGACAGGGGTGGAGTCAGAAGGACTGTGAGGTGAGAGTTTAGGAGAAAAAGATTAGCAGGAATGCTGGAAATTTTCAAGGAAAGGGGCAGAGACATAGAAAAGGAAAAGAAGCCTCGGGAGCCCTACAATTCTATTGGGGAGAAGCAGGCTGAAGAGGTGACCCCACTGCAGACACAGTCTCACACCCCAGAAAGATGGGTCACAATGTGCAGAGACGCTAAGACATAAGCCAACTGCATGCTGTGCACAAGAGATGCACTTTTGGGGAACCTGGGTGGCTCAATTGTTTAAGCATCCACTTCAGCTCAGGTCATGATCTCATGGTTTGTGAGTTCGAGCCTTGCGTCAGTCTCTGTGCTGACAGCAAGGAGCCTGTTTTGGATTCTCTGACTCCCTCTCTCTCTGCCCTACAAAAATAAGTAAATAAATAAACACTAGACAAGAACTGAGACGTCCACTTTCACTATGAAGACACAGGCGGAATGTAAGTTGATGAAACAGCTGTACCAGGCAAACTGTGACATGAGGAGGCTGATATGTTAACATCAGGAGCAAAAGAGATTTGAAAAGAGAGCACATTGCTGGAGATAAGGAGAGCCTCCTCGTGAGAAATGTAATAGAATGAGAAATGTCACAAGTGCAGACAGAAAGGAGACCAGTGGCCGCCCAGGGCTGGGGGCTGGGGCGAGGACCAGATGCAAAGGGGCATCAGGAAACTCAGGATAAGGGACCTGTTCTCTATCGTCTTACTAGTTCCATGGGTCTAAACCATTGGTGACATTCCTCTAACTGTGCATTCACACCTGGGGAATTTTATCTCACCTGAAAAACCTTAAGAAATAAAACAAAAGTAGGGAGGAAGTGGCACGGAAGAGATAAATATAAACTAGGTAAATATAAATGATGGGAAAAATTTTAGATAAATGTATTATATATAAATATAAGCTAGGAGAATTCGTTGCGAGCTCTCTGCCATGAACTACTTTTAAGTCCTGCAGGCCAGAAAGAGATGACACTAGATGTTAACTCATAAACAGAATGGAGTAATTAACAACAAAAATGGTGATAGTCTATACACATACATTTTCTTCTTAACTTCTTTTTTCTTTTTTTTGAGCTCAGAAGTTTTTCTTTAATAATGTATGAATATTACTTCATAACAACAGAAAAGAGTTTGTAATAATTAAATCACAGAGAACCTGATTTTTAAGATAATGGATAACGTAACAGCGGCAGACAGAAATTTACTCAGAGAGAAATTTAGCACAGTATTTTTCCTCACCTGTCTTTCATGACACTGAATGTTTTCAGAAAATAATTCTAACTTAAAAAAAAAGTGTTTAGTGAAACCTAATGCTTACCGTATTTGGTTTACTGTTATTTTTTTTAATTTTAATTTTAATTTTTTAAAACTTACATCCAAATTAGCATATAGTGCAACAATGATTTCAAGAGTAGATTCCTTAGTGCCCCTTACTCATTTAGCCCACCCCCCCCACAACTCCTCCAGTAACCCTCAGTTTGTTCTCCATATTTATGAGTCTCTTCTGTTTTGTCCCCCTCCCTGTTTTTATATTATTTTTGTTTCGCTTCCCTATGTTCATCTGTTTTGTCTCTTAAAGTCCTCGTATGAGTGAAGTCATGATTTTTGTCTTTCTCTGACTGACTAATTTCACTTAGCATAATACCCTCCAGTTCCATCCATGTAGTTGCAAATGGCAAGATTTCATTGTTTTTGATTGCTGAGTAATACTCCACTGTATGTATATGTCACATCTTTTTATCCATTTATCCATGGCTGGACATTTGGGCTCTTTCCATACTTTGGCTATTGTTGATAGTGCTGCTATAAACATGGGGGTGCATGTCTCCCTTCAAAACAGCACACCTGTATCCTGTGGATAAATGCCTAGTAGTGCAATCCCTGCATCACAGGATAGTTCTATTTTTAGTTTTTTGAGGAACCTCCATACTGTTTTCCAGCGTGGCTGCAGCAGCTTGCATTTCCATCTTCTTAACTTCTTTAAAAGATGTATGACTGTGCCAAACACTAAGTGGTACATGATATTATCTGGCTTACAATGTATGTTGGTGACACATGTAACAATACTAGCACAGAGGGGCCTAAATGAAACTCCATTCCTGTATTTACTGGATGGAGTTCAATGTTACCTTAAGTAGATTGTGAAAAGTTAAAAATGCAGGTTTCAATTCCTACAACTTCAATAAAAATTAACAGAAATAAATACAACTAGAGAGCCATTAGAATAATCAAATCATAAACAAAAACTATTTGCTTGAAACAAAGGAAGGTAGAAAGGAGGTACAAGAATGGAAAAGACATGAGACACTTCAGACACAAAGAGCAAAATGATAGACTCAAATCCTACCATGTCAGGAATCATATTAAATATAAACCAACTAAAATTCTACTCAAAAAGTTGACGTTATTGGACTGCATAAATATCAAGATGGACTATACACTATGTAGAATAGAAACACTTGAACTACAAAACCAAAAATAAGTTAAAACTTAAATGGTGAAGGAATGAATATCTTATGGGAAAAAAAAGCATAAGAAGTCTGAAGTGTTGCATTAATCTGAAGCAAAATATGTTGTCACATAGGGAGCATCGCTAGAGACAGAGAAGGACGTTCTATAAGAATAATAGGTCAGCATCACAGCAAGACAAAGTAATGAATGGAGAAGACCCTCAGTACAGAGCTCTAAAACAGGTGACATAAAGTGGAAGAAGGGTAAATAAATAGACAAATTAACTATTGTATTTAGAGATCAATACTCTTCTCTCATTAATAGAACAGGTAAGGACTTGGCCATTCCATGAGCCAAAATAGACCACAGTCTGGCCCTAAATAAATGTGAAGGCAGGGAAATTATAGAGTACACTCTGTAACCGCAGTGACATTAAATTAGAAATCTGTAACATGAGGATCTCTGGAAAGTCCACAAATAATTGGAAATTAGAACACACGTCAAACCCCTGAATTGTCGTGGCTTAGAGAAGCAATCATAGGGAGGTCAGAATTGTCTATACCCGAGTGACAGTGTACAGAAATGACAATATGAGGTCTGTAGATGCAACAGAAACAGAGGTTGTGATTTCACAGTTTGCAGGGACAGGAAGCCAGGCCTGAGAGACCCAGACAGCAGGTCCCTGTTTTGAGGGTGCACCAAGGGGTAGAAGAGGCAGGGCGCCAGGGTCCTGCTCTCTCCAGGTGGGGTAGGGGCCACCCTCCAGGTTTCAGCTGTGGGGGGTCTGACTCCCCCTGCCCACACACACACAGGAGCTTCCTCCCCATGTCTATCTTGGGCATGGTGTTGAGATGCATGGGTCCTGCAGGCCTGGGGAGTGGGAAGGGGACACATTTGGGTCCTGGGGGAAATGGTAGGCAGAAGCCTGGGCCTGACTCATGGCTCATGTCCTTGTAGCCCCTGCAGCATCCAGCCTCCACCCCACGTCCTGTCTCTGAGCTCCAGGAATGCAGCCTCCATGGCCCCAGCTGCTGGGCACCTCCCTGTTGGAGGCCCTGGGGCTGCTCCTCTTGGAGGAGTGTTTCCCATGTTCACAAGGAGAGAATGTCTCCAGGTGATACAGGGGTGGACGGCAGGTGGCTGTGAAATCTTAGCCCAGGGAGTGGGATCTGGAAACTCCAGAATTAGAACCAGGTCCCTTCAGGGTGCATACACCTTGCTGCCCCTCCAATCAGTTCCTTGCCTCTCTCTGCCTCCCCAGCAAAAGAGGGTCGTGCTCTGGAAGAAAGGAAGCCCCTTAACCACCTCCCCTCTGTTCTTTCCTCTTCATTCCGAGATGTTTGAACTATTCCTATTGTAAGTATGGAAAAATGCCTAAACCTAAGTACAGTTTCCTGACCAATTACAGGGCTAAATCCTGTGTAATGACCATCAGGTGCAAAACAGAGATGTCCACCATGGCCCCACCCAGATGCCCCTGTGCCTCTTCCAGACAGAACCCCTCCTCCCTCACAAGGGTCCTAAAATGACCCTTCCCCTGACCTCTGGTCCCTGGTTCCTCCTCCTGCACTCTTGTTGGCCTTCATCCCCTAATGTCACAATTTCCTACCTCTGCTCACCTCTCCTGGAGCATCCCCAGGTTCCAGGTCATTACCCAGGGGAGCTCTGCCTCCTCCTCCTCCCCTTCTTGGACCACATCTTAGGAATGGACAATCCAGACTTGGTTCCCTGGAGGAGGATCCTATAGCTCTGGAAGCAGAAGCAGGAACACCTGACAGGGACTCTGGGGTCAAGGTCCCATTAGGCTCCTGGGGAGAAGCCCAAAGGGCACTCGGGTTTTCTGTCATCATCCCTGTGGCCACACGGGGGTGCTGCCACTCTCCGGTTCTGCACCGCCAGGGAAGAGGACTGGGTTGAGCTGAGTCAGGCTGAGCAGGGAGGGAAGGGGGTGGGAGGGATGAAGGTGCCTTCTTAGCAGCCCTGGGGGCAGGTGCAGGGGTGGGGCAGAGAGCAGAGGAGAGGAGATTCTGGAGCCCTGTCCTGTGTCTGTAGTTTCCCTCTGTCCTCCCCACAACCCCTCTCTCCAGGCCCTTGAACAACCCCAGGAAAACTGAAAAGTAGACAGTTTTTCCTCCTGGACCTACTACTTGTCTGAGGGCTACTGTAAAAAAGAAACTTTTATTTTAGAATAGTTTGAGATTTACAGAGAATTACAAAGTTAGCGCAAAGTCCCTGTTCGCCCCACACTCGGTTGCCCTGTGAACACCACCCTCAACCTGATGCATTTACCACAGATGATGATGCAATACTCATCATTCCTACTACTGAACTCCACACGGGATTTGTTTTATTGGTTTTGTTTTCTCTTACAGGATCCCATCCAAGATACTACATTGAGTTAAGTCCCAATCACGTCTCCTTTGGGCTCCTCTGGCTGTGACCATTTCTCAGACTCTCATATTTTGATGACCCTGATATGTTTGAAGAGAACTTTCAGGTACATTGTAGACTATCCTTCATTGTGAATTAGGCTGCCTGAGGCTATGGGCCTGGGGAGACCACAACTGGATGGGCCATTCTCAATACAACATATCAAGAGCATACAGTGATCACTTGGTCATCACTGATGAAGTTAACCTTCATCCCCTGGCTAAGGTCGTCTTGCCCAGATTATCCCCGTGAAGTTCCTCTTTATGCTTTGTCCCTTTGCATGAAGTAGTGTTGGAAGGAAGTCAGGATGTGCAACCCAGAGATATAGGCTGTGCCACTATGAGAATGTGCGTGCAGGTTGTTGTGCAGACATGAGTTCCCTAATGAGTTGGGTAAACACCTCAGAGAGGGATCAGCAGCTCCTATGCTTAGTCTGTGTTTGGCTTTACAAGAAACTGCTGACTGATGCCCACAGTGACTATGCTACTTTGTATTCCTGCCATTAGTGACTGAGGCTTTCTGTTGCTCCAAGTCCTGGTCAGCACTCGATATTATCAGTGTTTGGATTCCTGCCATTGTGATAAGAGTGCGATGGCAGATCACTGTTGTTCCCTTTGCATTTCCCCAATGACACCTGCTGTTGAGCACCTTCTCATGTGCTTATTCGCCAGGAATATATGTTCTTGGTGAGCTGTCTGCTCAGATGTTTGTTCATTAAAAATTTTATTTATTTATTTATTTTTGAGAAAGAGAGAGAGACAGAGCATGAGTGGGGGAGGAGCAGAGAGAGAGAGGGAGACACAGAATCTGAAGCTGGCTCCAGGCTGTGAGCTGTCAGCACAGAGCCCCACACGGGGCTCGAACCCAGAAGCTATGAGATCGTGACCTGCATCAAAGTTGGACACTCAACCGACTGAGCCACCCAGGCGCCCTAGCTTTTGCTCATTTTTTTAATGACTTGTTTACTTATTGTTGCTTTTTGAGAGCTATATGGGTATTCTGGGTCATCTGGGAGGCTAAGTTGGTTAAGCATCCAACTATGACTCAGGTCATGATCTTGCAGTTCATGAGTTCGAGCCCCCCATCAGTCTCTGAGCTGACAGCTCAGAGCCTGGAGCCTGCTTCGGGTTCTGTGTCTCCCTCTCTCTCTCTGCTGTCTCCTGCTAGTACTCTGTCTCTCACTTTCTCAAAAATAAGTAAAACATTAAAGAAAAGAGTTTTATGGGTTTATGAGTTTTATTCTAAAGCAACGCCTTTATCAGATATGTGATTTGCAAATATCATCTCCCAGTCTCTGGCCTGAGCTTCTTACTGATGTAACAGTAGACACATATGCACGGATGTATATTTTGGGTAGGAGAAAGGAGAAATGGCTCACTGTGATGGATTTTGGGTACAGAACTTGGGTGATGGGGGAAGAGGGGTTACCATGTGACTTCTTTATTTTTGGATGTTTGTGATTATCTACTGGATTCTCTCGTACGTGCTGGAGTAATGTTTTCAAAAACTAAATAGTTTAAAATCCCTAACACTTGACAGATCATCCTCAGATCATTAAATAAGACTTGCATTCTGATCTTCTACTTTAGGACCAATCATCTTTTCACTGAACTATTTCGCCTTTGAAATTCCATTTCTGAAGCAGGTGGGCTAGATTGTGTGGACAAATGCTCCCATGAGAATAGCTTAAAATGCCATGTAACATACAAAAACCATCATCTAGAAAGCATTAACACTGACAAGATGAGGGTCCTAGGTGGCTCAGTCGGTTGAGCGTCTGACTTCAGCCCAGGTTTTGATGTCACGGTTTCTGAGTTCGAGCCCCGCATCGGGCTCTCTGCTGACATTTTGGAGGCTGGAGCCTGCTTCAAGTTCGGTCTCTCTGCTCCTCCCCCACTCACGCTCAGTCTCTGTATCTCAAAAACGAATAAACATTTTTTAAAAACCTGACAAGATAGTAATAAATGAATAAAGAGGCACACCCCCAAAAGGAAGACAAAGATACTGCTTGCCCCCATCCCCCCACCCCCAGAGAAGGGGGTCCTGAGAAATGGAGCAAAGTCTCTGTGAGTCCCCTGCCCAAGGCGCACACAAGCAGGCCCAGCCCTCCCAGCTCTGTGGCCTGAGCTGCTGACTTTCCTACCATCTCCTTCCTTTTTAAAATGGAAAGAAACATGTATAAACTGATTAGGATGTGTATGTATGATGTACAATGTATATGATGTGATGTATATTCCCTCTAGAAAAATTATAAAATGAGAAAAGCGAATGATGACAAATTAAAAAGGATGGTAATTCTCACATCTGAGCTACTTTGTTGCGTTTTCTTCTAGTCTATTATAGATGCTCCTGGTGCTGGAATTCTCTGTCTCTAAGGCAATGAGCACAGAGCTCAGGGGCCCCAGCCCTGCTGTCTCCAGATGCCATTTCCCCAGTCAGCTCACTGTCCCCCTCCTGAGAGGGCTGCTTCTCACTTCCTCCCCCCTCCTCAGTCTCCTGCACCCCTCCCTGCCCCCCTTCCTGAGACGATGAATTCCTTTGTTTCTCACTCAGGAAGAAGGACTCAGGTGAGAACAGCACAGTCCTCCCTCCCCTCCCCCACAGCGGCACCTGTGTCCTCACCTTCTAAGTGATGGTGGAAGTGCCCCTCCTGTCTCAGGCTGCCCCTCCGTTTGGGCAACTGCATCATCCATTGCCCCCTCTCTACAGGCTAAGTCATTCCTCATATGAACATGCTGTCATATTTGTATGAAGCAACATTAAATAAATCAAAACAAAATCATCCTATAAAAATCCAACCCTTGCTTCCATGACTCCACTAACTCCGGCCCCACCTCTATGGCCTCCGTGCAGAACTTCCCTGACTCTGTTTGTCACCCACCATGTTGTCTTTAGCCAATGGATAGAGACACAGAGTTTTAAAAAGTCTAATACTTTTGCAGTACTTGAGGTCAAGTCAGGTGTCCCCAATCTTCCATGCCCCCCCATCCTGAATCTCTGAGATCACCTGCATTAGTTATGTTAGCTGATTCTCTGATTATTGCTTCTGTGCCTCTAAATAGCCTGCTTCTTGCACCCATTCTCTGTTTTTCAGGTTTATGCTTTATCTTTACTGAATTTGCTCTTTCACACTCTCCCATATGCCCCGTATAATTATTTTATAACTTTGATTAGCTCACTGTGCACTGTTTGCATTTGTATGACCGTGAAATGCTACTCACAACTGAGCATTTAGTAGACTATGATTACTTTACCTTTCCTGACTCACCTTATTATCTTCCCGAAGTAAATACATATCTTATCCTTCATTTGCTTAGTTTCTGTTATTCTCATTTAAATCCTTCCCGAGCTCCCCCGGGTAAATCTTCATGAATCTATTCGAGCCCATCCACTATTCCACCTCATGTCTGTGCAGATGCCCGTCCTGCAACCCTCAGTCCTGCCCCATGTGGACGGGATGCCTGCACACCTGCGACAGGGCTGACAGCCGGATCCCCTCAGCTCAGCCTGGGTGCCCTCTGCCTCTCTCCTTCTGGCCCCCTGTTGCCTGGATCCCACACACTCCCATCTTTTGCTTTTCTCCATCATTTTCCCCTTTGCCTAGTGGTATCCCATGGAGGGAACGTGGAAAGTAGACACTGACACTCTAAACACCTGCCGTGCCTTTGGGCTACCCTCACCCTGATTCCCACGGTGATGGGATAGAGACTCTGTCCTGGACACAGTTGTCCTCGGGATTTGGGGACCGTGGGTCATGTCTCCCAGCTGCCAGTTCTGTGTTGTTGTGTCTGGAGTTTCCGAGGTGTCTGCTCCTTTACCCTCCTCCTGACATTTCATTGTGACGTGTCTTCGTGTGGGTCTCTTGTCATCCACTCTAGTTAAGAACTTGGGTAGTACTTTCAACATATGCGTTGCTCCCTGTCAACTCTGAGAAATGTTCTTGAAATTTTTAGAAACAAATTTTAAGAACCAAACAGGTCTTCTCTCCTGCTGCCTCCACCTCCCGACTGCACTACTTCGAGGAAGTACAACTTTAATCATCCACTTTATCGACTAAATTATTCATTTCTAGAGTCATCATTTTAACTCCCAAGAGCTCTTTCCTGTTCTAGGATTGTTCACAGTGTGTGTGGTTCAGATTCTGTTCCATATGCCATGTGCCTCTTACACTCTGTAGAATGATTGATTCTAGTGACTGGGGACCTGTTAGGTCTCCTGTCATCTGTCCTCGGGACATCCTGATCTTTCTCCACACACACTCACCTCAGGAGTGACTTACATTTTCTTGTCATTTCTGCTAATGCCCACCTCCCACAGGACAGTGCCAGCGTCGTGTCACCAGGGGCTCACGCTTGTTCTTCATTTTACATCTGGAGTCAGCTGACCCTGAGTCACTGGAGGCCTTTGAGATGTACATGGGATGATGGGCTTTAGTTTGATTTGTGCAGGTAAGTCACACTGCCTCTTAATGTCCTCTTAGTCTCTGAACCTAGCAGCATCCCACTGCAGAACACTCTGGAACATTGCAACAGTTCACTTGCATGGAGTGCACACTCATACCCACCTCCCGATGGACAGAGAACTAAAGAAAGACAAGTTGACAAAGGCTCTGAGTGCAAACGTTCTGGATTGAACCCTGGTTCCACTACTTTCTTATCCTCCCTGAGTCTCCCTCTCCCTGTGTGTACAAAGGGATCCCGTAGAGGGTGCTCATAGGTTTGCTTTGATGATTAACTTTGACCCTCTGTGTACATCACATGGGGATAATGCTTGAGACGTATTCCACTACTTATACTTATCGTTATCATATTGATTATAGCACTTAGATATAGTTCCATTCTTTGTTTTTATAAGCCACAATTCAAGAAGCATCCCTGAAAATATAGTTTTGAAGTTTTTAATGTTTATTTATTTTTGAGAGATAGCGAGTGGGGGAGGAGCAGAGAGAGAAAGAGACACAGAATCCTAAGCAGGCTCCAGTCTCCAAGCTAACAGCACAGAGCCTGACGCAGGGCACGAAATCAAGAACTTTGAGATCATGACCTAAGCCGAAGTTGGACACTTAACCAACTGAGCCACCCAGGCGCACCCTTGCAAATATATTTTTGAGAACATACGTGATTATCTCCTTAGGATAAACTCCTAAAGGAAATGCACCTGGGTGGATCAGTCGGTTAAGCATCAGACCATTGATTTCAGTTCACGTCATGATCTCCGGGTTCCTGAGATCCAGCTTGGCATCAGACTACTTGGGATTCTCTCACTCCTCTCTCTCTGCTCCTCTCCCCACTCCTGCATGCACTCTTTCTCACTTTTTATCAAAATAAATAAATAAATATATTTTTTAGAAAAGGATAAATTCCTAAAAGAGAATGTCTATGTCACAGTACAGGTACATTTAAATTGTGGAGATATTTTTCAGAATGTTTATTCACATTTTTTATTCCACGTCTCATTTTGTTTATGTGTATTTATTGCCAATATATGTGTGTGACATTTTTGTCTTCCTTTGCATACTGTTCTCTAATATTTCCAATTGTCTTTTTCTTTTTTATTTTCTTATTATTTGATTGCAGTTTACACACACTATTCCATTCCTTTCAGGTTTATAACATAGTGATTCGTCATATAATCCAATAATTGCACTCTTGGGTATTTACCCAAAAAAATGAAAACACCAATTCTTTTTTTTTTTTTTAGTTTATTTATTTATATTGAGAGACAGAGAGAGTACACAAGCAGGGGCGGGGGGGGAGGGGGAGACAGGGAAAGGGAGGGAGAGAGACAGAATCCCAAGCAGACTCACTGTTGTCAGCCCAGAGCCTGATGTGGGGCTTCAACTCACAAAATATAAGTGTGCATGTCCACGCTACGGAGCATATGTAGACATTGAGAAGCTATTTCCAAATCAGAAATGATTTTTGTTTCACTGAATTTTGAAACATATAGAAATAGGAGCCCAAGGAAGTTTTTCTACTTTTCGGTTTTCCCTGTATCACCATCAAGGGGCTGGAGGACGAGGCGCACAGGGACACAGACACCTCAGCAATGGCACGAGCTCCTGAGCTCTCCTCTCCTGCAATCCCGCCTCACCCCTGAGCCTGACCCCTGTGGAGTCCAGGGCTGCTCAGAAACCTCATCCTCTCCCCACTGATGCTCAGGCTTCTGCTCAGACATCTCCACTTGGCTTACAGCCCAGACCCCACTCAGGCTTCTCAGTCAGAATGCACCTGAGAGCAGAGCAGTGGGGGTGTGCCTTTACCTTCCACCCCATGTGTGGCCACAGGACTAAGGAGAGAAGACCCAGCTGTCTTTCTCCTGCTCAGCCAGGCCTCCCTAGGGTCTCCTTCAGCTCCAGCACCTGGACAGGGACCTGGACACC
This sequence comes from Acinonyx jubatus, assembly GCF_027475565.1. Lineage (NCBI taxonomy): Eukaryota > Metazoa > Chordata > Mammalia > Carnivora > Felidae > Acinonyx > Acinonyx jubatus. The sequence goes on along the minus strand of NC_069385.1, from coordinate 120,108,608 downwards.
AGGAGGCGCCCTCATCCCAGATGATGTTCAGTGAGTGAAGTTTTTCCAAAAGCCACACTAACCAACTTGTATGCTCCCAGAGACAAATGGCTAAGGAAGATGTGTGGTATATACACATACATATAAATATGTGCTGCCACTTGTGACAACATGGATGGACAAATAGGGTGGAATGTCTGCTAAGGGAAATAAATCAGACTGAGAAAGACAAGTACCATATGAGTTCACTCATATGTGGAGTCTAAAACAACAACAACAACAACAACAAATGAATAAAGAAACAAACAGCAGAATAAGACACATAAATACAGAGAACAAACTTATGATTGCCAGAGGGAAGGGGGTTGGGAGGATGGGCACCAGGGTAAGGGGAGTGGGAGACACAAGCTCCAGTTATGGAAGGAACAGGTCATAGGAATAAAAGGCACAGGACAGGGAATATTGTCAGTGAGACTGTAACATCATTGTGTGGTGACACATGGAAGCTACACTGTGGTGAGCACAGGATGGTGTAGATACAAGGTGAAGCCCCCTGGGTGGATTAGTAGGTTCTCAGGTCATGATCCCATGGTCATGGGATCCATCCCTGCAGGGACTGAGGGATTGAGCCTGCTCAAGATTCTCTCTCTCTCTCTCTCTCTTTCTCTCTCTCTCTTTCTCTCTCTCTCTCTTTCTGTCTTTGCCTCTCTTCTCAGCTCTTGCTGTCTCTTTCTCAAAGAAAAAAACGTATATAGAAGTGGAGTCACTGTGTTGTACACACGAAATAAAAGTAATCTTGTGGTACCTGGGTGGCTCAGTCAGTTAAGCATCCGGCTTTGGGTCAGGTCCTGATCTCGTGGTTTGTGAGTTCAAGCCTTGTGTTGGGCTCTGTGCAGACAGCTTGGAGCCTGGAGCCTGCTTCAGATTCTGTGTCTCCCTCTCTCTTTCTGCCCTGCCCTGCTCATGCTCTATCTCTTTCAAAAATAAATAAACTTAAAAAACAAGTAATCTTGTGTGTCAGCTATACTCAAATTTAAAATATTTTTTAAAAGAAATTAATTAGGAAGAATAAACTGTAAGGGTACCTGGGTGAGTCAGTCAGTTGGGCATCCAACTTTTGATTTCAGCTTAGGTCATCTATGATTTCCTGGTTCATGGATGGGAGATGTGCATCAGACTCTGAGAATGGGTGCATCCTCTCTCATGCGTGCAACTGCAGATAAAACATACAGTTACAATAAGGCATGGAAAGGCTAAGTGAGACTGGCAGAAACACAGACCCCTATACGTGCAGGTTTTTGTGTGGAGTGTGGGGTCAGAGAAGAGGCTGGGGTGCAAGAAAGACAATTAATTGGATGAGAGTGGAAAGAGATCCCACATGGAAATAAACACAACATCCCAACAAGGCATCAAGATCTGGGGGCATAAACTTGTCAGGCACCCATTAGGCATCAGGCACCATTGCCTGCACTATATGGTTCAAGACAAAGTCTCTAAGGAACAAGGAGACTCTGAAGAGTTGGAGGAACCAATTTCATGAGATCAATACTCACTGGAGGAGGAAATATCCATCTCATCAGGCAGCTCACTACTACTGACCTCAGTGTGACCCTGTACATCACTGAGGATCTTGGCATTGTTTTCACTTTACACAAACGTGATGGACAATCCCTTAGGGCAACTGGCCTGCACAGGCCTCCTGGAAGGGGACAGAGGGTAGCACTGGGAAGACCCCAAAATAGGAAGACACCCAAAGGAGGGACGAAGATGTACGGTATGAAGACATAGGAAATCAAGGGGTGGGAGGGGACACTGGGATGCCCGTGTGAGTGTGCAGTTTACCCGATGCAGGAAGGGGTGGGAATCCTCAGGCAGGTGGTAGTTGATGGCAGTGTTCATCTGCTACTGTCCATGCCTCGGCCACATAGGTTGGCAGCCACAAGATTTTGTTATCAAAGATCTTTAAACTACTGACAGCAAAAAAGCCTTTGTCAGAAAGGCAATTAGAAAAATGTTCATATTCCATTCTCCCTGTGGTCTCATTTTCTCCCAAGGACACAAAACATCTTTGCAGCTCTGACTCACCTCTCCTCCTGGGACATCTCTCGGAGGATGGCAATGGCTGGCAAGTTCTGCTCCACCAGGAGCTGGGCCAGGGCCATGCGACACTGCACAGATTTCACAAAGATCTCACCTGTGTGTGGAGAGTAGGGGGATGTGGGCCCATGGGTGTGTGTGTGTAGGGGAGAGTGACAATGTGCCAGAGTGGGAGATTTCAGGAAGTACACCCTCTGCATGAATCCCACTAAGTCCCTCTTATTCCTCACTACATGATTCTTTTTTTGCTCTCAGTATAACTTACTCTTCCTTTTTCTCCTCTGGTGCTGATTTTCCTGAGAAGATTGGCCTCTGAAGATAGAGAACAGTAACCAAATTTGGCAGACATGTTAGGAGACAGGAATGAGGTACTCCATGAAAAAGGGCTAAATACTTGAACTAGGGTCTGGAACAAACAATATTCCTGCTATGAAACATTAAAGCTAAGACCTACCCTAAATCTGGGAGTAGTTTTAGTGTGAATAAGTTACACAGTCGATAAGCTGAGAGAATGCTTCTCCTCAGGGAGTGATACAAGAAGAAATAAACACTTAAGAACCCTAACAGGCCAATGTGTAAGGATATTTAAGAATTTAAAAGTCCTTCCAGATTTTTAAAAAATTATTTTTACTTATATTGAGACACAGAGACAGTGAGTATGAGCAGGGGAGGAGTAGAGACAGAGACAGAGAGATCAAGAGAGAGAATCCCAAGCAGGCTCTACGCTGTCAGCACAGAGCCTGACACAGGGCTCCATCTCACAAACCATGAGATCAGGAGTCCGACCGTTAACCGACTGAGCCACCCAGGCTCCCAAAACCCCAATTCTTTAATTATTATTAATTGGTTGTATCTATTTTAAAACACAGAATTGAAGACAGAAGAAACAGCAGCCCCCACATCGGGAACTGGTCTGACAATGACAACACTGGGCCATATTATACTCCTGTGGAACATGAGCCAGTCATCTCACAGAACATCAACATACAAGGACACTGTGAAACCATGACATTACTTTGTCTAATTACAGACAAAAACAAGGCACTGTACAACCCACAAAATATTAAACATCTCCCTATGCTGGTTAATGTGAGCTATCGCTGCTTTTTTACCCTCAAGTTTTTATTTAAATTCCAGTTAGTTAACATACTGTGTATTATTAGTTTCAAGAGTGATTCATCACTTACATACAACACTCAGCGCTCATCACAAGTCCCTGCTTAGTACCCATCACCCAATGTAGCCCATCCCATTTAACCTGTGATCCACCCAAGATCTTGACAGCTTCTCGGTACTGACCACCTTTTCAGTTGGGATTTGTGATAATATTAAAACAAATGACTTTCTTTAAATTTTTTTAATGTTTATTCATTTTTGAGAGGAAGAGAAAGACAGTGCAAGCGGGGGTGGGGCAGAGAGAAAGGGAGACAGAATCCTCAGCAGGCTCCAGGCTCCGAGCTGTTAGCACAGCTGATGAGGGGCTAGAACTCATGAACCACGGGATCATGACATGAGCCGAAGCTGGATGCTTAACGAACTGAGCCAGGCAGGCACCCCAAAACAAATGACTTTGTGATAATTCGATTCCAGTCTAATCAACGCCAGAACACCTATATTACTTAGTGAAACAACACACAACACATTACTTAAAAACAATTATGCATTAGTACAAGATCCATTCCATGTGTAGATGGGCCTACGGATTGAATGTAACACAGAAGGAGACAGTCAATGATACCGGTTCAGGTTCCAGTTTCAAATAACCTCAGAGAAAGTACAACTTGTGTAGTTTTAATATAGATCAAAGACGAATACCCATAATTATCTGAAAACGATATGAAACATACTATTCTCCTATAGTTGGTCAAGGACGTAAATTTTCTTCATATACTTCAGCCAAAACAACACAATAGATGCAGAAGCAAATCTGAACATCTAGTGGTCTTCTAATGAGAAAGACAAGAAAGTGACTTGCAAGAATGTAAAATAAAGCAAAATCCACTCTTTTCACTGCCTTGTTTATTTGGAAAAATTATTTTTCATAAAAAAATATATTGCTGTTTTCATATGATGGTTAATGAATTAATAAATATTTAATTCTGTTTTGTTCCTACTATGGTAAATATGGATAGATATAACCCACAGACACACAGTTATCCCTGGGATTCTCACTAATTTGTGAGACTGTATAGATATCCTGAGAACAAAATGTTGGAGAATAACAGCCCCTGGACCAAGACTCGGGGAGACAGTGTGACAAAGAGAGTTCTGTACAGTAGGTGAGGCGTCCAGGCCAAGTCCCAGGTCCCGGCCTGCCTCTCAGGGTCTCTGCCCCCGGGCGGTGTCGGGGACGGGGAAGCCCAGTGGTGTGGAGCCCCCAACTGCCCTGGTTTCACTTCTCCAGGTCACGACCTGTGTCAGCTCCTTCTGCCTGGATACTAATGACGCAGCCCCGGTTCACACTATTAGTGTCCGGTTTCCGGAGAAGCCAATCAGCGGCACCGCTGTTCCGGGTCATAAAGTCTCAGCACCCGCCCCTGGTACCAGCTGCGACTCACATTCTCTCCGGATGCCGAGGATGGGGTTCGTCATGCCCCGAACCCTCCTCCTGCTGCTGTCGGAGGCCCTGGCCGTGACCCAGACCTGGGCGGGTGAGTGTGGGGTGAGGAGTAAAGGGCCTCTGCGGGGCAGGAGCGAGGAGACCGCCCAGCGGGGACGCGGGACCCACAGGGAAGGTGTCTGTCCTCCGCCCCCACCCCAGACCCCCACCCGCCTCCGAGCCCGCCCTGGCCTGCCCTTCCCCACCCCTCCCGGACTCCGCCCTGCTCTCCCCAACTCGGGTCCCCCTCTCCCTGCCCTCCTGGCCGCCTCCCCCTGGCACCCGGGCCCCGCGCGGGGAGGAGGGTCGGGCGGGGTCTCAGCGCCTCCGCGCCCGCAGGCTCCCACTCCCTGAGGTATTTCTACACCGCGGTGTCCCGGCCCGGCCGCGGGGAGCCCCGCTTCATCTCCGTGGGCTACGTGGACGACACGCAGTTTGTGCGGTTCGACTGCGACGCCCAAATCCCAGGGAAGAGCCGCGGGCGCAGTGGATGGAGCAGGAGGGGCCGGAGTATTGGGACGAGCAGACGCGGATGGTCAAGGACCACGCACAGACTTTCCGACTGAGCCTGAACAACCTGCGCGGCTACTACAATCAGAGCGTGTCCGGTGAGCGGGCCCGAGTCCAGAGCACGACCCCCATCCCCACGGACGGGCTGGGGTCACCCCGAGTCTCTGGGTCTGAGCACAGCGGCGAGGTCACAGGACCCCTGTCCCCCGACACCGAGAAGAGCCCGCACGAGCTTTGAGGCGGGTTTACTTTCGGTTTCACCTTAATCACTGCTGTTCTGGGGGCGGGGCGGGGCCAGAGTCGCACAGCCTCCAGAGAATGTATGGCTGTGACATCGGGCCTGACGGCCGCCTCCTCCGCGGGTACAGTCAGGACGCCTACGACGGCGAGGATTACATCGCCCTGAACGAGGACCTGCGCTCCTGGACCGCGGCGGACACCGCGGCGCAGATCACACGCTGCAAGTGGGAGGTGGCCGGTGAGGCGGAGCGCTGGAGGAACTACCTGGAGGGCACATGCGTGGAGGGGCTCCCCAAATACCTGGAGATGGGGAAGGAGACGTTGCTGCGCGCAGGTACCGGGACTGCTGGGCCTCCCCGATGGCCCCTCCACTGGGGCTGGCTTCCCACGAGGAAGGAAAAATGGACTCAGTGTCAGAACAGCGCCCCTCCCACGGGTGGGAAGAGGGACATCCGCCTCGGTGTTCATATTCCTGCTAGAGTGACTCACTTAGAGGGCGCTTTTCTCTCAAGGAGAGACAGGAATCCATTCTCCCCAGCAGGGACTCAGGTTGAGACCATCCCTGAAATAACCCATCAGCAGTTCCCTCTGACCCTGGCAGCCACCTTGTGAACACTGACCTTCCCTCTCAAGGCCTTGTTCTCCCTGAGAACATGTTTGGAGATCTGAGTCTGGGTTTTCTGAGTCATCACCCTCCACCACAGTCAGGACCACAGTGTGTTCCCCACTTTAGATCTGCAGCCTCCCACCCGGGCTTCTCTCCCTGATTCCAGAACTTAACAAGGATCAGGAGATCCCAAAGGCTAGACTGCTGTCTGGGTTTTGTGTTTCTTCCATCCAGACCAGTGGTCCTGTCTACCTCAGGATGGTCACGTGGATGCAGTTTCAGTGGCCCATAAAGCTAAACCACAGTGTGGATTCTCTGTTTCTTCTTCCTCAGAATCTCCCAAAACACGGGTGACCCGCCACCCCATCTCTGACCATGAGGTGACCCTGAGATGCTGGGCCCTGGGCTTCTACCCTGCGGAGATCACTCTGACCTGGCAGCGTGATGGGCAGGACCACACCCAGGACACAGAGCTTGTGGAGACCAGGCCTGCGGGAAATGGGACCTTCCAGAAGTGGGCGGCTGTGGTGGTGCCTTCTGGAGAGGAGCAGAGATACACGTGCCATGTGCAGCACGAGGGGCTGCCCGAGCCCATCACCTTGAGATGGGGTAAGGAGGGTTTGGGGTAGAGCCCCATGTCAGGGAAAGCAGAGCCCTTCTGGAAATTTCAGAGTCAGGACTGAAGCCGGAGGTCTGGGCCCCTCACCTTCCTTCCCTTTCCAGAGCCATCCTCTCAGCCCTCCATCCCCATCCTGGGCATCATTGCTGCTGTGGTTGTCCTTGTGGTCACTTTGGTGGTTGGAGCTGTGATCTGGAGGAAGAAGTTCTCAGGTAGGAACAGAGTGGGGGGATCTGAGTCTCTAGTCCCCTTGGGGAGTTTCGTAGGTAGCACATTGTCCTGCCTGGTTCCTGGGAAATACCATCCACACACATGTAGCTGCCCACTCTGGAGCCATTACTAACATTCACTCTGTAGCAAAGCACTTGGAAAATGAAGGACAGATTTTCACTTGGTAGTTCTGGTGATGGGGACCTGATTCCCAGCAGTGACAGGACAGAGAGGAAGGTCCCTGTTCAGGACAGACCTCCAGCAAGTCGGGTGGTCCTGTGACCCCACAACTCTTTCTTGATGTGTCCCAATCCTGTCCTGGGTGTTTAGTCAGAACTCTGGAAACTTCATTTTGGACCAGGACTAGGAGGTTGCTCTAGGATCCCATGGTCCAGCTGTCCCAGGTCTCTAACATGATATTTTCTTCCCACAGGAGGAAAAGGACCGAGCTACTCTCACGCTGCACGTAAGTATGGAGAGGATGATCCCTGAAACCCTGGGATAGTGTAGACAGGACCTCATAGGGAGGTCCCTGCCCCCTCCCCCCACCGCCGCTATAAGCTCCTCCTTTAGTCTCATCTCCTGTGGTTCTGATCACGTCCTGTTTGTTCTACTCCAGGTGATGACAGCGCCTAGGACTCTGATTCGTTTCTAATGGCTCCTAAAGGTAAGACTCTGGAGGGCCTGAAGCGAGGAGGGGCGGGGGCACTAAGGACACTTTGACATGCGGAGGGCTGTTGAGAAATTGGCTCTTATGTGACTGACTTAAATCTGTTAGTGATTAATTTTTTCCACAGTGTGAGACCCACTGCCTGTGGTGCACTGAGCGATGCAGGATCTGTTCACACCCCCACTTAGTGACATCGATATCCCCTGACTTTCTGAGGATGGTGTCAGAATGTGTCTGCGTTCCCATTAGCATATTGTGAGGACACAGGAGACTGCCCCCCCCCCCCCCCGCCCACCATGACTCCTCCCCATACTGATTCCTGTTCCCTTTCTGATCTGCTTTCTTATTCCAGCAGAGGTAGGGCTGGACCGTCTCCATCCCTGTCTTTATTTCATGTTGGGCAGAGTATTGTTGTCTTACTTCCCCACTGAAAATGAGAATCCAGATATGAATTGTGTTTTGTAATTCTTGGCATGTGGGGATGATGAGATAATAAAAGAGAGGATTTGTAAAGTTGAAGTAGAAAAGAAATGAAAGCACTGAGAACCTTCAGAACCTGTGTTTTTGCTGTACTGAGTCTGGTGCAGGTGGGGACAGGAGAGAACTGTGAGGAGCCGAGCAGGGACAGGGCCTGTGTCCAGTTGGTGCTCAAGCACCATCGGTGTGACGTGCTCACTCCTCACCTGGGTCATGTCTCTGCTCCTTGTCCTTGTCCTTTCTGTGGATACTTGTCTCACCAGGACCTGTGATCGTAGGGGCTTGGATGTCACCTGTCACCAGGACCTTGGGCAGCAAATGATTCCTGTGACTGGGTCAGCCCAGGCTCTGTCCTGGGTTGAGCCCTCAGCCCCATCTTTTGGGTGGTTTTTTTTACCTTGTTTCTGTGGAGCATCAGGCCTGTTCTTGCTCTTGTGTCTGAGTTCCTGTCTCATTCTTCCCAGGTGACCCCGGCAGTTACATCACCAAGAGTCTTTTGGACTGACATTCCCACAGACCTAGGTGTGCTCTGCACACAGGAGTCTCTGGGGTTTGGAGAGATGAATTTTCAGTCATCCTTCCCTTCTCCTCCCTCTAGAGCTGTCTTCTGGATTATTCTTTAGATTCTGGAGGTAGAGAGGAATCTGAGAGTTTCTCATCCTTTTTCAACTTCAGTTAGTTTCTACCTTCCCTGCCTCTCTATGCCCTTTCCCTGCCCTTAGTTTAGTGATGCTGGTGTGGCTCCCATCCAAGTTCATGGATTTATAAAGCAGGGTCTAATGTAAACTTCTATTTGGTTGTGGAGAAAGGGCCCACTAGAGCCTAAGTACAGTGTTTCTGAAGACAGAACTGTAATTCTGTGCTGTGCTGTGCAGGGGAAACGCTGTGGGAGGGGGGAGCTGAGCAGAGAGAGGGAGGGAGGAGCAGCCCTGGGGAAAAGTAGAGGCGGCACTGATGGTGAGGTGGGGGCACTTTGTGTGGGAGCTGCCACGGACCGGCTGTGCCTGAGGCTCATCCAGAAGACAGAGGTCCTCTCCGCTGACCACTTGTTCCACTGATAATGTCGTGTGTCACATGCAGGACCCGCTATTTTTTCATCTAGGACACCTCAGTGACTAAGAAGAGGCAAACATGCTGGTCTTGTGGAGAATATGTCCTAGGGGTGAGTGACAGACTCCACTTGACCCTGGAACAATGTGGGGACTGAGGGCAATGACCCCATTGTGCAGTCAGAATTCCAAGTGCAACTTTCGACTCTCCTGAAACTTAATTACTACTACTAATAACCTACTGTTGATAAGAAGTCTTACTGAAAACATGAACAGTCATTTAACACATATTTTGTACATTACATGTATATGTACATGTATTCTTACAATAAATTAAGCTGGAGAACATAGAAAACATAAGAGAAACTTCACTGGCAGTACTTATTGTAAAAAAAAAAGTCCACATATCAGTGGATGTGCACAGTTCCAACTAGTGTAATTCAGAGTCAACTGTATATTGTATAAATGTGGTAAATGAGGGAAGTGTTTAAATTGGAAATTGGTAGGTGCTTTGAGGAAGTTGACCCAGAGAGTTACCTGTGTGGGGACAGGGAAGGGGCTACTTTACTAGGGTGGTAAGTGTGAGCCTCACTGGGAAGCTCACCTCTGAGAGATGTGTGGGACACAAGGAGTTGTTGAAGAGCATGTCTCAGGGAGTTCTTTCCAGGCAGGAGAACCTCCAGGTACATTCACTAGGGCAGGAGTGTGTCCTGTGTTCAAGGAAGGGTGAGAGGCCACTGTGGCTGGAGCAGAGAGCATGTGAAATGCGGTCAGATGTCTAGACCTTAGGATTAGAAGGGTTTTCAGTTTTCTCTGAGATGTGGAGCCACCAGATGGTTTAGATCAGATGGTCCACCTGGGACTACTCTTTAGAAGCATTTGTTGCTGTGCAGAATCGAGAGGTGAAGGGCAAGTGACCAGTAGGGAAGCTGTGGGAATCTAGTACAGTGTTCCAGGAGGGGGATGTCGGATTTATATGGGGGTTGAAGAGAGAAAATAATAGGAAGTGACTGTGCTCTAGTTATTGTGTGTGTGTGTGTGTGTCCTGGATACATTTAAAGATGGACTTTACAGCATTTCCTAATGTATTAATTCTGGGTTTTGAGAAGGAGGAATCAGGGACGGCATCCAATGCTTCAGACTGCAGGTAGAAATGAGGAGTGCCTTCCATGGAAACAGGGAGGACTCTGGAAGTAGGACATTTAGGGAAGCTGCGTCATAGGCACACAATTTAGGAACGTGGAATCTGAGATTATCAGAAATACAAGCGAAGTTGACAGCTGGATATAGAGTGCAGGGTGGGAGAAATATCTAGGTTGGAGGAATAGATATGGAGGTGACACCATATAAATGATGTTTAGAGCCTTTAGCATAGATGAGGTCACCAAGGGGATGATGGCCACAGAAGAGAGAGGAACAGGACCAAACCCTGGACTTGTCAGCACTAAGCAAGCGGATCAGAGCAAACCTAGAGCACACTGCACAGTTCTGGTTCTGCACCTAGAAGGCACATACTCCAGGGAGACCCAGCCTTCAGTGTGCACAGGAATTTCCTGGACTGAGGAAGAGCTAGACAGTCTGGAGTAGAGTGTGAGATTCTGGGTTTATAACAAAGTTGGTGCTGCTTCTGGTCTTCAGATCACACACTGAGCACCAAGCACGTAAAGCAGGATTCCCACATGGCTGTGCCTCTGCCTCTTCTGTGGGGCTTATTAAGATTCCTGGGTCCACGCCCAATGCTCTAACATGGTAGATGGGGAGAGGCCTGAGCATTTGGTAACAAACCCACAAGCAATCCTGGGGTTCCACCAGGTAGAGATGCAGTGAGGTCATTGATGAGAGCCCTCATTGTGGGAAGGGGTCTTACATCCACATTTAAAAATTGTTGTTTTTTCTAGGAAGAAAAATAAGACCTGCTGGGAGATACATATTTTCTCTCCCATGGGGCAGAGCCAGGTGGCAGATTGAGGAAGTGGTTATCAGCTCAACATAAAATCTCTGAGATAACAAGAGTGTAGATCTTAAATGTTTGCACCACACCAAAGGAAATG